>NC_137220.1:7113571-7613571 GCF_949987685.1 Ammodytes marinus
ATTTTAAGCAGAAATATTGATTTTATACCTAAGATAAGTTTTCATTTTCCTTGAAGATGTAGTCAGTAATTCTAGAGAACGCTATTGTCAACATTTGTCAAGATCACTGAATATTTCACCATCTGCTACCTGTCCAATCTATGTGTGCGCTGAAAATAAATTTGATTTTTATATACAGCCTAGGATCTGTAAACTGGTATGTAAACAAAGGGTGCCACTGTAGGTAGCAAAATGACCCTTTGCAGAGCCTAGGCTGTGTAATAACACTGGATTTTCTTTTACCCAGCACACACATACTGGTAGCAGATCGTAAGGAGATATTCACTGATGTTGACAAGAAGTGATTTTGACAACAAGGGTTCTCAAGAAACACTGACTCCACCTCCAGTGAAGCTGACTAAACTGAACTAAGATAAAAGGGAAAGGGTGGGTGAGAGAGAGAGAGAGAAAGAGGGATAAAGATGTCAACGTGAACCCACAAACCACAGTGCATTTCCAAACAGTAATTGCAGTGACAAAACACACACACACACACACACACACACACACACACAACACATGAAACCGCAATGTCAAAGCCCCTGAACACTGCAGATCTTCTTATCCATATTTGTCTAGGAGTATACAGACATCATTGCTCCTGTATGGCAGCCAGCTATCCCCTTCAAGGGTGCAGCCATAGAAGTGAGACCCATGTACATCAATCCAGGTCAATGTTGAATGAACTGTGCCTTTATTAGGGAATTGAACATGTGAATGAAGAGCTAGAAGGAGCCCTGGCCCTGGAGTGAGACGCGTCAGTGTGATTGAAGTTTGGGGAGGATAGACAGTGGGGATGGATGCAGGTCTCACACACACTGATGGCCTTGATATTGGATGATAATGACCACAGAATGGAAATCACTTTTCCATCCTGTATGATTTACCAGCACATCTGTAATGACGAGCTCGCGATGTGGTGGTCACCATGCATTAATAAAGACAGGTCAGAGGGGGTTTGGTTACCTTGTACACTGGACACTGGCTTCAACTTCCCCTCTCTTGCCTCTCTTTAAAAATCCACAGTATAGGAGCGGTTGAGGTCCAGCTAGATCCGCCGGTGTGTGCCCGCTCTTTGTCGCCCTGTCTCCCGGTAGAAACACGTCGCGCTGCACGCAGACAGCCAGGCGGAGTGATGATGGCTGGGGAGCGAACCGGGCGGCAGCGGCGAGGCTGCTGCTGCTGCTACTGGTTCAGCGTCAAAACAAAGAGAGGTAGGGGCAATGAGGAGGTCTCACTCCGATTGAAAGAGGCGGAGTTTTTCATAAGATCAGTAAATTACGATGGAAAAAATGCCTCTTCAAAAATAAGTATGCCTAAACAATGATTTTTTTTAAATGTCAAAATAAATAATATAATACAGTTGTTTTTTTTCTCTTTGTAAGTTTAATTGATTTAAAAATATGTAGCCTAACTCTAACAAGGGAGAGTTCACTTTTTAGATCTTGAAATTAGCTTGGAAAACTCATTTGGAGGTATATCTTACTCAGAGCCGGCCCGAGGCATAAGCGAACTAAGCGGCCGCTTAGGGCCCCCGGCTGCCTGGGGGGGCCCCTAAAAAAAAAAAAAAAAAAAACATTTTTTTTTTTAGTTTGTGTGTTTGATATTAACATCATACTATGCAAATGTGAGTTATCATACAAAAAAAGGAATAAAATGTTTTGGTCTAGATAATTAATAGCCTAAAAATGTAATTAGTTCATCTCGGAGGAAATCCGAAATGATCTGATCATGTCACGTTCACATCCATGCACAGTGTGTATTGAGTTTATTTAAAAACAATTGGAAATGCACTGTGTATAGTCTATAGCCTATGTCAGCCTTGTCTGTGGAAAAAAAGATACAGTAGCTGGATAACAGAGTTCTTCTGCTTCGTTCCTCACACTGCATTTAAATGCATTCACTATATTACAGCGAAATATGTCCCGTAAAAGAAAAAGAGCTCCAAGCCCAACCCATAATATTTTATTTTATATTAATATTGTTATGGAAAATCCATGTGTCCTTCTTCAATAGCTTCTAATTCATCTGACCCAGTGTCTCCAAATTATTTGTTCACACAAGATAAACACTGGGTGTGTGAATGATATTTAACAAATATCTATAGTTTCAGCAGCGCTAACATTGGAGAGGGGCCCCCTAATTATATTTCGCTTAGGGCCCCCTGAAGGCTTGGGCCGGCTCTGATCTTACTATTAGGAAACAGTTTTCTTCCCCCGACTTGTCCATGTAATTCTTGTTTCAAATAATACACTAAAGGCACTGTTCTTGATTTAAACCTCTAGGCCTTCTTGTAATAAGACAATTAAGTGATATTTTAGCATACAGTTGAGATACAGCCAAACTTGAAGTTCGCTAGAAATAATCATATTGAGCATTTGTAACTTAGCCTACTAGCAATAGGAAAAGCTTTTGTGTCATAAGAATTGCATATATAGCCTATCATCTTTAATAACCCATTAGATGTATTGCGTAAAGAAGTGAGTAATAACTATTTTCTCTCTTTGGAGGTGTAACTGATATATTTTCCCCTGTTAACAGTTAGATTGTTTTATTTTAAGACAGTGTGCTATGGAATTGGTAGGCCTACTGTTATTCCTTTGAGAAAAGTATCTACCAATGGCCATATTCCATTAGATCCTGTAACACATAGACTTCATGGTGTGAGCCATCTTCTCAAATATAGAGCATCTTGGGCAGCAGCAGCATCAGCAGCAGCGTGCGTTCTCCTCGCGGTTACAAAGCGTAGAGGAGCGGGGCCAGAACACTACCGCAATTATTGCCGGAGTGATTGAAAAGGATGTGCGAAGTCTCCGTGACTATCTGCTGCTAATTGAATGTCCTCGCGCCGGAGCAGAGGCCGCTGCGCCATCACATTTCCAGTCGGTGCGAGCAGAAAAGAAATGTGGAGCCATGGAGCTGTTACACAAGCACACAGTGTGCAGGCAGCAGGAGTGGTTCAGTGGAGGAGAGGCAGGAGACTAAAATAGCATATACTAAAAACAGATTTACACACACACACACACACACACACTGTTAAAACTGGTGTATGGTAAAGGACTGTATAGGTAGTTCACGGACTGCTGGTGTCGCCTTGGTGTGTTGGTAAGAACACCTCTTGAGTCAGAAATGCAGTTTAGGATTTTACTGGAGGTTTTAGGCAGTACAGATGCAAAGAATGTGGTGAATCGTCATTGACACACACACTTGCATCCATACAATGGTGTTCAGCTACAACTTAACAGGAAAAGGAGTCATTGACAAGCCACGTAACGGGCAAACTTATCCGCGGTCGAAATAATATGAGCGAGTGACAGTTACGAGGGACAGTTATGGGCAAGTGACAGCATGAGTATGAGCTGTCAATCAACGCTGGTCGCACGCGTCACAGTGATCAACGGCTGCGCGCATCACGGCAGCAGAGCATGCACTCTTGAGTTCGGAACAGCCATCGGACTTTCTAACATAGCCGCCCCCACATTTGGTATCAAATGTGTTCTCTGGAAAGGCCGAAAATAATCCATCTGCATCATGGAATGCTTGCTTCGTCATCAGGGATCTCTGGTAGAACGATAAGGCGAACAATGGGCCTGGTGTATACTCTGTCCTTCATCTGTACCTCAGCTGACCGAACATGGCTGTCAGGACCTGGAAACACTTTTATCACCTTCCCAATCTGCCAGAGGGATCGGGGTAGCTGAGGATCCACCATCATGACTACTGATCCAACTGTGATGTCAGGAGCAGGAGTCGTCCATTTGCCTCTCTTCTGTAGGCCAGGTAAGTAGTACTTGATAAAGGCAGTCCAAAACCTATCAGCGAGCACCTGCGAGTGTCTCCACCGCCGACGTCCAAGGAGCTCTGACTGTGGATAGACAACTTGGGGTAATGAGCTGTCAGGCCGCCCCATCAGCAAGTAGTTTGGTGTCACGGGATCCAAATCAGCCACATTTGCCGAAACGTAGCCTAAAGGCTTAGAATTGAGTATGGACTCAATTTCAATGAGGACGGTCCTGAGCACTTCTTCGCTCACCGTCTGGGAGCCGATGGTTGGGTAAAGAGCAGCCTTTACTGAGCGAATCTCTCGTTCCCAGGCACCACCAAAGTGAGGTGCAGCAGGCGGATTAAAGTGGAACGAAATCTGCTGAGCTGCTAGTTGTTGCTGGAGGTCAGCGCTTAGGTCGGAGAATGCTTCCTTTAACTCCTTCTCACCCCCTCGGAAATTGGTTCCTTGATCCGAGTATAACTCTGCTGGTTTGCCACGCCGAGCAATGAATCTCCGGAGAGACATCAGGAAGGAGTCGGTGTCGATCGAAGATAGCACCTCTAGGTGTACCGCTCTTGTAGTGAGGCACTTAAAGATAATGCCCCACCTCTTCTCCGTCCTTCGGCCAATCTTCACCTGGAGTGGGCCAAAGCAATCGATACCGCAGGAGTAGAAAGCAGGTTTGAACAACCTGAGCCGAGGTGGTGGTAGGTCGGCCATCTTCTGGCTGGCTGGTTTGGACCTCCATCGACAGCACTCCACGCATCCATGCTGGTGACGTTTCACTGCCTCGCGGCCTCTTAAGATCCATGCGGTACGCCTCAATTCAGCAAATACCCGCTCCGGTCCGGGGTGGCACAGTCTGGAGTCGTACTCCTGGATGAGTAACTTGGTAAAAGGGTGGTTAGGACTTAGCACAATCGGGTGTACGGCCGCCACATCGAGTCCCTCCACTCTACGGAGCCGTCCTCCCACTCTGATGACCTGATGTGTCGTGTCGAACTCAGGCGAAAGGCAAAGGAGACGACTGCTGGATGAAACAGGTTTACCGGTTTGGAGGAGCACATATTCTTCTCTGAAGCTCTCTCGCTGAGCATTCCTGAAGGCGAGCATCTCTGCAGCTTGATATGCACTAGCGGGTGGTGGTCCAGCCGCCCCGTGAAGCTCCCGAGCATGAAACTCAACCAGCTCTTTCCGAGTCCTGAAGGTAGATCCATCCGTTCCCTGGGAATCTGAAGTCGTACCAAGTCCACAGAAGGCAGAACGCTTAAGCTCTGTGGTGTCCTCTGCTTCAGGGCAGTTCGGTGGAGGAAGGACTGGCCACTCCTCAGGAGATAACTGCAGGAACTCTGGTCCTTGACACCATCTGTTAGGTTTCACCAACTCTTGGAGGGTTTTACCCCTAGTCAGGTCGTCTGCTGGATTCCTAGGCGAATCGATGTATCGCCAGGCCTTGAGGTCGGTGAGCTCTTGTATTTCCGTCACCCTGGTGCCTACAAAGACTTTAAAGTGACATGACTCTGAACTAAGCCAGGTTAGGACTGTTGTTGAATCACTCCAGAGCACAAGGTGACGAATCTCAAAGGTGAGCTCAGCTTCCAGTAGCTTTGCCAACCGAGCTCCCGTCACGGCTGCACAAAGCTCCAGTCTGGGCACTGAAAGTTGTTTCCGAGGTGCAACTCTTGAGCGTGCGAGGAGGAAGGCAACATGAACCATACCTCTAGCGCATTCAGAACGCAGGTAGGCCACCGATCCGTAGGCCTTTTCGGAGGCATCACAAAATATGTGTACGTCTCTCTTGGTGTCTGGGTGGTCCATGGTAGCTGTGGTGTAACATCTAGGCAACTGAACTTGAGGCAGGTATTCAAGTTCCCCTTCCCATGTACGCCAGACTCTTAGAAGGTCTTCAGGGAGGTTGGGATCATCCCAGTCCCTCCTTTTGTCCCACAGCCGCTGAACCAGTACCTTCGCTCGTGTGGTGAAAGGAAGTATAAACCCAAGAGGGTCATACTGACTGGCTAACACACGGTAGATGTTACGCATGGTGGTTTCTTTGTAGTTGACAGGTCGGTGCTTGTAGCTGAAGGTGTCAGCATCACAACGCCAGCTCAGTCCTAGCGTTGACTCGTGCGCTTCGGACTTGTCTTGGGCCAGCCACAGTTCCAACTTATCCGACCTGGCATCCGCAGGTAGGTGGCTTATGACTTTGGGCACGTTGCTGGCCCACTGACGTAGTTCAAATCCTCCAGTAGCAAGAAGGCTTCTGAGCTTGTCGACCAGCTGTTTTGCTTCCTGAGAAGATGGCAGGCTCTGTAAGCAGTTGTCAACATAGAAGCACCTTTCTACTGAGGACCGTTCCTCGCTGTCGGTACTGCTGTGGTCGAAGACATGACGCTGTAAGGCGTAGGTCGCACAACAGGGGCTGCATGTGGTTCCGAATGGCAGCACCTGCCATTCGTATACTCGAGGTGTCTCTTCCTTCTGTTGGCTGCGCCAAAGGAATCGCAATAGGGGTTTGTCTTCAGGCAGCAACAGCACCTGGTGAAACATACCTTTTATGTCACCACTTATGCCAACAGTGTGCTCACGGAATCGAAGAAGGACTCCCAGTAAGGAAGGACTCAATGTAGGACCGGGCAGCAGAGACTTGTTAAGGCAAAGGCCTTTATACTGGAAGGAGCAATCGAATACGACTCGGTTCTTTCCGTTGTGATGCACCATATGGTGAGGGATATACCAACAACTATCTTTACCGCGTGTGCTCTCCTGCGCAGGCAACCTTGCCACAGTACCAGCAGCTTCCAGCTTCTTTATCTCCACTTCATAAGCGGCTGAACTCTCTGGATCCTTTACAAGGCGCCTCTCCAGACTTCTAAGCCTCGGCATAGCAGCATCCATAGGAGCCTGTAAGACAGGTGAGTTCTTCCTCCAGAGCAACGGGGTTGCATATCTGAGAATGCCATTGACATCAACCCTGGTGGTCTTGGCATCGAGCAGATCGATGGCCTGCTGGTCCTCTCTTGAACGCGTCACCTGTTTCTCATTTCTAGCAGGCAAAACATCCAATTGCCAAAGTTTCTCGACGTTTCTCATCAGTTCTACGTCCAGAGGACTGAGAGATGTGAACAAACACTGGACTGATGACTGCAACTCTGCGTGTCTTGCTGGGCCCTGGAGCGTCCAACCAAGCCTGGTCTTAATAGCTGCAGGGCCACCTGGGGGTCCCAGGCGAACTGGCTCGACTGGAGTTATCAGGTGAGTATGGTCTGCCCCAATGAGTAGCATTGGACTGACTCTGTCAAATGGTTGTAGAGGAATGTCCTGGAGGTGCTTGAACTTCGATTTGAGGGTAGCCACTGGATACGTGTGGTCTGCGAGGCTGAGCTGTTTGGCAGTGAAGGCATCACTTATGAGGAAGGCTCTGTTAGGCTGAGTAATGGATGAAACTCGGAAGGTGACAGACATGCCATCCAACGTTTGCACATCCTGGCGAATGGTTCGCAAGGCTAGGTTTTCTGGAGTTCCTTGTAGTCCTAGTTCACGAGCAGCTGCAGAAAGAAGCATTGTGCGTTCCGAGCCGTCATCTAGAACTGCGTAAGTATCCAGTGTCTTGTTCTCGTGCTGCAGGAGGACCCGGACTATTTTCAGGAGGACACGGCTGCACTCTGTTGGTCTGCCTAGGTAAAGGGTATCGTTAGCAGAGCTGACTAGACATGACCCTTCTCTGGCGGGCTTGACGTTGACCTCATGCAGTACCTGGAGATGTTTACCTTGACACTTACTGCAGGGTTTCTTAAGGGTGCACTGTGCTGCCTGATGGTTTCTTCCACACCGCCAGCAGCGTTGGTTTGTTTTTATCCACTGGATAATCTGGTCTTTGCTGAAAGACTTGAAGGTATCACACTGACTCAGGAAGTGCTCTTTGCTTTCGCAATATGGGCAGTAAGCTTGCCTTGTCTTCTTCTTGTCAGGCTCCTTTGGTGCTGGCGCTTCAGGAGGCTTGTCAGAGGTATCCTCTGCACCATGAAGCACTGTGGCTGGACGAGATGGTTTAGTATCGTGCTTTCGATCCATGTTCCTCTTAGCGTCTGAGTTGTGCTCTCGGAAGCTAGATTGGCTTTCGCTATCCTGGCACCATGCCTCATATTGCAGCCATTCTGAGAAGTCTGCCAGGTTTGACCCTGTTCCAGGTCGCCGACACATAGATCTCCGGAACTCAGATCGTAGATCAGAGGGCAACTTACTTAAGAGCCGTTCGACGTGTGACCCGCATTGGAGCTCCACTGCACCTTCATGCCCCAGAGCCTGGAGCATCCCCACTAGGGCTCGCACTTGTAGCGCAAACTTCTGGAAGCCCTGTGAATCTCCCTGTCGAATGTCTGGGGCATTCATCACAGTGGCTATTTTCGTCATGGCTAGCTTCTGAGGTTGGCCAAACTTGTCCGTCAGGGCAGCCATGGTGTCCGTATATGGCATAGGTGAGTTCAGATAGGCATCAGCAACCAGACGAGCCTCATCGAGCTTGAGGTGGTCGAGGAGAACCTGATAGCGGAATAGTTCCGTGGCATCAGGAGGTAGGAGGTTTCCCAAGGCAATCTTTAGACGTGTGAACTCACTAGGGTCTCTTTTGGAGAAATCTGGGATCTTTGGAATGGGACCTCGGTAGGACCGTTCACTCAGGAATGCAGGTGGCCGCTGTGCAGGCGCAGCATACAAGGTGTCAATATGTGGCACATATTGAGGCTGCATACTATATGGCTGGCTGAGGTGGGCTGGCTGCAGTGGCTGTGAAGGTAGCGGTGGGTTCCAGCTAGTAGCAGGCTGTTGTGTATACCCACGTTCAACGTACTGGTTGTCAGCAGCAGGCACCTGATTATGACCTCTTCCGTTGTACTGGAATGTTGGTAACGGAGTATTGGGCTGCACGCCTGAATGTGGTGCAACTGAGGACTGGTTCCTAGGCTGGGCTGATGCCGCTTGAGCTCTTATGACTTGTAACTCACCCATCATCCTGCTCATGGAATCCATCAGGAGCTGCTCTCTGTCGTCTGCTGGCTGAGCAGGTGGGTCTGCAGAGTAGTTGTAGGCTCCATGTGCTTGATCTGGTCTCACATCCCTCTGTAGAAAATAAGGTGCAGTCATCAATGACTGAGGTGCTGAGACAGGTGTGCTAAAACTCTGAGGTGGCAGTTGTAGCACAGGCTTTGAAGGATGCAAAGGGCTAGATTGTGTAGGCGGAGCTTGGGCAGCGACAGAAGGAAGCTGATAGAATGGAGGCACATACTCCCCATCAGTACTTTGGGCAGGCAGGCTGTAAGGTGACGACCACATAGGTGCCTTTGGATGCACCGCTTGTAATCCTGGATGTTCAGACCTCTCCCAGGGTCTGTGGAAAGGTGACTGTAACCTGGGTTCCCTCTCTGATCGCAGCGCCATCTGTGCATCAAAGGCGTACTGCTTGTTACTTTGATATGCATAATACTTGGCTGCATGTGGCTCCTCAGCTATGTTCCATTCATCTAGCAGTACATACTCTGCATGTTGGCTAATAGGGCTGGCTGAGCGGGATGAATGTGGCGTCATCCTCCTCGCTTCATCCACCACCATGGTGTGGCGCCTGTCTTCTAGTCTCTGTGCATGCTGTACTGCATAAGGTTCCTGTGACTGCATTATTTGCTTTCGACCAGCCAGTTGGACATCATAATCCCTCAGATAAGCGGGTGGTTGAGACCAGCGTTTAGGGCGTGTAGAGTCTACCACTTCCTCATCAGGTGGGGGATACTGCATTCTGAAGGGCTTAGGAATCCAAGGTAGCACCACTGATCCGGCTCGAAGGACCAATGTTAAAACTGGTGTATGGTAAAGGACTGTATAGGTAGTTCACGGACTGCTGGTGTCGCCTTGGTGTGTTGGTAAGAACACCTCTTGAGTCAGAAATGCAGTTTAGGATTTTACTGGAGGTTTTAGGCAGTACAGATGCAAAGAATGTGGTGAATCGTCATTGACACACACACTTGCATCCATACAATGGTGTTCAGCTACAACTTAACAGGAAAAGGAGTCATTGACAAGCCACGTAACGGGCAAACTTATCCGCGGTCGAAATAATATGAGCGAGTGACAGTTACGAGGGACAGTTATGGGCAAGTGACAGCATGAGTATGAGCTGTCAATCAACGCTGGTCGCACGCGTCACAGTGATCAACGGCTGCGCGCATCACGGCAGCAGAGCATGCACTCTTGAGTTCGGAACAGCCATCGGACTTTCTAACACACACACACACACAATACAAATACTTTATTATAGTTAAGTCCAGTAACATGACAGAGTAGGCTACTATCATCAGGAAATAAATTTTACAAACATACAGTAAGGCCAGAGCACCTGACCTCTGGAACAGTTCACTGATTGAATACATGTACAACAACTTATCATCATTTTCAATCTGTTGGCTGTTTTGAGGATTCATAAATCACATGTATATCTCCTTTTAAAAAGGTACACTGAGCTGATAGAGCCCAATGGGACATCTTCACATTGCTTATGTATTCATCATTACTCCAAACCCCCAAAGATTTGATCCCCACCCCCGTGTCGAAGTGTCCTTGGCTCTTCCGATGGTTTGCCAGGAACCTGCATTGTAGCCTGCTGTCAGCTGTGTGTGTGTGTGTGTGTGTGTGTGTGTGTGTGTGTGTGTGTGTGTGTGTGTGTGTGTGTGTGTGTGTGTGTGTGTGTGTGTGTGTGTGTGTGTGTGTGTGTGTGTGCGCGGGTGTGTGTGTTTGTGTTTGTGTTTGTCTGTGTATGTGGTCTTGTATCACTGTTTGTTGTGGGGACAGGTTTCTGTTTACAGAGTATATGTGGGGACGTGCCTTCATTTGGGGACAAAATGGAAGTCCCCTTAATGCAATAATGACAATTTATGGTGCAGACTTGCCCACATTTCGATCTAACTATATATAGTTTAGCCTATATGTCTGTGTGTCCGTATCACTCCTATTTTAACCTCTCTCTGTGTATTTATTTTCCTTTTTAATCCCATTAAATCAGGGCTGTAGTTTTCCGTCTCGCTCTCTCTCGTAACAGCTTTGCCATCAACAGATCTCTGGTTTTCATGTTATTTTATATATCCACGGTCAATGCAAAATCAATTGAGAATTAGATATTCCTCGCAGGCCCAGCGTCGCACTCGCAGCACAGATTAGGAGTGCAACGTAAACACACGAGTGTGCGAGAAGCAGCATTTCCGCTACCAGTTTGTCGCCCATACTGTGAACAAGGCGTATACTGTGGAACAACAGCTGCCTCTTTAATGGCATCAGTTTTTAATAGGCTAATTTCATGGTAATCCATTTCTTATTTTCAACACGTTGTTCAGTCTTAAGTGGTGGACCGACTGGGCCATTTGAGCGACCAAAATGTCCACTAAATGGCTAACAGCATTCTCTGCAGTATAATGAAGACATGTTTAAGCAGCTGGATTGATGGTTGGATTCATTCTGAAGACACCACTCACTGTACTTTACATGGTTTTGATAAAAGCCTCCACGAGAATCAGCTATTATGTTAAAAGCTCTCACATTAGCATTACAGGCATTCACATTTACTTGCTAGAATATCTGTCAAGTGCAAAAACCCACTCAAAAGAAAGAAAAAAAACAAGCTTATTGTATATACCTATATATGCAGTATATATTTTTATTAGCCCTTACTGGGGAGATACAACTTACAATTAGTCAGACCTGTGCTCCGAAACAAAGTGCTGATCGATACTATTTTTCAAAATAATTAACCTTCATTCTTTATATGCATTTAAGATAGAGCATTTGACGCCAGACTCACTTTGACTGATGGTCTTACTAACTCCAGTCTGTTGTTTGACATAATTGTAGTCATGTTTTACTTTTCTAGCTCTTTCTCTATCTTCCTCTTTCAGTCTCTTTTTCCTCCTCTTGTCAATGTTCTTTCTATCTATTGTCAGATGTCTGTGATAGAGAAAGCATTTTCAACAGAAGCTGGCTTGACGTCCTAACGTTTGTCTGTCTTTTTTCTTTCCCCAGCCTTGCTCTTTCTATCTATTAATACTTTGGGATTCATCCCTTCTGTCACTTTGATTTTCCTGTTCCTCTGTCATCTCTGACAGTGCTAACAGTTAATTCAAGTTGTACCATTTTAAAGGTCATTCCATGATCAGAAACAGGTAGATATGCACCTGCTCAGTCAAGGATATAGTTGCCATAGTAATAATGAATCTATTCTGAATACATTTCAAATCTTATGGTGGTGGATTGTTGAGGTGCAAAAGTTGAGGTTGAGTTTTGGCTAGCTTCCAAAAGTGATGGACAGCCCCAAACACCTGAGAGTGGGTCTGAATTGAAATCCAAAGGACTTCACTTTAACCAGAAGTACCCAAACTCGACTGAGGAGCCCCCTCTCTAAACCAAAGACTGTCAAAACTTTTAAGCATCACCCCTGTGTCACACATGTTTGTACTACTTTGTTTGTCTTAATGTTAAATGTTTTACATAAGGACAGAACATGAAATATTGTATGTTGGTTAGTAAAGTGTTAGTCGGATATTTTAACCTGCTTTATATACTTTAATGAACTGGAGTGTTTGCGCGTACATAGTGCTGGTACACAACATGTATGTTTATAAGGAAAATGACACGTTGCAGACTCCTTTTGTGTTTTTCTTTTTTTAAATGTATTCTTTATTGAATGTTTTTGTGCAATTCTGCAAAGTTCCCAAATTGATAAAAGTGTGAATGAAGTGCTCCAAGCTAACCCTCATTCTCTCAACATAACGCTCAAACACCAACGTTGGAAAGTGCAGTTGAAGATGTCCCGTTTGGATCAGGCCCTCGATGCATCAAAGCTGCACTAGTTTTTTTAATAAAATGTCAGTTTGGGGGGGACTGTTGTAGTGATAAAGGTCACACTGTTGTTGATGGTGATAACTAGTGATATGTTGAGACAACATGAATCATGTCTTGGTGTCATCCTGACCTTGTACTTTTGCCCAGGGGCCCAGGTCAGGTACTTTACATACAGCTATACCTGGGAAGGTTTTTCACTTGCTCCATGTACCCACCACCCTCCTGTTTAATCTTGATGTGTGTCTCTCTTTGGTTGGTAAGGGTATATTTGACAATGATATCTTATGTTGGTCCCAAATTTTCTTGAAACTATTCAGCAGATTGAAATGCCCTTATAATGTACACTTTTAAATGTCTTCAGTTAACTTTATATTGCACATATTGTAAATAATGTTCCTTATATTGCACATTTCAATGTATTTACTGTTTTTATACAATTTTTTCCCTTGCCTTTTGCACTATTTAGAATGTATTTACTTATTTCATCTTATCTAATTGTATCATTTTGTTCATCTATTATTTTTGTTCGAGATTGAAAATCACAAAGAAATTCAACTTCAGCAAACAATGTGCCATCCATCTCCAAGTTATTCCCCATGGTGTCAGCTCAGGAGGCAGCTCAAAGCTCAGACTGAGAGCACAGTACAGTCAGTACAGCCAAAACTTCTGCAACACTGCCACCAAGTGGTGCAACTCTGTAGCATCACAGATTCAAGCCATAGTATGCACATAAATACCATAGAACAAATACATACATACAGGAAATTATAGCTAATTCATTTAAATCTATCAAGTCTTGTAAAGTATATTAACTTTTAATTTTAACAATAAGCAAGTATATAGTTACTGTATTACAGGCATTGAAGGATATTTACATAGAAAATAAATGTTAATTAATATTTTAAAACTTAGCTTTTTTTTCACTGTCCAGACCATTTGTCATTTGTTGACAAATATGCCTAAATCTTATCAGCAACTAAGTCTCAAAATTACATAGTTAGAAGGATTTTGTGATGTGGGTTTGCAGGGGCATTAGGGCAGAGAGCTGCCTCTCATTCTCTGCATTGAAAACCTGGAATATAATAGCACTACTTTAATTAAAAAAAATATTCTAGTTGGAACACAGTGTATCAGAGTGCTCTGACCCTCGTCTCTCTGTCCCTCAATGGAAAGAGCATCAGCTGTGATGTGGAGCAGCACAGATGTTGCGTTACATAACACTGTCTGAATGACTGGGGGTCACAGACTGTAATTGATTCCTAGTTCAGCCTAGGGTTCTCTTCATATGTACAGCTTGATTTTTTTTATCAGGCCATATCATTGTAAATTAGGACTTTTTCTAAATTGATTGCCTGTATAAACAAAATTTAAAAAATCAAATAAAAATGATGAAGGTGTTAGACTGTATTGAGGCAGCTGAACACATCTGTATGGTCAAAAAAATAGTCAGTGGGTAAATTAATATACATGTTTCAAGGATAGAAGGAGTCTATGTATCAAGTATTCATGGGACAGTTAGATTAACCAACTGATTTTGCAGTGCTGACCTAAGGGTAAAACCGAGTCTGCAGCAATGAAGTAGATAAATAAAGGGGAAATAAATCACTGAATATTGACATTGTGCTCATGTGTATGGCCCGCTCTGCACCAGTGCGGTTTCCTCACGGTGATGATGCTGTGGTGACATAGCCTATATCACCCATGCATCCTGCAATGTGAGCTTTCTCACGTAGGCCTAAAGCGGCATCCGGTGTCTGTAAACCCTCAGTTCTGTTTGACAGGCAACAAGCACTTCTGGTATAACTGTATAGGAACGGGATGATGCAAACACAAGCTGATCTTAAGTCATTGTGAAGTGTTTTGTCGCTGGCTTGTAAAATGAAAGTATTTCCTGCAGCTTAACATGTTTGACATGCAGACCTCAGAGAGGTTAGCCTGGCTCCAGTAAATGAAATGAAGTACGATGGTCTGGTTGGACCAGGCTACAGAGAGGTCATGCTGGACGTTGTTATACAGTTAAACCACTCATAACTCGTAAATAAAATCTGTACTTATTCTGTATATTTTGTATATCACATTATGCAATTCCATGTACAGTATTATATTTCATTACAATATTATTTTTTTTATATTATATTTTATTTTCTATTCTACTTTATATGTTGATGGAGCACTAAACTTTTATTTTTATTTTTTATCTACACTGTGTCCTTGTGCTACTTTGGCATTCATTTTAGTCTCAGGATACTCATGTCACTTTTTCTTCTTTTATATTGCATTATTGAAAGGGAGCCTTGGCTTGGACTCAAGAACTTCATAGAAAATTGCTGCTGCTGTAATTGTTTTGCATTTGAAAAAAATAAACCATCTTGAATCTTGAACCTCTGTGAGCTTGATGGGATCAATCAATCAATGTGAATACAAATATGGGCGTGGACTTTTAACTGTCGTTTTTGTGGGTTATATCTGAAAATGAGATATTAGATCAGATTTAAATTGATCTCTAGATCATTTGTGAAGCAAGTAGAAGGCCTCTAGTTTGTCAGGTAGGGTTTCTGATCAACCGTTTTAAACCGTGCTGGAACCTGCGTACGCACTCATGCCCTGCAAGACAACGCTGAGGGATTACTGAACAGCTTGTCTGTCAGCATCCCCTTTCCACCCGTCACAGACAGAAGACGTCTTCCTATTGGATGAGGCGTGTTTAAGAGCTGCGCTGTGATTGGCCCGTCCTCTGCTCGTTTCTCTCTGCTCTCTCTGCTCTGTCTCCATCTCTCCCCATTTTACAACAGCAGCTTCCTGCATCTGTCTTCCGACTGTCTATCGCTGAACGTTACAAAACCAATCCGGTGAGTTTTATTTCTCCATCCATTTCAAATTTTAACTGAAAAGATTAATGTTTTGTTTAATATTCACTTGAACTTCATATATGGTTTATATTAGGCTAGTCTAGCACTTGAAGCTTAACATAGGAGCTATTACAATAAATGCGTTTCTCCTGAAGCCACCAAAAAGCCTGTTGCGTATGTTAAAATAGCTAATTGAAAGTGAGTGAAAGAGCGTTTTTTTTCTCCAGAGGCTCGTCTGTAGGCTATTTGGGAACTCCCTTTTCAATTCAAAGTCATTCAGATGTCTCGGCAAGGACGCGGAAGTGCGTCGCTGTAGCCTTCTCTGCTACACTGTATTATCACCACAGTAGGCTATTAACACCAACACGACTCAAGCAAAGCAGGGAAATATCGTAGGGATATGTTTTTTAATAACAATTCCTGGAAGCCAAGCAGCTCAATGTCCTCTGAAGTGGAAGAATTGGACAGTTGTTCATCAGAGGAAAGGAAATGGCCGCTAATTATTACACTATGTTATGAACATCATTATCAAGGAAGTCAAGGTAAAAAAAAAAAAAAAAAATCCTGAATCCACAATCCCCGGAGAGAACGGGGCCACATGAACCACTTTTTTGACAATGAGTTTGCAGACAAATGTAAATTGCCTCATAGATAAAGCCTACCTCAGGATGCTGTGTGGCCTACCCACAATAATTAAAACAATGTATATATTTATAATGGTTTTAGAACAATGACCCAACACAGTTTGTCCTAAGGTGCACAGCTTGCCCCAAAGGTGTGGCTGAAATGACCATTGGGGATGGGTTTAATTGAGCCCCTAGTGGTAAACAGTGCCACCAAACACCTTCTTACCAGTCACTCCATGTGCTGAAGTCTGGCCTAATCTGAACAGCAGCTTCTTATTAAGTGGTTTTCCCTTTTTTCTTTTTAGATACAGGGGGTGGTTAATGTTACCCACTGCCTTGACTTAACCCGTTCTCCCCTACTACAAAAGAGAAAATTTTTGGACATGTAGTTTTGAAAGAAATAAAAAAAAAAGGTTCTAGGATCTCAACATGTCCTCTCAGAATAGAGTGTGTAGTAGAAAGGGTTGATGTTGTAAGATTGCATCTGTTCCTGTCAAACTGTGAGTGATTGAGAAATGAGTCAATATATTGCGCTCTCTCTCTCCCTCTCTCTGTCTCTCCCTCTCTCTCTCCATCCCAGTCAAAATGACTCACGCCTATCCTTTCCTGAGCACTGAGCAGAAGAAGGAGCTGAGTGACATCGCTCAGAGGATCGTAGCTGCTGGGAAAGGCATCCTGGCTGCTGATGAATCCACAGGTAGCATGGCAGCCTACGCACGCACGCACGCAAACAAACAAACAAACACACAAACAAACACTGTATCTCCATCAATACTGGCCCAAAAACTAAACTGTCAGTCTGTTCAGTACGCCCCCTTTACCTCGTGTCATACTGTTGTGGATAAATACAAAGGCACAGTGTTCAGTTTCACAGTGCAGTCGTCCATGTGCTCAGTCACGCATGCTTTAAGGAACTATGTCGCGTAGTTGTGTCATGTTGGATTGACATATCCTTTCCAGATGATTACTGCGAGTACCTTTTTTAAAGGACCTTACTAGTGTGTTTTCACATTATACAGTATATATATATACACACAGACAGTATTATCCATGAAAATGTTAGAAAATATCTGAGAAGTTTAAAAGTTTGGATGACTTCAGGTCGAGGATAGAAATTGGTTTCTATTCATTTATGTCCCGCATTCAAATCCATGAGCATCTAATGGCATCTCCCGCAGTGAACATCAAGCTTGATACAAGTGACATTATTGTTTTTTGCATTGTAGGCGCAGATTGATGGGAACCACATTTATCAATTATATACATACCATACAGTAATGCATTCATAACGATTAGAAATGTGTGCTGTGAAATAAGTCCACAGCAGCATGGTTTAGACTGATACGTTATTTGATTTGAATGAGTTGAAGCGTGGACAAGAGGTTTTTCACTTAAATGTAAATACTCAAGGTTCCTCCACAATGTCCCTTGATACCAACATGTCACCAGGAAGTGGCAACTTACAGACCCTGTAGAACAGTGAAAACAGGTGTTACAGGTTATTACAGTAAAACAGTAGTCTCCATCTGGCAATGATCAACAGGAAAAGAAAGATGAAGAAAAAAACATTTCTAATCCATTATTACACAAATTTCTTATTTTCTCACCCAAACAACTGGAGGGTTTTAACTCTTGAGGTCAGCCTGAGGGAAAGTCACTCTTTAGATGCAGAGCGTGAATGCAATGCAAGGCATATGGAATAGGCTATGTTTTTTTGCAATTCCAAAAGTATTTGTGATACATGTACCCCCAATCTTAATATCACGATAACAATATACTTTCAATAAAATGTGCAGCCCTACTCAAAAGGGTCAGCAGACAAAGTTTGGGGACAATGGGGGGACAGATATGAAGAAGGAAAAAAATGGTTTGTCAAAATGTGTGCCAAGCTCCAAATAAAAGTACACTGGCTCCTACACTTCCTGATATGCCAATTTCTAGTCTATTTGTTATACCATAACGCGACTGGTAAATCTAGCACTGTGTCCACCCCTCTACAGGCAGCATGGCCAAGCGCTTCCAGGGCATCAACACTGAGAACACAGAGGAGAACCGCAGGCTGTACCGCCAGCTGCTGTTCACCGCCGACGAGAAGGTCAACCCCTGTATCGGAGGAGTCATCTTCTTCCACGAGACGCTCTACCAGAAGAGCGACTCTGGAAAGCTCTTCCCCCAGCTGGTCAAAGAGAAGGGCATGGTGGTGGGCATCAAGGTGGACAAAGGTGTCATGCCCCTCGCCGGCACCGACGGAGAGACCACCACTCAAGGTACACAGCATGCTCTGACCGCAATGTCGCTCTCACAACCATTCTCGTACTGGAGGCATAGGTGTAGATTCCCGGGTGGGGGACGGGGATGCAGGGGATATTTCCCCCCTAAAAACCTCCAATTCCCCAACGATTTCAGACACACCCCTAAGGTGGACCGTACCATCTTAATCTTGCCTAGCTCCTGCTGGCGTTGCAGTGGCTTCTGACTAGCCTTGCACATGGCAATGTAGACAGTGTTAGTAATGATGAGTAATAACTAGGCAGCTTGTTTAGCTCAGTACACTTCACTTTCTTACCTTAAGGTTTCTGAATTTGATTGTAACGCTGCCGAAGCCTCAAAATCTGCCTGGCAACAGCACAGATGGAGCTGGTCTCTGATTGGCTGTTGCCAGGCAGATAAATAACTAAGGCTGCCTGAATTGGTCTTAATTCTTTACTATTTATTTTTTATTGAACATCCATATGAGTGCCCCCTCAGTAAATATTCACAATTGTCATCAGCATGTGTGTGTAGCAAATTTGAAATTTACTCAAACCCATTTACAAATGTCTAATATTACCACATATAATATGAATACATTGAAGGCAAATGAATGCAACACTACAGCTACATCTAGGATCACAGCAATCCATAAAAACCAAGACGAGTACAGGCAGTGTTGGGGAGTGGTGGTACAAGTCTGATTACATTTCCCAGAGTCAGAGCTATATTCACATTCATGTTTCCAACAAGTAGCAGGGCAACTGAAAGAGGTGCTATGTTGCTACTTTTGACTCTCTGTCTCTGTGTGTGCGTGTGCGTGTCAGGTCTGGACGGGCTGTACGAGCGCTGTGCTCAGTACAAGAAGGACGGCGCTGACTTTGCCAAGTGGAGATGTGTGTTAAAGATCACCGACAACACGCCCTCTGAGCTGGCTATTGTGGAGAACGCCAATGTGCTAGCCCGCTACGCTAGCATCTGCCAAATGGTTAGACAAACAACATACACTCACATTCTCAAACACACACACACACACACACACACACACAAAGGACCCCGTGTCCTCAATGCATGAACAGCTACGCTTCATGCACACCATCAGGTTTCCTTCTAATTGACTGACTGTGTACTCAAGTGTCTGTTGTCATGACTCTGGTTGCTATGCCCCCTTCCCCCTCTACAGCATGGCATTGTGCCCATCGTGGAGCCTGAGATTCTCCCTGACGGAGACCATGACCTGAAGCGCTGCCAGTATGTGACTGAGAAGGTGAGTGGGGGTTAGCCTTTGAACCAACAGCTAATACTATCATTGTGGCTCGCACGTTATTTTGATGGATAGGATGCATAATGAATGTGGCAGTGTGCAGTGGAGCCATCAGCCTGGTGACACGCTGCATATTTTCACTCTGGATTGCAGTTGTTTTTTAGGCTCAGGTCTGAACATGTCACGTCTGATACTGACTTCTGGTGCCAGCAAAGTCGTAAAAAATCGGCTGCAGGCACTTGTTAAACTGTGCAGCAAGATTGCTGGAACCCAATTGAGCAACCTCAATGACCTGTATAAGGACAGGTCACTGAGGAAGGCCCGCTCAATCATGGCTGACTCGACCCATCCCCTGTACCCTGAGTTTACCCTGCTGCCATCAGGGCGCAGATACAGGCTTCCACCTTGCCGAACTAACCGGTGGAAGAAATCATTCATGCCTGCTGCCATCAGTCTGGTCAATGACCACATGTAAATATGTGATCTGTTTGTGTTATTTGTTGTCTTATATGTTATATGTTTGCCATCTTTCTCTACTGCTGGCTGTACAACAAATTGCCCCTCGGGGATAATAAAGATACCTTGAACCTTGAACAAAGATTTTTATAATATCCATCAGTTTACAGTGTTCATATATTTAATACATACACAGTAAGTCTATGTATATATACTTTGACTACCAAAACTCAAACAGCAGTATACTTTAACAATTGTGTGCCTGTAAGAGTGTAAATCATTTGGATGAGTTGTCTTGACCCTGGCCTTTTACCCTGTGCTTTGTCTGGTCACACAGATTATGAGCTCTTTTTCTCACCCCTTGATTTGCTGGATGTAGACTAGGTTCAGTTGTTAGGGTGAGAACAATGCATGGCCTTGTTAGTGACCTAGCCTCCCTACACTGGCTTCCACGAACTTAGAGTTGATTGTAAAAATTCCGGTTTACTTTTTAAGGCATTGAAGGGCCTAAGCTCTCTAAACTGGCATGAGTAGACATTCTCTTTGTTATTGTTTATCAAGGTGCTATTAAAATAAATGCGAATGAACCGCATATGTACCTTCAAATGGACGGAAAAAGGAGGGTTTATATTCTTACACAAAGTGAGCCAAAGCATTCATACTACTGTGTTTATGAATGAGGAAGCATTTTTAATCTCTCTCTCTCTTTGTCTGTCTCTCTCTCTCTCTCTGTCTCTCAGGTGTTGGCTGCGGTGTACAAGGCTCTGTCTGTCCACCACGTCTACCTGGAGGGCACTCTGCTCAAACCCAACATGGTGACGCCCGGACACTCCTGCCCCAGGAAGTACGGCCCCCAAGAGATCGCCATGGCAACCGTCACCGCCCTGCGCCGCACCGTGCCCCCTGCAGTGCCAGGTGAGATATTTGGACATGGGCTTAAAGGGGCAGTGTGTAGAATTTTTTTTTTTTTTTTCAGAACAGGCTTGGTAGTAGTAAAAAAAATATTTTAATAAAGTGTAAAATTGCTTGAAAATAAAAATAAATATGTTTTTATATTACCTTAGAATTTAGCACGTTTGTATCTACATAGTAGCGGGGGCGCGTGGCCATGTTGTACCACCATGTTTCTACAGTAGCACAGAATGAACAAACTCAATGTGTTTTTTATGGGTGTTTTTTGTGGGCGTCCTGGGGAAATGCACCTGTTGGAAGACAGAGAAAAAGTACTATAGAATAAATAACTACACATAAATACACACATCTTCACCTCATTAATTGATATTGTGGAAAGACTTGAGGCAGCGGTGGATGATGCCATCTTTAGTAAAACTAGCTTCTTGTCCTTGAAGGCCACCGTAGCTTCTGTAATTATTCGAATGGGAGGGCTTAGCAAAAGAGCATCGCAATTTAGAATATCACCACCAGATGCCACACTGCACCTTTCACACAAGTAAAGTCTATTTCCTCCTGTGTATCCTCCTCTCCCTCTAGGCGTGACCTTCCTGTCCGGTGGTCAGAGTGAGGAGGAAGCCACCCTCAACCTGAACGCCATCAACCAGGTTCCCCTGCTGCGGCCCTGGGCCCTGACCTTCTCCTTCGGCCGCGCTCTGCAGGCCTCCGCCCTGAAGGCCTGGGGGGGCAAGAAAGAGAACAGCAAAGCCTGCCAGGACGAGTACATCAAGAGAGCAATGGTGAGAGGGGGAGAGAGAGGCTGCATACAGGGCTCCTCCCAAGCATCAACAGCTCTGTTCCACATAGGAAAACTGATCACAAATATATACAGTATATGACCTTTAGTTCAACAGCTTGGGATCACCGTCCTAAGTGTATAATTCAGACCTCTTATGAGTTGTTTACCTTTGAAAATGTTTGTACTCGGAAAAGAAGAGTTAATGAAATGATTAAACTTCAGTGTTGCGTTATAGGGAGAATACTGTTGACCCATCCATTTAAATTTTGTTGACATTCCAGAAAAAGCGTCAGTGACCCTCCATCGTTATTTAACCTGTGTTTGTCCAAAGTACTGTATACAGCTATTGTTCACATAGCCCCCTAACACTAGACCAACTTTCTGTTTCTATTGTGAAGTCTAAAGAACAACTTTGCATGGTAAATCTGAGCAGGTTTTGATGCTAAGCTAACAGTTTATTTTGCCAATATTTGTATTGAAGGGAGGGATATTTGCTATTGATGTACTTTTAGCATTATCAGTCAGTAAGGGTTCTAAGCTGGTAATCTATATGAAATGGTTACAGAAGTTTTACTCATACTATTATAAACTGAAATCCATGTGTTGAATGAATTTCCCTTTGCTGTGTTTTTTTCTTCCATAGAACAACAGCAAGGCGGCTGTGGGGAAGTACGTGTCCTCTGGAGATAAGGGAGCAGCAGCTGGGGAGTCTCTATTTGTGGCCGACCACGCTTACTGAAGACAGCCTCACTGCACTTCAGCCCCATTCCACAGTCAGACTGACTTCCAACCTTCCAATAGTATTCCATTAGTGATGATGAGGATTTATAAAGACAGGCCTGCCCATTAGCCCAGTATTAAACACTCCAGCTCTATCCTGCCTTTAAAAAAAATAACAAAAGTTTGGATTTGTTAAGTCAGTGTCACTGTACTGTGTTGTGTCACTTTATTTTGTGTTTATTCACTTGAATCACACCTAGTGAAAAACTAAAGAGTACTTGGAACCCGTACTGAGTTGTACTTGTGTTGTAGTTCCAATCTGTGGTTTCCAAAATGTATCTAAATGATTCTCATATTCATGTGCCTTCATTTATCAACTAACCCATCTGTTGGGAGGGACACTCTGTAGAGGATGTTATGAATATATATGATTTTAAAGTGTATGCACTGGAAAGAGGTTTAAATTAAAATATCCCACAACTAATGACGTCCTGTGTTTAATTTGATTTGTTAATGTACAATTATCGATCGCAGTACTACTAAAAAAAAAATTAAAGGGTTGACACAAAGTCGATAAAGCCTATCAGCTCCACAAAACTCTGCCTTTCTCAGTATGGCAGCGTTGACAAACTGGTGTCGCTGCCCCAACACTGGCGCAATGGCTGAAAATCCCAAGAAACGCAGAAGAAATTTTACAATTGTTTTTACTGCTAAGAAAAAACCTGGACGCACGAGCAGAAGGTACAAAATCCATGCGTTATTGCCGACGGCCTGTTGTAATTTCTCAGAATTCCTCATGGGGGCGACAGAAGTTACACACTATAGCTTTAAAGGAAGTTTCAGATGGACATTCTCAATGTTCCACTTGCAGCTGCTGGACTTGTGCTAGGTCATTATTACACTAAATCACATACCAGAGCAGTGAGCTGCTATAGCAACCATGTATCATTTCATAGTATAGATATGCTAATTGCTAACATCATTCTGTGAGCCAATATCTGGAGCGAATGAATGAACTGAGGCAGCTGTGACACGTTTGAAATATTATCACACAATTACACTTTTATGTAGTTTTACTTCGGTATCATACAAGGGTGAAATATTTGAACATAAATAGAAATGGATCAATGTATTTCATCTTTTAAAAAAAATCTGCCCCTATACTGAATCATTTGAGCTTAAACCTATGTTAAACCAGGTTAAACTAAAGCTCATACAGATTGACATTTAGCCCATCCCTACAAACACAGGTGCCGCTATGGAGCGTGGCAGCTTGGCGGAACATGGGATTTTATTCCTCAACACAGGTTCAGACCTTAAACTGTACGTTTAATCGCGCACATATATATATACACACACCCACAGTGAACACACTGGAGCACCACTTCCAGCTATTGGTTGAATTAAAATCCAATTGATGACATAGCTAATGCATAATAACAAGCAGTGAGTGTATGTTTTGGTAGGCGTTTTTATTTGAAAACCTTGTTTGGGGTGAATGAGGTCTGCAGCAAAGTGAATTCCCTACCAGTAACATACAGCTGAGCTTCAATCAAAACCCACTTTCTTGTGTTTTCCAAAATCTCTAGAATATCAGACTAACAATCTCCTCTTGCGGGGGGAACAGAAATCATTGCAGAACATGAACACATGTCATTCTGTCTGCAGCAGAGGAATAGGAGCTGGGCTGGTTGTGTTGGTGAATGAGTGGGTGAGCCTTCCCCTCCAGTATGCAGCTATGGTGAAGAGACTCCCTCCTCCTCACATGTTGGTGCTCATCCGGGTCTGGCTGTTGGCTGGAGTCAGCTCCCCCTGGCTGCCTTCTCTGGGTGGAGACTGATGAGTGGACACAACACCATTTGATTACAATCAGGTTTCAATTTCAAAGCTATTACATTATATCTTTTTTTAAATCATCAAGAAGGTTAAATATGTAACTTTAATATTGCTAAATGTGAAATTTGAAAAACAAAGATTTTTTCTGACAGTGTTTTAATTTGAGTGGGGTACTCAGTTTAATATTCAACTGATGTGAATATGATTGAATTCAGTGAAAGCTCAGAGTGGAAAAATGAAGCTTTTCTACCTTGACGTGGATCTGGTTGCGCAGCACAGCGGCTCGGAGGATCATGGCTTTGGCTCGTCTCTGGAACTCTTTGCCCATATGAATAGACTTCTCAAACGTGGTGCTCCTCTGGTCCACATCCCTTGCATACAGTATCTAACAACACGGCACAAACTCCTTAGTTAGGATTCAAATGATAAAATAACTAATTTCAACATTTCCGTGAGTGTGAGAGAGTGAGTGAGTGAGTCACCTTGCTATGGGAGTCTATCCGTGCGTTGATAAGGCCCTCCAGTATGAGCTGGGTGAGCTCATCTTCCAGAGCTGCTACTGTTGTGTTGAAGGCCTGCGCCATCTTAGTCATGTCTGCTGACACGTAGGGGCTGAAATACTGAACACACACATGCACACACAACTGTCACATATACACACATACAACTGTCCCATACTAATAGCAGACAGTGGTTAGTGGCTCTTCAAACCCTAAGTCAAATAATACACCGACTCATTTAACACTTACTTCAAGAAAAGAAAAGAAAAATAGAAAATAAAAAGCTTTACATTATTAAACAGAGGACTAAATTATGGAAATATGACTATTGTGTTTGTTTCTATAGACTATATGCCTTCATTAGAACTAGCCCCAATGGACGTTAAATTCACATACTTTGATGTATTCACCAAGTGTAAGTCACAAGTTTAAAAACATTTTTTTGATGTGAGAATTGTAAATGTTTGTGGAAACCGTAGGATGGAAGTGTCACCTGAATGAGTGCTCTGTTCCTGATCTGGCTGTACAGCGTCCTGACGTGTGGGGCCAGGTACATGTCCAACAGCAGGTTATCCTAAAGGAAACACCACAGTCACTTATCCCAATACAAGCACTCACAATCATCACAAATCTACCTCCCATGCCACGTTATCCCCTAACCTCTGTACAGTTATATGTATATTCCAAAAAAACACTGAATGATACCCACTTTTAACACCTTTTTTTTCCAATCTTAAAAGTTGGGTCCGTCCTATATACCAATATAAATGCAGGGAAGTATTTTACCCAAACGCTTGCGCTATAATAAAGCTAAAGCTATATTGACCAGCCTCACATCGTTGGACAGGCAAAAACAAGCCTCTGATTCGTCGAGGGACTCTCTCATAGCATCATGGGAAAGCTAATATGCCATTTAGCAAAAAGCTAACGATAATGGATTAAAATAAAATAAAACCCAGAAACAAACTGTGTTTTATATACTTGTGCGGCTTATAATCCGGATATTATGGTAAATAAATGGAAAAACATAAACATGTCTGCCCACTGTAATTTAGTTTAAAAATATGTCTACATGTATGTGCTTTATGTGTGGCATGAATAGGCTACAATTAACATTTCATTGTGCAAAAATAAAAAATTAGTTCAACACAAAAGGCTTGTGCTCTCACCTTCATTTCATCCAACAGCTTGAGACAGGACGCGTACTTTGACTCGTAGAACTTGAAGATGATGTCGCGGATCTGAGGTTCCAACTCTAGAAATAACTTAAAGGAGCTGAGGGAGGAAAACAAAAGAATATTAATATATATAGAATTATTTATTCAATGCCACAAGATATGTTTCAGTTAGCATTGCCTAAGCTACTAGCACCCACCTGCTTGAGATGACGTTCCGTTGGAGCTCCTGTCTGTCGAATGTGGCCAGAGCACACAGGCCACCATACACAGCTACATTACTAGGTGACAGGAGCTGCAGGGAACACAGACAAAAACACACATTACTCAACAGTGCACTGAATTACTATATGAACGAATAATAACCTGGCTTTCAAAGAAGAGCTTTACTTTTTGTTTAAGAATAGGAGAAAAATATGTAGTAGTATTTAGGCATAAAAATTGTTATGTAGAGCTACATAATACAGTTTAAGATTCAGAATAAACCCCCCAAAATACACACAAGAACCAAAGTGCCTCGCAGTGAATTTGCCACTGTGCATTCTCCTACAGTCAGTGATTCTGAGAACGCGTGTAGTAGGAAACATTTAGTCAAAATGTGTGAATGTCTCCTCATTATCCACTACCTGTACATGCTCTGTGTGTGTGTGTGTGTGTGTGTGTGTGTGTGTGTGTGTGTGTGTGTGTGTGTGTGTGTGTGTGTGTGTGTGTGTGTGTGTGTGTGTGTGTGTGTGTGTGTGAAGAAGAAGAAAAAAAAAAGTGTCAATACACAGCCTAGATAAACAGGCTAGGCTGCTACGGTGGTCCCCCTTGTTTACATCAATTTACAGAGCCTAGGCTGTGTATTAACACCTGAAAATAGTATTAGATCAGTACAGCAATTACAACATTCACATCAATGCACCATTAATAATAATAATTAAAAAAAACATCACATATACTAGTAAAATGTTATCATTAATCAGTATTTTTAATTCTCTCTACAAATATCATTTCAAAATGCTCGTTTTTCAAAGCTTTGTCTCTTTCAAAGTGTGGCGCTTTTAGCAGTCCGAAACAGCAAAATCACAGTAAAAGTCTATTGAGTACAAAACTTGGGAGGAATATTAACACAAACTTGTTTATTTTGGTGTAAAAAAAAACTAACTTTGGAGAAACAGCGAAATTGAAAACATTTGCTGGGTGTAAGTTGTATTGCGGTGGTAACACTGACATCACTCACCTCCGGACAGTCACAGTGGTCAAACGACGCCTGCAGGAAGCACTTAGCAGCTGGTTTATATTTCCTAGAGGCCAACTCTGCCAGTCCTGAAACACCAACGAACAAGACTGTCAGACTGGCACAATATACCAAACATTACATCCTTCAAGTATGATACATAACTGCTCTCTATAGACAACATGTGTGTATCTCATTATATAATTGTGACTGCACAGTTGGCATACAGCACCCTTTCAAACCAGTTGTAATGAAGTGACATTCCCCTTCACAAGAGCATACAGCTGTCTTACCTGCAGCACACTTTAATTTGGTGAGGACTGCTTGATTCTGGCTATCTCGCTCTCCTCTTTGCTGAAAAAAAAGAGACAGAAACTGCATCAGCTGAAGTCACTAGGTTAAAAAAAACAATTCCAACTTCCCAACATGTTTCTATAAATTGTCAGAGGAATAGTGTCGGCAGTGGGGGAGCGCAGCTGTGTTGCTCACCTCTGCTATCTCTGGCGTGGATTCTGCTTTGTTGACGTAGCTCAGAACATGGGACCAGTTCTGGAGGTAAACACTAACCTGTGGGCACAGAGGAGAAGATGTATTCCTTCATATACTTTTGTTCACAAGTTGAATTGTTAAGTATAAAAATGACAGTTGTACTTAAGAGTTGAGTTTTCATCCTCCTGTACCTTAATGACATTTAGACACATGTTAATGACATGCTTAGCGCTGGTGCAGTAGTCTCTGGCTCTGGAGTAGCACTTGAGAGCGTTGCTGAGGTCACCACAGTCCAGGTAATGGTCCCCCAGGTCATCATGGCCTCTCCTGAGGATGGGGGGGAGGGGGGGGACAATGGAAGGAAGGTGAGAGGGAGAAAGAGCTGGTGAATAGTTACTACATGCTTTCACACCATCTGTCTTTAGTGCTTATCTGTAAAGCCCATGTTTCATTTAACGTTTCTAGCTCTAATTAATATTATTTTATCTTTGTCTGATTAAATGCTACAGTACCGCTTTAAAGCAGCTGTGCACACACCTCAGTCTTTAACACTTGGCTTGCGGTTTCTCATTAGTATTTTAATCATTAATACTAATTTCTTCTCAAAATGAATGGAAAGTGAAGACTTTTGATAAGAAAATTATCTGGGTTTTGTAAAAAAAAATGTAGATGCTGATGAAGTGGGCCCTGTGCCATCATACCTGATGCTCTCTTTAATGGAGTTGCCCTTGTAGTTCTTGAGATCAGTGTCCAGTTTCTCCAGTTTGAGTAAAGCCTTTTTCCTGGTGGACTCGGCCCAGGCTGAGTCCAGCGGAGGAGGAGCGGCCCCGCCTTCAGGTACTGTGTCTGGCACGCCCTGTACCTCCCTAAACAGGAGAAAAAAACGACAGATATATATTCGTGCAAAAAATTATTTTAGCTGTAGACCAAGTTATGTGTACCACACCTTAAGCGTTAAAAAAAATGTATATGCGTTTTCACAGTAGGCGGAGTAGGCACTCAGAGACATGACAAAAAAAATGTATACAATTTTTTCCCCCCCAACATCAGTCTATATAGCTGTAAGTATAATACCGTGAGGCCTCTGTGAGTTTGCGGTGGATCTCTTCATAGGTGTCCACATTGAAGGTCCTCTGGACGAAGGTGAGGGCCATCTTCAGGGCTTCCACACGCAGCTGAGGGCAATGCTCAGCGATGAACTGAAGCCTCTCGATGCGCATTAAGCCACTGTAGCTGGTGGCATACTGCTCCAGGTCCTGCACACACACAGAGACAGACAGGTGACAGACCGTGTGAAACTGCTACGCTGAATAAGTTTAGTTTAGTCTATTAAGATCCCTATAAGCTTCTGTCTGTTCAGTGTTAGGGTGGAGATAAGGAGTTTCACCATTAGATTTGAGTCACTGTGTTTGATAATATTTGGGTTAAGCGGTTAATGTCATGTTTGGGTTGTTTTCTCATTCTTCTCCATCGTTCAAACTGTTTTGCCCATAAACATAGAAAGGGCTCAAACATTCGATAGGCTGTTGTTGAGGGATAGGCAACACTTGAACAGGGGCATTATGTAAATATTTATCGTCATAGGACTAACGTTACAATGCATGACACCATCATGTGTTAGTGTGTAAGTATGTCAGGTCAATACCAGTGTTGGGTTCTCCACTATGTAGTGGGTGTCTGGAGCATTCTGCTGGTCGTCCTGGGGGTCCGCATCAATCTGCATGGGCTCCACAGAACCCTGAGACACACAAAGATCCACATTATATAATCTGAATAGCATTATACCAATACTAGAGCTGCCATAGCAATGTTTCATGTATTCAGTGAGAGCTGAGTAGACTGACTACTAGTGTCAGTTTCCCGATGAGCTAATTCTTCCTGGTTGCTGTGATGGTATACTAAAAAAATTAAGGTTTGTTAAACTCGACTCGCAAACCTCATTGAAGGAACAATATGTACAGCCGTATGTATATGGTTATGTTAGCTGCTAATTACAGATGATGTGACAAAATGCTAATAACAGGAAGTTGGCTTCGCAATGCTAGCTTTCGTAGAAGTATCGGCTACAAGAAAATTGTTCTTCGATTGCGGTTAATTTTGGCATTGGAAAAAAAGGGGGAAAAAGGAAAAAGATACATATGTGCCTCGGTAACAGCAAATAGATGTGTTGTTTTGCCAGAGTACAGTTAGGATACTGCTGATATTGTCACTGTTGATGTTGTTAGCCACCGGAGGCCTGTAGCCTTCAGTTAACGCTATAACTTGGTTGTCTTGTCCAACATGCACGGTAACGCTAGGCATTGCCTTTATCTAGACTTCATTTCCATTTGTTATGTTAGTCCAACATCTTCGCACAATGAACGTATGATGCTCGCGTAGTCTTTAGCCATAAAATGAACCGTAGCTAAGTTTCTGTAGCTAACCTAGCTTGCTAACTGCTAGCTAAGGTTACCCCACCAGTACATACGATACATCATGTTTAGCTACTTGGAATGGTATGGTCGGAAATGACAGAAGCAGCTGATGCGTAAGGCTTACCTGAAAGTTAAACACTTGTACAGGTAAAGGCATCTTATATCTCTCTGAATGCGGTATTGTTATCGTTTGGGAGGAAAGGTATCATCAAGATGTTTATGTTCAGTAGTCGAGCTTCTTGCTCACGAGAAGGCGCAGTTTGACATGTTCTTCTTCTTCGTTCCAACCCAGTGTGAATGTTTCATGCCGCCCCCTATTGTACCGGAGCGTCATTGGATTCAATGTAATTATTCTATTCTATTTATTATTATATAGTTTTGTTTTATGTATTTTTTTATATTACTGAGACATGCATAAATGTTAATGTTTGCTATTGTTCAACTTGCACATTCAAATAAAGTTTGAAATAAAGTATACGAAATGACACAGACACCGGAACAAGACTCTTCACAGTATTGGCAACAATCCAACTGGACTGTGTGAACATTGTCAGAAACAGTAGAACATGTGCTCCTTACTGCAAGGAAATATACTTCAAAAAGGTCGGAAGCAGGGGGGGTTAGCAAGGGAGCGTGGCAATCTAGAACTTTGACCAAAGTATGACACAAAAATATTCATTATACCTTTATTCAAGGATTGATCAAAACAAATGAACATGATGAAACTTTAAGTCTCTCACATTAGACAAAAAACATCATCCATTAAGGATACGATATCTGCTTATATTGAAAACAGCTGAAAAAAACAGAATCATAACTAACTCAATTATACATTTACAGTACATCATAAAATAAAACTAATGCGTTTAGAACTTAAAACACACATATACATACACATTTGGCCTCCCCAACCAGTGACTAATTTAAAACATTCAATGAATCATGTTAAACAGATACTCTTCCATAAAACTGTGGTACTCACAAAAGCTATAGGTTACTGTATATCAGCAGTATTTAAACATGGGTCCACCTCAAGAAGGGCTGGATCCTACATTTCCCCATGTGCAACTCCAGAGCATCCTTCTCTAGGCCCTCGTTGCCTTCTAAACAGCTTTCAAACCACACCCCCAGTTCTTAACACCTGAAGGGCAAGCTAAGGCAACCTTAATGAAACCAGGGGTGTATTCTCTAACTTAAGAAAACTCCTTCAGAGCGACAAAAAACATTATATTATACATGATCAGTTTTTAATGCAGTTTGGTAGCCTACTCCGCATGACCAGTGAACTGAACAAAATCAAGAGTGCCCATTTAAGGGGGACTAAACTGAAGGGAAACAGAAAACCTGTGTGGTGATGACTGACACTTAATTATAATTTTTTTTTTTACAGAAATACAAACATTGTACCTACTTAAGATTTACTAAGTTGATATCGTAAACACTGAAGGCACCACATAAGAATGTTTCAAGGCCTCATCTTTTTGCCTTGCCCTTTGCAGTTAGGGAACACGTTCATCATTTCTGTCTTATCCTCACTGACAAATCAGCTGGAAGGATTGTTGTGTCACTCTCAAAATACGGAAAGACTGTTTCTGTGAAAGTGTATTTGATGGTGTGTACGGCTGTTTTCCTATCAAGGTCCAAAAATGACAGTATTCCTTTGTCATAATCCAGCTGCACTCTGACCTTCTTGGGAAACAAATCTTTAGTTACCTCTTTAACATAGTTTTCAGGAGTTATTTCACGCAGAATGTCAGTGCAACCACACATGTAGATTCCCCAGGTCTTCTTACGGTCTGAAGCCTTGGTTTTAACAGCCACACCAACAGTCCAATAGCCGGCCACATCCACATCCCAGCTGTGTTTCCCGGTGCTAAAGCCTTCAGAGCCGAATACGCCGCACGCGCCTGAGCAGCGCCTTTCTGGGTTTTCAAGACGTGGCTGGTGCTTGTCGCTTTGTGTTGAACCGGTCATCAAGGCTGATATAACTGCTCCTGAGCCTCCAGTGTTAGGGTCCAGAATTACAGGAGCTTCAGAATAAAAGAAAAAAAAATGGAAACGAAAGTGAAAGTTAGGGCATTTTCAAACTTAAATGTCTGCACCAGGGTTAAATGGTTAACTAAATTAAACTGTAATCGGCTTCTTCTGAACCCCTATATTCATGGAACAGCAGCCTGGTTTTACGTTGGTGATTAAGTTCATCAGTTAGTACAGGCCAATGCAGATTAAAATGTAAAATTATGGCGCGGCAGAAACACACTGCTTACTGTATTGGATTATAGTTGTCATCTTCTTCCAGACTGTGAACAGCAGGTTTCCAATGTGTTTGGCCTCATCGATCAGGGCTCCTGTTGGAGGTTTGGGTTCTGGCAGGTTACATTGGGATCTGAAGAAATATTGCCACATAATACCAGTCAAATATTTAACATTAATAATTAATATATAAATATTAAATATCCTGATAAAATCAGATGATTCTCACATCCAGTTCTTAAATAAATAGCAGGCAAAGGATAATTCTGTTCAAAGTTATTCCACTATACCAAGGTTACACCCCCCCCCCACCCCTCCCACCCGGGCCCAGGCCTCGCAGCAGACCCGGGTTCGAATCCCGCCCGGGTCAGTTCTCTGCATGTCTTCCCCTCTATGCCCCATTTCAACTCTGTCTCTCTAATCTGTCAAATAAAGCAAAAATGCCAAAAAATATCTTTTAAAAAAAAAGAAAGTGTACAGGAAGCAACTTACCTCTCCATAGTGGATTTGACATTCTATCGGATAGAGAGGAAATTAGAAAAACAAATCAATACCTATACTTTTAGTTCAATATGCAATACTGAAATCACCATGCTTAGCACAGGCAATCACTTGGTACCTGCATTAAGGAGATGTCTGTAGCTCCCATCTCCCCCTGTATGGTTGCAATCCTATCTGTGAGTGAGGAGATCTCTGCAGCCAAATTAAGAATCCTGATGTCCATGTCAGAAGCCTTGACGAGGGCCTCTCTCCTCACTGCATTAATGCGTGCGGCCTCCTCTGCTCGCAGGAACTGGTAAAGCCTCAGAAACTCCTGTTTGATTGTCTTCTCTGTCTGCTGAGCCTGGAGCTGTGGATAAAACACCTTTCTGATTAAAATGTAGACAACACATGGATGTTACTTTTCAGCTATTATGTCTGTGACTAACCTTGATGTGACTGGCCAGTTTATCACAGTTGAGTTTCTCCGTTTGAAATGACCCCAGTTTGCTTCTTAAGTGCATCACCTTCACCTTGAGATTGGTCTGAAAAATAAAGGCATAGCCTATGCATTAAAGGTTAATTATTTTTTAACTGGGGTTGTATGAGGTACATAGTAAAATATGTTATTTTATGGATATGGGGATCAGTCAATAAATAAGATTATAAGATGTTTATAGGAGTTTAGGAGAGATGTCGCTGTTGCAGAAGTCAGCCTTGAACTGTTGCAGAGGGGACCAGAAGAAAAACTTTCTAAATCTCGGTTTAGCGTACAATTAAACGGATATTAACAACTCACCATTATGGCTTCTGCTGCTTCGCCGATGGGGACGCAGTTGTGTTTCTTGTGTTTTTTTGCGTCCCTGCAAATCACACAGATGAGCTGCTGATCATTCGTACAGAAGAGCTTGAGCTTCTCACTGTGCAGACTGCACATCTCCACGGAGCCCGAGCTAGATCCCTGACTCCTCTCTTGTCTCAGGTTGTCCGACAGGTTTCTCAGCGCCAGATTACGCGGAGGAGGCTGGGCCATAGGAAATATCTCCTTACAAACCGGGCACGTCTGGAGGCCGCTCTGTCGCCACCACTCCTGAAGACACAGTTTACAGAAACTGTGGCCGCACAGCAAGACCACGGGATCCTTGAATATATCACAGCACACGGGGCATGTGCATTCCTCCTCCGATTGGGATGCGTTCGCTGTAGCCATTCTGTTGATTTCTCTCTGTGGTTCTTTTTCTTGATAGTCACAAACAACAGCCAACTTTTACTTTCACTTTTACACACACACTGGTAATTGCTCAGGTCCAAAAGCACTTTTTAGTTCGGAGCGGGTTTTCAACAAACACTGTCAGTCATACTATGGCCTAAATAAACGTCATATTGAATCCTAAATTACTTTAGTGTTACTTTTTTCTTGTAGAGATATTTAAAATACATTACCACAAGCAGCTGTATGCGCACCGTGCGCACATCGAACTTCTCGGTTCTCGGGGCGCGTCTTCTTCTTTAGTTAGGCAGACTAGATGCCATATGGTGTATTGCTGCCCCCCACTGTTTGCTGTTCACATCTTCGTCTATATCATCTTGTAGGCTACATAAAATCCAGTATTATTGATAATCCATCAGGTTCTTCATATTGACCAAAGTATGCAGATTGAGCAGAGTGTGTAGATTAAAAACAGGTTCCCCAGCTGCTCCAAGATCCATTTAAACATTCTTTATCTGATTCCAGCCATAAAGTGCAATTATTAACCCGCACTGCTTCCAATGAACGTCATAGGCTTTCTCATTATCCAGAAAGACAGCTACAACTCCTGCCTTATTTGCAATTACTTTCTTCATGTCAATGTCTAAACTTAAATCAGCATCCATTGCTGAATGTCCCTGCCTATCTCAACACTGATGTGTCACAAAATACCCAATGTCGTGTATCCACAAGTGTACCCGTTATCCGTTCCTTAGTTTTGCATGGGACAAAAGTCAAGGCAATTGGTAAAAAGGGTTATCTGATTGTTTTCGTTTTATTGGAACAGAATTGCTTTCTTTCACATTAGAAATAATGTATAAAGATATAAAGATCACTTAAAAAAACATGGACATTGACATAGACCAAAACGCCTTTGCGGGGGTGGAGCTGAGCCGATATTGTATGATGCCTCCATATCAAACTTATTTTAAATGCCTTTGGCTATAAGTACCAAATTGTAGCAATTGTTATGGAATTTCTAGCTAAGCTGCTCCACTAAATGCACTTTTCACTTTGGAGGAAAACTGATTGATATTGGAAATGTTGTGAGGGGAAAAAGGGGTGGACCTATCTTTTTACTTGCTGTCTGGTGGCTATTGATTTCTGGGAACTTTAATCAAACCAGTTGCCTGTGAATGCTTAATTTCAAATATGTGGCTATGAGACCTCAATAAAGATCTGTGTGAAATAATCTCTCTCTCTCTCTCGCTCTCTCGCTCTCTCTCTCTCTCTCTCTCTCTCTCTCTCTCTCTCTCTCTCTCTCTCTCTCTCTCTCTCTCTCTCTCTCTATCCTCTGTTCTATCCCTAACCTGCTGACCAGACTCTTCACTAGACTGTGACGTAAGCTGCATGTCACAGCTCACAATCTCCATTATTAATGCTATTTATAGCCAATAAGATACCAAGAGTTCATTTCTCACACTGTGATCTACAACTTCCAACTACACAGTGGTGCAATTTAGTATTCAGATTTGATGAATACTTTGAATGATTAAGACCTATATGTGCTATTTATAACTATGACATAAATAACACCCCATTACAAGTCCTGCATGCATATCTGAAGTTAAAATAGCAAACGCAGAATGGCTCTTTTCATATTGTTTATTTGTAAGCAACATATGTCAAAGAAGCAGTAATAATTCAGTCATTGGGTTGGCTTTGGCACTGTCTGGCACAGCTGGACACACTGGGACCTTCTGTTGTGTCATGGACCAGTTAAATTCAATGTAATAGATAAAGTATACGCTATATTAAGTAATTAACAATGCTAGTTTTTTTCTGTGATCTGATTAATGAAGAACATAGTACAAGCCAGAAATGATTATAAAATATAATAACTTGAAATAGCATTGGCATTGTAGTGAGAAAGTTAGATCAGACAAAATAAGCTGTATAAAGTTTAAGCATGAGAGTTTAATTCAAATCAATGGTTTCTCGCGAGGATGTTTTCGTCGTGTACAGCCAGAGCTTACAGAACGAAAAGATACTCTTCAGGTGAAAACACAAGTTATTTAAACCATTTAGACAAAGCATCAACACATGACACCGTCTTTGTCATGTTGATTGATTTACACTTAAACAATAGACAGGAGTCCTAAATAACACTGCAGGGTGTCTGAGGATGGATGGGGGGGGGGCAGTCTGAAGACAATAGGCTGGGTGTAGGTGTGGAATACACATAGTCGCCTACGTGGAGAGGGGGGATTAGGAAGTTTCTAAATGCAGACAGTTAAAACAGCAACAGTTTAGTATTAATCAGAGAAATACAATATTCGATAAATACAATGTTTCCTATTGCAGATATAAGCATTCTATCATTTGAGATCATGTGCAATATTTCCCATTACAACATAAACAAATGTTTTGATTTATTTTTGGTTAAACATGGCTCCGGAGGTCAGTGTGGCCTATAACAGCTGATATCACCACGTAGGCCCATCCGGGTTTAAATAAATAGTTTCTCTAAATCCTCTCTAGGCCTACTGAACACCAATGCTCTCTGACCGTCTCGGCAATAGAGTGTCGCGTGCGAACAGCTGTGAGCGCGCGCGCTGCCGCTGGTGCGTGCTGCGTATAATGCTGATGCAGCAGAGCCACGCGCGCGGCGTTCAGGGAGACTTGATTCATGTCAAATGCATTTCAGTCATTTTACCTGGATGTTCGTTTGGGACGTTTGACCGTAGGCCTACTGATTGTCAAATCCAAATAGGCTTAATGTGCGTATAGGCCTACAACCTTACGGCATTATTATTATAGCGTATTTGGCTGTTCCTCGCGCGCCCACAGATGTGTCAGCAGTGCTTTGATAGACTGCGGTAAAACCGGCTCCTCATTCGCGACCCAAACTTTAATTCACGTGAATGAGTTCATGGATTTGCGCGTGCCGGTGTAAGTAGGCTATGTAAACTGACAGGGGGATAAGGATTCATCTCCCGAGAGCTTTTCTAAAACCACATCCTCCATCATCCATCCAGCATTCTGCCGGGAGCGAAGTTCCTCAGCATTGCATGCGGACGGACGTGCACTCTCCTCCGGTCGGTCCCGCTGGAAACGAGGACAACCAATGCTCGCCTCAGCTGTAAAATTAACAGCTGACCAGTAAAAAAAAAAAAAAAAACGCTCTCTCTGTTTCACATGGGCGAAGATGAGGAGCGGTCTCGTGCCAAGATTCGCCCCGGAGGAAAAGAGGAAGGTGAGGACAGCAGAGCGTTTCTGGACCCGGCCCGAGAGAAGAGATATGCGGAGCTGTTCAAGCAGCTGGACCTGAATAATGACGGAAAGGTTGACATCAATGAACTGAAGACTGGACTGGCAGCTCTCGGTCTCCACCGGGGAGAGGCGGAGGAGGTGAGCTAACACATAGTCACAACATGATGCATACACACACACAACACCTAAGCTTTTTTTTATTAAGATATTTTTTGTCATTTTTATGCTTTATTGATAGTAGAGACAGAGTTGAAATGAGGCAGAGAGGGGAGTGACATGCAGAGAGCGACCGCGGGCTGGAATCGAACCCGGGTCCGCTGCTGGCCGAGTGTGTTATTGTTAATAATGGATGGAAGATGAGACTGAGCCCGTGTAGCCTGTGTTCTGTTCACCACTCATGTTATATCATAGCTCCCTATGGCATCACCACTTTTACTTCAGTGTGCTTGACATTTCTTTAAAACATTTGGTAAATAAATACAATTTTGAAAACATATTTTATCACACGAGTCACATAAAACAACAAGGGAGAAAGAGAATGTGAATCCACTGCTTGTAACTCCCTCTGTCATCTGCCTAAAGCCAAGGTACCTGAAGTACACATCCTGAACAGTTGTTCAAAATGAAGCACTCCACTTTGTTGTCAGATGCCTAGCAACAGCATTCACACAAGCTTAACCATCTGAATGCCAGAGTAGATTGTGAAGTCCACTTGCCATTTGAAAAGAGAAGAGGACATAAACGCTCATCTCTCCATCATGGACCCATAAAGAGACGAAAACAACCTTTGTCTTTTTGTGATTTTATAATTTGAGTTTTGCCTTTATGTACTACAGCTTACCAATTACTCCCCATAATGATCCTTTCAATAGGGTTAGCACTGAAAAAAAATCCAGTCTTAATACACAGCCTAAGCTCTTTAAACGTGCATGTTGCTATGGTGGTCCCCCCCCCCCCCCCCCTCCCCCTTTTGATGACAAACCTTTTGTGTAAATACCCATTTACAAAGGCTAGGCTGTGTATTAACATCAGATTTGTTTCAGCGCACGCCGCACACACAGTAAGCTACAACAGGTAGCGGATCACGAGGAGATATTCACATATTTTTAACAAAAATTGCAACAACAACAAAAATGCACATAAATCAAAATTATGAGATATAATAAAGTGAAAATTGTGAATTGTTATAAATAAAAAACTGAAAAATGTGGCGTGCAAAAGTATTCAGCCCCCTGAGTCAATACGTTGTAGAACCACCTCTCGCTGCAATAACAGCTCCAAGTCTATTTGGGTATGTCTCTACCAGCTTTGTACATCTACAGACTGACATTTTTGCCCGTTCATCTTTGCAAAATAGCCGGAGCTTCAGATTCAGCGTCAGATTGGATGCAGAGTGTCTGTGAACAGCAATTTTCAAGTCTTTCCAGATATTCTCAATTGGATATAGGTCTGGACTTTGACCGGGCCATTCTAACACATGACATGATTGTAGATATGGCTGTATGTTTAGGGTAGTAGTCGTCATTGAAGGTGAACCTCCACCCAGTCTCAAGTCTTTTGCAGACTCTAACAGGTTTTTCTGCCCTGTATTTGGCTCCATCCATCTTCCCATCAACTCTAACCAGTTTCCTCTTCCCTGCTGAAGAACAGGAGGACCCCCACAGCATGATGCTGCCACCACCATGTTTCACAGTGGGGATGGTGTGTATAGGGTGATGTGCAGTGTGCATTATGGCCAAAAACTTCAATTTTGTTCTCATCTGACCTGAGCTCCTTCCTCCAACCCTTGCCACAAACCATTCGGTGGACGCAGCATATTCAGATAAGACCAAACTTGAAGTATCTGGCCTAAATGCAATGTGTGGCGGAAAACTCACCGTGCACATCACCCTGAAAACACCATCCCTACCGTGAACTATGGTGGTGGCAGCATCATGCTGTTGGGGTCCTGTTCTTCAGCAGGGACAGGGAAGCAGGTCAGAGTTGATGGGAAGATGGATTGAGACAAATACAGGGCAGAAAAACCTGTTAGTCTGCAAAAGACTTGAGACTGGGTGGAGGTTCACCTTCAATGACGACTACTACCCTAAACATACAGCCATATCTACAATGGAATGGTTTAGATTAAAGCATAGTCATGTGTTAGAATGGCCCAGTCAAAGTCCAGACCTAAATCCAATTGAGAATATCTGGAAAGACTTGAAAATTGCTGTTCACAGATAGCCTGGAAATCCAGACCCTGATATCTTGAACGATAGAGGGTCTGGCCACGATCAATAGTAATTTCCAATTCAAGGGGCGGCTCCTACTCGTGCATTTCAAATGCCACTGCACGCAGTTGGATAGCACTACAACCAATCAGAGCGATGCACAAGGTGACGTAAGCTCTGTTCGTTTAGCAAACAGCTGTTAAACTGTTGAATTAAACGTTTGCCGTGTTCGGTCGGCAAAACAGATCATTCCACTTATTTGCTAATGAAATATTTGAGTGCCATCTTCCAAATCGTAAAGGGTCGAGGCCAAAGCAGTCTCAAACTCGCACAACATATCCGCAGCCATCTTTGATGTTTACTATCAAGGCTTCGACGTCGCATGCACGTCACTGTCGTCATCCGGTTACGTCCTCCCCAGAGTACCATACAAAGGGCTCTGGCCCGCCCATATTAGATAGAACCAATTGAAACGTGAGCCCAGATTTCTGGTCTTTTTGAAAAAGCTTCAACGGAGAGTTTCCAGACCAACAGGCGCAGCAAATTTAATTTGCCAGCGCCTAGTGGCAGGTCTGGGAATGCCAGGCTAGTTCACAGACACTCTGCATCCAATCTGATGCTGAATCTGAAGCTCAAGCTATTTTGCAAAGAAGAACAGGCAAAAATGTTAGTCTGTAGATGTACAAAGCTGGTAGAGACATACCCAAATAGACTTGGAGCTGTTATTGCAGCGAGAGGTGGTTCTACAACGTATTGACTCAGGGGGCTGAATACTTTTGCACACCACTTTTTTCAGTTTTTTATTTATAAAAAAAATTTAAAACCATGTTTCATTTTCATTCCACTTCACAATTATGCACCCGTTTGTGTTGTTCTATCACATGAAATCCCAATAAAATAAATGTACGTGTATGTGGTTGTTACGTGACAAAATGTGGAAAAGTTCAAGGGGTATGAATACTTTTTCAACCCACTGTACATGTATTTCATTCATTGACCTTTTGGATTTTAAATACTGATATTTGACACAGTAACACAGAGTGTTTTGTCAAATCCCCCCCAGACATCCTTCTGTGCTTCAGATAAGTTACCTTCTGGGTTGGTTTGTGTAACAAGATTGAGCTCTGTCTAATCATAGAGCCACAATGATTTGATCACTCTGTTTAATCAAGAGCCCACACAACTCCTCTTCCTGCCATGTTGAAACCGACCCTTTGGCACTATTGTGACTTCACACCTTTGGCTCTGTCATGGAAAGGACCTCTGGCCCCACATGATCCCCCTTTTCTTCTGCCATTGGTCAAGAAGTCTCATATGGCCTTTGATATAAGCTAGGTGTTCCTTCACTCTGGGCTCTCTTCTCTACCCACCACCAAACTGCTCGCATGCTTCTCTCCAAACTTCCACACTGGAAGGGAGACTCTCCACTGCGAAGGCCCTGCTGCTCACTTTTCCCCTCACCCCAAACTTGCTATTATTTTTCCATTCTTAAGAGAATGGTGGCGTCTAAACAACTTTATTAAATCATTAATTTATTGTTATTTTCAGATTTATTTCTAATTGCAAAATTAGAACAAACTATTTAAAATAATAGCACCAAAGGAATTAATATCAAGAAAAACTAAATCATATCTTTTTATCATGATGAAGACGATGAACAATTCTGCACATGCAGTACAAAGTCTTTGGAGGGGTACCAGTGGGGTTTAATTGAATTCCCAAACTGTGTTGATCAATGTCACAAAGGGCTAATTATACATGAATCTCCTTAAGAAGAAAAAAATAAAAAATAGGGCCAGCCAAACTGAATTCCTTTCATAGAAGTGTCCTCATTCCCAAGGTCTAGAAATCTAACCGGTTCTTACAAGTTTAAAAAGTACAGAAACATACACACACTGGCAGAGCGTAATTAGCCGAAAGCACTTCTTTGACATTTAAGGGCCCTCACGTTCATGGTGCTTAGTGTGACAGAAAACTACCTCAAGAAAAAGTGAACTCCAATTACAGGAGATTTGTATCATCTGAGAAGAGCCAATTAAAATGCTAAAAATTGTGAATTAATGAGACATAATATTTACAAAATCTCAACCCAATGTTCATGGCACAGCTTCTAGAAATATCTACAAATGATCTATAACCCAAATACACATTATTAATACATTAGAAATACCTTCATAATGAAGTTTCTAGGTCATGCCCGACCCCATCAGCGGGAGAAATGGTTGAATGTCAATGTATCATTACCAGAAAATAAAGTGTGTGTTCTGTCAACCCAAATATCCAGATTCCTTTCTTCCTCCCCAAAACACAGTGTATTAAAAAGCACTGCATATTTATGAATAACCTCAATGATTTTAAATTCCGTCCAGTTTACTAATAATCCATTCAGCCAAAACTACACATAAAGTAGTTCTCAAAGACATACAGTTAATCGTAAACAAATATAATGCAGTGGACTATATAGAAATAGCTGGGCTTTAAGTGCCCTGTTTCAACATTCAGAAAGCTTCCATCTTAATGAGAAGATTCTCAGGGAAGCGACAGGTTGAATTATTTCTGTACTTTACTGTGTTTTGCTTTTGTCTGTTTTGTTTTTCCTGATAACCTTTTCCCAAATGTGCATGTTTATAACTAAATTGGATCCTTTATATTGCATGGGATAATTCCTGATTCATGTGTTTTGGGTTCAAATGTTTCCTTACAGGTATTTGTTTGAGTGAGGTGTAGTGTTTGCACAACCTGGTGGCTGTTTCTGATCATCTGCTCATGTTGAAAGTCTAAACATTATTATTATTATTAGTTCCATTTTAAACTGGAAACCAGAGGTCGGAACTGCGGGTGACGTCACATGTGAGTTGCCAGCGTTCCAGTAGCACAAGTGGGAAATTACAAGAAAGCTTGAACGTTCGCCTCGGGTTAGCCATTATTAGCAACACGTCAAAAGCAAAGAAATTACTTGTGCAGTTTTGCAGTTTCATAGTCATTCAAATGTCACTACACTTAGTAACTGTTCTCTAGAAAAAGTAATGGTATATTAGTGTTTTCTCCAACCTTCTGTGCACAGGAACTAATCTTATATTCTTTGTCCTAATCAAGAGAGGGCAGAATATGTTTGCAGCCAGGTAAGACGGGGTTTACCTCGGGACTTTTACAAGGAGCACAGTGCCTTACATTCTGTCCACTACTCTCCTTACCTTTATATCTGATGCACTCAAGGTGAGACACTGCAGGAGAATGGAGCAACATTTTTAACTTACTGTACATATATCATCAAGATACTTTCCCAGCTGATCACTTATATTAAAATAATAATTTTTTGCATTACTTTTTCTTCAGAAACGTTTGAATAGTTATAGTATATCTAATCATCTTAAAATGGCATTTTAAAAAAAACTGAAAATGTAGATGTTGGATTAACCCAAAATCTTAATTTTAAGATTCATGTTAGGATTAATATAGGGACGCAAACTGACAAGATTTAGTCAAATAAACACCTACATGTACATTTTGGACCTTTTATTTATTCTGAAAGAAGACATGTTATGGAAGCATAATAGACAAAAATCTAAAAATTGACCAATGCTTGAAATACGATGTTTTTTCCTGGAGTGTCTCGACTTAATATACACACCCCCAATCCACTTTTCTATATTACTGCACACCCTCATACCTCTGTGCACCTCCACAATCTTAACAGGCTCCATTCCACCTTAAAGGAATAGTTCAACATTCAAATGGTTTGCTTTTTGCCCCACTCTCCGGCTCAAGAAAAAGTAATAGAAACCGTTCCTGTAACTCTGTGTGCATTTTTTTATTCCAGTGTTTGAGCTATAAGCCAACCTTGATGAGCGACCTTTGCCCATTTTTTATTATATATTTTTTTTTTCTCAAAAATAAATAAATGTCTATATCAAAAATGCATGCACAGTTACAGGAACGGTTTCTCCTTTAACCTGTGTGTTCTCCTATCTGAATGGCTGACTGTAACAGACAGTAGGTGACAGCCCCCTCCCTCTGTCCCCACAGATAGTCCTGGAGAGTGACATCAACCACGATGGCCTGCTGGACTTCCAGGAGTTCTCCCAGTACCTGCGTGCTCATGAGAAGAGGATGAAGACTATTTTCATCAATGTAGACCGCAACAATGATGGTGTGGGCATGCTACACGCACACACACACACACACATTAGTATGGCTATACTTGTGAGAACATTAATTGGCATAATGCATTACCTAGCCCCTTACTAGTCTGAAACAGTCCTTTATAGGCCTGTCCCACACACACACGCGCACACACACACACACACACACACACACACACACACACACACACACACACACACACACACACACACACACACACACACACACACACACACACACACACACACACACACAAAGTTCTCTCTGATGCACATGAAATACAGTGAATATAATCTTTATACTGACAGAATAAACAGCTGTTTACACACTCTTTGTTCTATTTGGAAGGTCGGATTGATGTGGGGGAGATCCAGCACTCACTGCACAAGCTTGGAATGGTGGTCACTACGGAGCAGGCCTCCAGAATACTGCAGAGGTACAGTGTGTAGTCTGTGTCAAATCCTTTAATTTATGTCATTTCGTTTACTGAAACGTTTCAGAAGTCCACTCCAGAAAATGTCACATTTCGTCTGTTTGGAGTCTTGTGTATTTTGAACTGCACTATCTGAGATGTTTAGACTTCACAGTATGGGAGAGGCATTAAAGAAGAGGTGTATAGATGATGAAAGATGTATAGAGCCTTACTTTGAAAAGCATTCTTTCTTTGGTACAACGAACAACAACTTTCTAGAGCAGAGGTTGGTGGCTCCTGTTGGACCAGTCAACTTTGTCATCAACGTACAAAACAATAACCTCTAACCTTTCAACTGCTTAAAGAAGCCATAAGTGATCTACCGATGGCACTAAACTGTATGCGTTGTCATTTTTCTGTGTTACACTCACAGTATGGACAGGGATGGCACTTTGACCATTAACTGGAGTGAATGGCGTGATCACTTCCTGTTTAACCCTATTCACAACATGGAGGAGATCGTCCACTACTGGAAACACTCCCATGTGAGTCGTTAGGGTTGTGTACTACTGATTATTGATGCTGTAAGAGGATGAACAACTGTATATTGAAGAAATATTCGTTACAGGTCAGCGGCTTTAAAAAAATATATACTGTATATCTATGGCTTGAAATCATGTTTTCCACTCTAACATTTTTTTTTTACAAAAATATTATTTTTACAGAATATTTAAAATATTTTCCTTTATTTTATTCTTTTTTTATTTATCACAATAAAGTGAGGAAAACGGCTCTGACATTATTTGTTAGGTGGTTTATACTGAAATACAAATGAGCACATATTTAATGATATATTGAATGATAACACAAACAAAATTCCCCCATAAAATAGATATTGACCATTTTATTCCCAATGTGTTCCTAGATGTTTGACATGGGGGAACATCCGACAGTGCCCGAGGAGTTCTCAGAGAGGGAGCGGAGGTCCGGTCTGGTGTGGAGGCAGCTGGTTGCTGGGGCGATGGCCGGCGCTGTGTCCCGCACAGGAACTGCTCCTCTGGACCGCCTCAAGGTCTTTCTACAGGTGGGACGGCTCACTGATACACAATCAGACTTCAGTCATCAAGGAACTTTTTTTAAGGAATTGTAATGTTGACTACAAATTAGACATTCTGTATAGTAGTGTCAAGAAATGTGTTGTGTCCAATTGCATATACACAATGTCATAGAAGCCTATTGCTATACTATGGCTATCTTTCGGTCCTAAGCTCATTGTATCCCTCAAATGCTGCTCTGATATTCACCTACACTCACATAGAGAAATCAAACTGCACACAGTGGGCAGTTCAGGTGGGTGGTTGCAGAATTGGTGAACACTATTGTGTCACTTGGGACTTTGTTAGCTGTGGTTGGAGGTGTACACTAGCCGACAATAACATTTAAAGGGCAGCTATAATGCAAAATGCACTTTTTCATGTTTTTTTCATGTTTTTTTCAACCTTTATATGGGTCAATCGGACTGACCCAACAGTGTTTGTGTGTGTCCAGGTGCATGGCTCCGGATCCGGGGGGAGGAATCTGTGGTCGGGTCTGAGGGGGATGGTCCAAGAGGGGGGTGTCGCCTCACTCTGGAGGGGAAACGGCATCAATGTCCTCAAGATTGCCCCTGAATCTGCCATCAAGTTTATGGCCTATGAACAGGTCAGTGTGCTTCAATTAACCAATCACAGAGAGAGAATAAATCAGCCATTCTGTTAGCGGATAGATTTTGCCTAGGTTTTGCAAGTGTTTGCATCTCTTAAATTCAGCTAAGAATAATTGTTAGTGTTGGGCCAAATTAAAGATAGAGTCAGTGATTCTGAATAACGATTGTTATCAAATCACTTTTTGTCAAAATCAGTGAATATCACCTCACACTTTCGCTACCTCTCCGTACTGTGTGCGCGTGCTGAGTCATCATAGTATGGTGCTAACACACAGTGTAGGCTCTGTAAACAAAGGGTATGAGTCAAACAAAGGTGTCCCACCATAGCTAGTGCTGTTATTCTTTCGGTCTTTACTCAGAAAAACGGCGATGGTAGCAGGTTGATGGAAGAAGACGCAGTTTGAGGCAGATGAGGAGGTCTCAGGAACAATTCTTTTATTTAAACAACAAAACTCATCCTGCAGTCAAAACGAAAGCCAATATAAAGTTAAAGTGTTTGTTGCCAAAAAACTAATAGAGGTACATGCATAAAAGAAAAAGCTATGAAGAATTCCTGTAAGCTAAAAGACCTGTCTCTTCCTGCATTGTGGCGGCCTTTAACCTGCAAATCTAAGTGAGCTGATTGGTCCTTAGGTCAGTAAGCTCCACCTCTCCTAACTCCTGATTGGTGGACCCTAACTAACTCCGACCTACACTGTTCAGAGGACATCTGTGTTAATCAATTCCTAGAGGCGATATCCTGTGGGGCGCTAAGAAGTCTGATTCAGTAACTTTAGGACAATCCCTTTAGCCAGGGGCCAATAAATTAGCTGTTAACTCTTTACCAGGCTGTCCTAAATTGCCCCCACCAAGGACCATCTCGGAGCCCTCTATTGTGTACAATTTGAATGATCTACAGATCAGCCTGCTGGCTTCCTCAACTTAAGCAATCCACATTCCTAACTCTGGTCCCTGCAAGATGAGACTAACTCAGTGTCGTGTCCTCCTGAAGCAGTATAGCTTAATATAAAATGTTTAGTAACATAATACACTACACTAGCAACATGCCTCTTTACAGAGCCTAGGCTGTGTTTTAACACGTTTCTTTGTACAGCGAAAACACAGTATGAACATTCTCCAGATTCACTGACAGTACCTTTACTGGTTTCAGATAAAGTGACTGAATATTGCTTTATTTTAAAACACCAGGATGACCAAATTCTGTGTACAGCTTTCACTTCCTTCATATGCTTTACTCCTGTTCCTTCTTTTTCTCTAGATCAAGGGGCTGATCCGAGGCAGCAGAGAGGGCGGTACTTTGAGGGTACAAGAGAGGTTCATTGCTGGCTCTATGGCAGGAGCTACTGCCCAGACCATCATCTACCCTATGGAGGTCTGTTTGACATTTGTAGAATTGCAAGTTTCATAATTAGACAGGGCTTATCTTAATATGTATTGCCGAAAATAGTTCTATTTGTCTAGCGGATAACCAAAACAATTCTGCACAAAAAAATTCTAACATAGGCCATAAGGTTAATTTTCAGCTGTGGCGGGAAGTCAGAGCATGAGAGGTCAAATCCAAGTTGGCCACCATTCCACTGGGTATAATTTTCAAACTCTCATATTTTGGGACCATGCAAAAAAAAAATTCAAAGGGTAATTTCCAACTAAATTGCGCATGCCCAATGGTAGTCTCGCAAAGCCAGACCAAACCCTTTGAGATCACCAGTGTTAAGGGAAATGCATTTATTGTAAATGGGCTGTTCTGCCTGGTGAGGGCGCTGCAGCAAACCTCATAGGGTCACGTGTCCTTTCTACAATTGAAGAAGAGTCTCCTTTTCTGTCCCAACCTTTAACCGTATTTTTCATTACATTCTTCCGTCTGTCCCCTGTGGTTGGGCAGGTGCTGAAGACTCGTCTGACATTGAGGAGGAAGGGACAGTTCTCCGGTATGGCTGACTGTGCCAGACAGATCTTGAAGGCGGAGGGAGTCCGGGCCTTCTACAGGGGCTACCTACCAAACACACTGGGCATCATCCCCTATGCTGGCATAGACCTGGCTGTGTATGAGGTGTGTCTGCATGGCATTTAAACCTTCTATGAGGAACGAGGAAGTCAGTGATTCTGGAGAACGCTTATTGTCGAAATCACTTTTTTTTCAAAATCAGTGAATATCTCACCACGATTTGCTACCCGTCCGTACTGTGTGTGCGTCAAAAAAAGAATCCAGTGTAAAAACACAGCTTAGGCTCTGTAAACGGGCTTGTTGCTGGCTACGGCGGGCCCCTTTTATTAACATACCATTTGTTTCTATATCTCTGGGATCATGTGTAGTGCAGTAAAAATAACAGCTTCACAGCACATATGTCAGTAAACTAAGAACACACTTGATATGCATTTTGTCATGAAATAACTGTATTTGTTGACTCTCCATCCTTGTTTTATTTCACCTCATATATAACCCTACTGTTTACTGTTATTTTCCTTAACTCTTTCTAACTGGTCATTCTTCCAGACTCTGAAGAACGCCTGGCTCCAGAAGTACTGTTTAAACACAGCCGATCCAGGAGTGTTGGTGCTGTTGGGCTGTGGCACCGTCTCCAGCACCTGTGGTCAGCTGGCCTCCTATCCTCTGGCTCTCATTCGGACACGGATGCAGGCTCAAGGTGAGATGTATTTATTGTTGGGTCTTGGGGAGCAGCGAGCATGTCGTCATACTAAAAGTTGAATATTTTTGTGCAGTCAACTAATGAAACCGCAACAGTTTTTGGGCGATAAAAGAAAATACATTTCAAGTAGTTATTTATTAACACATTTTATTCAATTGTTATTATTTGGTTTGTTGGCCTATGTTGATAGGATTTTTTTTTCATTTGACATATTATGTACATTGTCATTTTGATTATTTTTTTACAAAGTAGTTTGAACTACTTTTTCGAAAGTAGCTTGATTTAACCAAGCTAGATACCACGCTAGCTTGGCTCTAATTCATCTTCTTCCAGTGTGAAGTCATTGGCAGTTGGTGAAGCTTTTGAAGAAGCTTCCCCAGCACTGGATGTATTGTAGATTCAGACATATTCTAAAGATACTGAGCAGGAACAACAATCCTGCAGTGAAAGCTCTTCTCATATGAGCCTCTCTTAACCTCCACTGTATCCTGTTCTTTCAGCCATCATTGACGGTAAACCCAGGCTGACCATGGTGGGCCAGTTCAAACACATCGTGTCTCATGAAGGCTTGCTGGGCCTGTACCGCGGCATCACACCCAACTTCCTCAAAGTGGTCCCAGCCGTCAGCATCTCCTACGTGGTGTACGAGCACATGAAGAAGGTCCTCGGAGTGCCCTACCACTAGTCTGACAGAGAAGGCTTGATGAACAGAATACTTCTGAATACGTGTGAGGAGAAGCACATGAGAGGTGAAGATCCTCAGCCCTCTGGACAAAGAAGAACACAGGTGGAGGACCAAGAGAAAAGAGCTGGTTAATAGATGGTTCCACTCTATGCAGCACTAACTGTTGCCTCAGTCACTTTCAAGCTTGTGCAGCTTGCTGGTAACTTGTAGTTCTATTTCGTCCTTACTGACTGCCAGAGGCACTGCTATAAGCACTGGATATACGTATCCAGTTTGGTTCAGCTAACTATACCAACAAAGTAACCTGTGACCCCTCGTGACACCGGAAGGCTATATACCCCGGTGTCGACAGAAGATCTGTGGCTTTCATCTTCTCATAACGTGTTAACCTGAAGACATATGTCAAAGACTTTAGACGTTATTGTCCCCAAAGGGAAATTCTAAGGCACAAAAACGCACGTTACAAATTTAAACCTGTTTGTAGACTCAGGGAAATGACAGAGTAATTATCCTGGCCATTTTTAAGAATGTAGAAGAACTACAAAAGCTACACCTGTTTTCTGTTTTACCTGAGGGGTCCAAATACTTTTTACAATTCATAGATCAACACCCAGACACAAGAAGCAGAATGGCTCAGGTAAAATAATCCATAAGCCAAAACTGTACAACAATATATCAAAACCCAATTTTGAATACTCATGGTTTGCATTGAATTACGCCTTTGATGTTGCAGTATTGCTGCTCTGGATGCACCTGAAATTAACAGTACAGCTGCGCACAAACATTTTCATATTTAAGTTTATGTTCATCAGTGTGCACATTTATGTGAGTTTGGTTCAAGGCCCCAAACTGTATACTGTAAGTGTACCGAGTTTCATGTTTTTCTGAAAAAGTAAGCAATTTTGAACTTACCTCAACCATAAAACATAATTTTTAGGAATCCGAAAATTGTTAAAAAAGTATGGTAAAGAAACCCCTTAGAGAATTGCATTCCTCCACTAGGATTCCTTAGTTCTTTGAGTATGTTATTAATTACAAAATCATGAGAAAAGGAACAGTTGAAATAGTTTCTTTTGCAATTTGTTGGAGGTGCACCCTAATTTTCTCACAAAATAAGTGGACTTTTGAAAGCATGCATTTTGTTAAAAAAAAAGTGTGCATTTTTCCCCCAACTGTTATGAGCAAAACATGTTTTTTGTTGTCTTGAAACCTATTTAAATGGATCCTTTGACCCATTTCAGAAAAAAGGGTGATCTCACTTGTGTCTTTGGATAGCCTACATTTATTTATATGACTCTAAGGTACTTCCATACCAAAGGGGACTTTTGCATCATGACTTGAAGTCCACACCCTCATTTTCTTGCCGCCCTAGCCAACTGCTTGCTCATGACGGAATTGTGGGTCTCTATAAATGAAAGAGAAATGTCTACATTCCCTTTATAAGATGAAATAGTTGTATTTATATATCATAGAACTTGACTTAAGGTTGGTCAGCCCGCAGCTGCTGACTCACAAATAGAAGATTGCTGGAATATTCATTGTTTGGTTATGTTTGCTATTAATATATTATTCTGAGATATAAGGGGGGGGGGGTGTATTTCAGTTCCTTCTTTTAGTCAAGGCCAGTATTTTCTGAACAGTCCCCAAAGTACACTTGGGATTATTTTCTTCAAACTACTTTTTTCAAGTAGTGAAGCAGGCATATTTCTCAGGCTCTAAGGCCGAGAATGAACCTTCATGCTTAACTTTAGATTAGATGAAATTTACCACATCGGATATTCTTATTTGTTGTGTTGTAAATATTCAACAGTGAATTTATAATATTTTTCTGAAATGATATCAGCATAACAATGTTTTTACTCCCTTGCAAGGGAACTTGAAATGAAGAATGCTTGTTACCACTGCGCTCTTGCACGCAGTATTTGTACAGCATGAGTGCATGTCTCCAAGCCTGCTAGCTTCAGTGTGTAAGGACTGCATTGTGTTTCTTCTATGAGCTATTTTCAACCCAAAAGAAAAAACTGTTGTAGTGTGAGTTTGATAACAAAAAGAGAATTCTAGTTTTGATAAAAAAGGGATGAAAGTTGAATGTGTATGTGCACTTTACAATGCCTCAGTAATGGAATTAAACCTGTGTGTGCTTTTCAAGGAATAGGGCTCTAAATTGTTAAATTTTAAATGATATGTCCACATTGTATATCCGTTTCCATCTATACAACTGCAACCTCCTCATTTGACATCTGCCCTGCGTTCTAATATCCATATTTTCTGCTGTTTTGTATGGTCGAAAAAAATATTTAGGGTGCTCCAATACCTTCGGTCATATTTAGCATGCTTAAAAACACCCAGATTCCTACTTCCTTTCAAGATCTTTAGTGTTGAAATCAGCATTCGGGCGATTCTGACCCACAATCCAAGGCGCACCGGAAGTGACGTCACATTGACGGAGCCTCTGTATGAAAACAACCGGGGATGCGATTATATGGAAGAGACAAGATTAAGCCGCAATGTTATGATGAAATAAATAAGTAAAAGTATGTCCCAATTGTATGCTTAAACACGCTAGCTAGATTATTTTTATTGTTAGCTGTAGTTTGTAGAATAGAAAAAAAGAAAAAGCATTCGACTTGGAACACAGGGTTATTTGCATGTGGTCATCTTTAAAGCGCAACCGATTTATTTCTGGCCACTTGAAGGCGGTGGAGTGAGCTGTAAACCACTTACATACTGTATGGTCACCTAATAATAATAATAATAAAGTTGTCATGGTAAATGGATTTACAAATACAGTAACTGTATATTTAAACATGCAGCAGATGGAGAGTAAGACGAGCATTGACTTGTAACCATATTTGTGTCCACCTAATAATGAGTCCAATATTTATTCTCCAATTATCTCTGCTCTGGTCTCCACCGATTCCTGATAAGAACACCCGGCTTAAAATGCTATAAAAAGGATATCAAGGAGGGGAATAAACGATTCTGGCCTAAAACAGTGAAAGACAGAGGCTTGATTTTGAAGGTTGGGCTCCAGTCCAGTAGCTGGTGACAGAGATCCTAAAGGCTGTGTTGTTGCAACAGTAAAATATGTCCCAAGGGGAGGGCAGGGGGACTGAATAACACCTGTCACAGCAAGCAAGCAAGCACACAAACACACAAACACAAACACACACACACACACACACACACACACACACACACACACACACACACACAGACAAGCAGACGCTGCAGTAAGAGAGAACTGGGATTACACTCACGGCTTCACCGAAAGACACTGCTAGTATGGAATGTGGACTTTTATTATTGAAGTGAATTTTGATGATGTTGAAGAGCCATTGATTTTAGTACAGTATATAAGTAAAGTTTGAATGGAAGTCTTCCTGTCAGTTTTATTTACTGTAAGGCGACACACTTCAGGCAAAAAAAATTGTTTGGTTCAAGCACTGGTCAATTTTGAGATTTCAGTCTATTTTGCTTCCATAACATGTCTTCTTTAATACTTGTACAAATAAAAGTTTCAGAAATTTACATTAAGGTGTTTATTTGACTGTAACTTGTCTTGTTTCGTCTGTATGTTTCCTATACAACCATCTTCAACAGCCAACAGTATATATTTTTTCAATACTCTGAACCAAAAATCTCAACTTCTAAAGCACTTACGTCACTTAAACTTTCCATAATCATCCGTAACACTATTCTAAAGCTCAGTACATAAAGATGTGTTCATACTTTGTTAATTTTCTGATTGTATTGAGTTTTTATGTTTTATAATTCCCTCCCCATATTCAACTGCTTGTACTTCATATATTTGTAAGCGATAAACATTTATTTACACCATAATATTTACATTTATACAATAGTCTAATCTGATATTTAAAAAGGCATATACGTATATTTAAAAAAGAGGTATAGGCCAGGCAAAGTAAGGCATTTTGGGGCCAAAAATAGAATAAATTGTAAAAGAAATTTTTTCAGCTCAGATCATTTCTATGAGGTGTCCAGAACAACATACTAAAAGTCCTAAGAAATCCTAGTTGGGGAAATATGTTTAATTCTCATCAATCCGAGATGTGTGTCAATAAGGCGAGACACCAATAAATCCCAATGGGGCTATTTTTTTCCTTTACTCCTATCAAAATGAAACTTTACACAATGAAAGTATCCATGAAAATTTAAATGTTTTGTATTACAAGTTTCTTTGAAAATTTATTTTAATATGCAAATGAGCTATACACTAATCGTACACGCCCAAAATAAACCCAAATAGGCTTAATTTTTTCCTTTACTCCTACCACAATAAAACTTTACATAGTAAAAGTATACTTGAAAAGTAAAACATTTTGTATTACAAGTTTCTTTTTAAATGAATTTGAATATGCACATGAGCTCCACACTTATTGAATATCCAATCATCGTACTGCCAATGGGTGATGGCAATGCTGCTTTTAGACTGGCCTCTAACCTGAAAAACTGCCTGGCTTACCTGCCAGGGGTATAACAGGTGCCTCTCATGAATTAGATTTGTCTCTTCAAATACCACTGCACGCAATTTGATAGCACTACAACCAATCAGAGCAATGAACAATGTGATGTATTAAGCCCCGTTCATTTAGCGAACAGCGGGGTTAACTGTTAAATTGAACTTTTGCCGTGGTCGGTCGGCAAAACAGAACATTCCTCTTACTTGCTAATGAAAGAATTGAGTGCCGTCTTCCAAATTGTAAAGGGTCGAGGCCCCAGAGCACCATACATAGGGTTTTGGGGGCGGCAGTGGCGAAGTGGGTAGGGCGTTCGCCTCTGGTGTGCAGGGTCGGAGGTTCGATCCCCTGTCTCCCCGCCACATGTCGAAGTGTCCCTGGGCAAGACACTGAACCCCAAATTGCTCCCGATAGTTAGCTTAGTTAGCTTAGCACCCTAGTGCTAAACCTACCCTGCGTGGTGGTAGCTGCTGCTATCGGTGTATGAATGTGTGTGTGACTGGGTGAATGTGTACAAAAAACAATGTAAAGCGCTTTGAGTCTGTGATAAACGGAGATATAGCGCTATACAAGTCCATTTACCATACCATTTACCATTTTGGCCCGCCCATATCAGATAGAACCAATTAAAACGCAGCTCAGGATTTCTTGACATATTTAATGAGCTTCAATGGAGAGTGCCCAGACCAACAGGCGCAGCACATTTAATTTGCCAGCGCCTAGTGGCAGGTCTGGATTTCCAGGCTAGTGCCATTCCCTTTCCTATGCCAAATAGACGAGACGTAGAATCACAGCCTGAAATGGCATGGAGAAAGAGGAGATTGACACACCTTGGGACCAAGTAACTCCTTTGTCTACTTTATGCACCATATCCGTCTTGTTTTTGTTGCTTTCTTTGGTTCTGGTGCCAGAAACAGCTCGTGTGCATTCAGATCAGCATGATGCAACAAGAGTTCTAACAAGTCTGTGTCATCACCTACTGAGACTGTGTCTTTTGTTCTGGCAGGGGCAATGGCAGTTTGGACAATGAGCACATCTGTATCGTGCTTTGCATGGTTTGTTATACACCATTTTTATCTTACAAGTTTCTTTGAAAATGAATTTTAATACGCAAATGAGCTATACTCTAATCAAATATAGGCTACCCAAAATATATCCGCATAGGCTTCATTTTTTCCTTTAAAGATCCAAGTGACTGCTGCAGATATTGCTGCGGTTGGTTGCATACACATTCAGTACTTTATGATTCCTCCTATACGTGAACCTATTGTGTATCAGCCACTGGCTCTGTTGCCAGCAGATAACAAAACATCACAGCTGGATGTTTTGTGGAAGACATCCCTACTCCTTCACTCTCAAAGGCCATCATGGTCTGGTATGATGCAGATCCTGCATCTTCTAGATGAACACCCTGGGAGAGCTTCAGTAACATTACTTCCAATGATTGATCTTGATCCCAGTGATGAATCCTGCATATACTCAACATTGAGGTTTGTGGCAACTCAAGCTCTGCAGTATGATGTGACCCCTGTTCTGACGTTCAACCAACCCCTTCTGGAAAGCCTTGACCATCATAAGTTAACTTCTAATACAAATGTTTTACTTTTCATGTAGACTTTCATTGTGTAAAGTTTTAATGTGGTAGGAGTAAAGGTAAAAATGAAGCCTATGCGGATATATTTTGGGTAGCCTATATTTGATAAGTGTATAGCTCATTTGCATATTAAAATTCATTTTCAAAGAAACTTGTAAGACAAAAAATGGTGTTTAACAAACCATGCAAAGCACGATGCAGATGTGCTCATTGTCCAAACTGCCATTGCCTCTGCCAGAACAAAAGACACAGTCTCAGTAGGTGATGACACAGACTTGCTAGTACTCTTGTTGCATCATACTGATCTGAATGCACACAAGCTGTTTATGGCACAAGAACCAAATAAATTAATGTATAGCTGTCCCCAGACAAATGTGCAACATCACATCTCTCTTCCTGAGATCCTCTGAGATTGTCTTTCCCTTTTGGCATGTCTGACCTGTATGGGTTCACTTTGGTGGGCCTACACTGACCTGGTTTTATCTCTGTTTTATCTGGTGCCGCCCAATTACTTCCCTAAAGATCTCTCATTACATTGGTCCATTTCATCACTCAATTTGGCCCACCTGATTGTGTTTACCTGCTCCATTTAAGCAATGCAGCTCAGGGTTCACAAACTTTTGCACATACAAAAGTTGTCAAATAATTAATTTTTTATCAGTTTTAACAATTGATTTCCGGTAAAGAAAAATTTGGAATTGATAAACAAACATCTGTTATTTCATATAAAAAATACTGGTATTGATAAAAATTAATTAATGATAGTCAAAATAAATAAAATTCCAAAAGGCGAGTTAATTGGTCCCAAAGTGTGTGACAATCTCCTCTTTCTCCATGCCATTTCAGGCTGTGATTCTACGTCTCGTCTATTTGGCATTAGAAAGGGAATGGCACTGAAAAAAGTAAAAAATTACACTAGCTAGGGGGGGGGGGGGGGGGGGGGGGGGAGGGATCTAATTCATGAGAGGCACCTGTTATAAGCCAGGCAGTTTTTCAGGTTAGAGGCCAGTCTAAAAGCAGCATCGCCATCACCCATTGGCAGTAGGATGATTGGATATTCAATAAGTGTGGAGCTCATGTGCATATTCAAATTCATTTAAAAAGAAACTTGTAATACAAAATGTTTTACTTTTCAAGTATACTTTTACTATGTAAAGTTTTATTGTGGTAGGAGTAAAGGAAAAAATTAAGCCTATTTGGGTTTATTTTGGGCGTGTACGATTAGTGTATAGCTCATTTGCATATTAAAATACATTTTCAAAGAAACTTGTAATACAAAACATTTAAATTTTCATGGATACTTTCATTGTGTAAAGTTTCATTTTGATAGGACTAAAGGAAAAAAATAGCACCATTGGGATTTATTGGTGTCTCGCCTTATTGGCACACATCTCGGATTGATGAGAATTAAACATATTTCCCCAACTAGGATTTCTTAGGACTTTTAGTATGTTGTTCTGGACACCTAGAAATTATCTGAGCTGAAAAAAATTCTTTTACAATTTATTCTATGAAAAACGCTATTTTTCCTGGACTAGTAGGGGGAACTGTCGCCATACTTTACCGTTTGCAGTCCGGACGAGTAACGAGGGTGCACCAGTTTAAGTGATGGACGCACGGACGTTTGAGTTGAGTGAGCGATGCCTGAGAGGGGGGTGTGTGTGTTCTGCAGTTGTCATCTGAAAGGTCAGTCATTATACGGTGTGTGCAATCGGGTCTGCGGTGTTCAAATGTTAAACTAGCTTGAAGTTCCCAACTACGTAGGCTACAACGAGGATAATCCTATTATAGTCTACGGATTAATCCTAGTTATTTACCCGAAGACAAAACCTACTACACTTGTTGTGGAACTTGACACAGTAGATGGCAAAGTGACAACAATGATTGAACTATGATATGTGTTCCGTTTAAGCAGCCAGACCGTGTGGCGTGCACAACAACACTGTTTCATTGTTCATTGCAAAGAAGGCACCAGCGTGTGTCATCCGTCAGATCTCTTTGCTACATATGTTTTCCTTGCTGCTGTCGCGCTTCACTAAAGTTCAACCGAATAACTAATGCAGCCCCACGTTAACCAACAATCCACCTGTTGGAATCAACAATTATTAAGATTATTATATTATATGATGTTTCCCCCAGAAACTAATCAACAGTTCTGCACTGTGACAATATAAATCAGCCTATTGTGTCCATTCCAGCTTGTTTCTTACTATCAGCTTACTTCTCCCATGGCTGGTGTCATGAACAGCTCAGGCTATAGGCTATAATTAGCTTTAGTCAACAGGATATTAATAGATGAGGTCCTGCTTGATGGAGAGCAAGGCCCAGCCTGTTGAGCTGTGTGTGTGTGTGTGTGTGTGTGTGTGTGTGTGTGTGTGTGTGTGTGTGTGTGTGTGTGTGTGTGTGTGTGTGTGTGTGTGTGTGTGTGTGTGTGTGTGTGTGTGTGTGTGTGTGTGTGTGTGTGTGTGTGTGTGTGTGTGTGTGTGTGTGTGTGTGTGTGTGTGTGTGTGTGTGTGTGTGTGTTTGGGGCTGAGGATGAAATAGATCTGTCAGTGTGACTAGAGTTGAAAGGAAGTGACCTCATCTCTCTTGTAGCACAAGTCCATGCTTTAACACCACAGTCTTGCTAGCGGCTCTTCTCCTAAAATGTTCCTTTGACTGCTTAGCTAGTCCAAAACTAGCTCCGCCCAAACCTGTGCTGTGTATTTCCACAGTCTTTCTAAATGAGGAATGTATAATATGTGTTTTTGTTTTTCTATCTGGTCTACCTGTCTCACCCCAGGCACTGACCATGACTGATGAGCAGCCATGAACCAGATCACCTTCCATTATGACACTGTGCTGTCAGATGTGCACCTGCTGCTGCCTAATGCTAGCAACCTCATGACACGCCTCAACTGTGTGGGACAGCCTGGTGTGTAAGCGATTTCCATTTACACTTCTAAGAGTTGCCTAACACTGAGGACTGGACCTAAAAAATCGATCCTGGCAATTTATCATGATATACTTTTTCGTGATATCCGTATCGTATAGTCAACTCCAAAAATCAATATTTTGAATAACAGAAAAGATGTCACAGTACGGGTTTTGAATTAAAGTTTTTAATTTTAATAGCCACGACTCAATTTGTCTGCTGTGTTATCAATGTAATTTGATGAGATGTATTAAGACCACACAGATCGCCATTTCATTTGATATTTTTCGCACAACCCTCTCTCACTCTCTCTGTATTCCATCCATCCAGTCTTCATCTCCAAATTCAAGATCTTGTCAGACTGTGAGCGTGGTGACAGCGATGGAGCGGAGAAAGCCTTGAAGGAGACGGAGCAGAATGATGACGAGGACGGGGACGCAGACAGGACAGCCAATCAGGAGACAGAGACAGAGGAGGGGAGTGTGGAGGCTTCATTAGACGAGGATGGAGACCTGGACATCACACATCGGTATGGAAACACTCTTGACAATATAACATGGTTGACGGTGTGTGCCATAAATTAACCCCCTTAGGTTAGGGAAATATTTGGTTTTAGGGACACAGTTAAGGTTAAAACTAAAATATGTTATCCTATAGAGACAGTGCGGAACGCATCATAATCGGAGGACACGCCCATCGTGGGGGAAAACAATACACAGCGCTCCATAGAGCTGTTAAGCGGAAGTGGCGGAATTACGGGGCATGGGACCTCTCGGCTGAAAAAAAATGAATGGGAGTCTATGGAAAGTAATCTACTATTTTCTGGTCCCAGTCATTAAATGCCTTGGATTACATATATGTTTTGTATGGGTCTAAATGATAATTTTTCATGTGAAGAGTTTGACGGTATGTTGTATGATTATTCGTCTAACGGCTTTTGAAAAAATTTTACGAGAACAACTACAAGTCTTGTCGCCTCTGTGACGTCACCTCAACACATTCCCTCCACTTCTCGACTGACAGTGCTAATGCTAATGCTAATGGCTGGCGTGGACAACGCCAACAATCTCCCCACTCGAGAAATTGAAACTCCACATGTCCACTTGTGTAGTGGTTTTCGCCACGCTGAAGACTTTTGTCTTGTCATTGAAAGAAGGCGGTAAAGTGCATTAAAGACACAGCCATGTTTCTGAGCTAAGCTGGTGCGAGTGGTGGTGACGTATATCATAAGTGTCAAGAGCAGCGAAGAGCTGTACCGTATCCAGCTTCTACTCGCTAAATTGTTCCATTCTTTGCATGAAAAAATACCATCTAAATCCATACAAAACATATGTGTAATCGAAGGCATTTCATGACTGGGACCAGAAAATAATACATTTCTTTCCATTGACTACCGTTGTAATTTTTCGAGCCGAGAGGTCCCATGTCCCGGAAGTAAGCCACTTCCGCTTAACAGCTCTATTCACTTTATATTGAATGACACCCGTATTCGGCAAACAAACTTAATAAAAACGTAATACGACATGCCTTTCACAAATACACGTTACTTTCTTTAAAGCCACGACTCTTGTCTGTCTATACGAGCTGTTTTGGTGAAAAAGTATTGAGTGATTTTCAATATCGAGACAAAACTCTTAACTAATGTGTGCTGAATGCTAGGCTAATGTTAGCCTTCTGCTGTAGGCTAACCATAGGCTAACCCTCACGGACGGGAAAAAAACACCTCAATATTGAAAATTACTCAATAATTTTTCACAAAAACAGCTCGTATGGACAGACAAGAGTCGTGGCTTTAAAGAAAGTAACGTTTTTTTGTTAAATGGATGTTCGATTACATTTTAATTAAGTTTGTTTGCAGAAGACAGGTCTCCTTCAATACAAAGTGAATGGAACGGTTTTCAACGGTTTCCCCCACGATGGGTCCGACCCGGTCCGACCGGACAAAAACACCTCAATATTGAAAACTACTCAATTATTTTTCACAAAAACAGCTCATAGACAAACAAGAGTCGTGGCTTTCAAGAAAGTAACGTTTTTTTCTTAAATGGATGTTTGATTAAATTTTAATTAAGTTTGTTTGCAGAAGACAGGTCTCCTTCAATACAAAGTGGATGGAGTGCTGTTCAATGTTTTCCCCCACGATGGGCGTGGCCTATTTCATGCACTGTCTCGGATTACCATGGAATGTGTTGTCTGTTAAGTTCCTATCTATCAAACAGTGATTTAAAACAATGGTGATTGATCATATGACCCCACTGATGAAAGCGCCTGTATTTGCTGCTTTGCCCTGTTATACTATTGGAGGGGCTATGGCTATGCTGTATTATCCTTCTTAACCTCTTCATTAAAATGTAGTCTGCCTTGTGACAATATGGCTGTCATCCAAAATAGATGTGTTTCATTCCATTCTTCTCATTCCCCAGGCCGAGGCCAAAGCCTGCAGAATGTAGTGGCAGAGACGTGGTCTGTCCCATCATTCTCAAGCAGTCCAACCCGGCCCTGGAGGAAGAGGAAGATTTAGATGATGAAGATGAAAAATGCCTTAAAGATATTATAAGAATCGGTAAGAATAACCTGGATTGGACCTTGTTTCTATATCATTTCATCACAGTTTTAAATTTAAGATTAAAAATGTAACATTTACGTCGGGCTCCTGTTTGCCTTGAAGGTCTTTATTCCTCGAGGTTGACCTGTTCGCTATACATTATAACGCTTATTACATGGCTACTGATTAAATGAACCAATGCATTGAAGCTAAATGTCGTTTTAAGTTCACTTTTATTGATTTAGAATTTAATTAATTGCCTACGAACTGTACTCACGGCAGCCCTCTAAACTTCATACTTGATATGTTTCCAGAGCACACTATGGCCACAACCCTGGACGATGTTGGAAAACAGGTCAGAACAATCTCCTCAACTTTCTCCATTGTGTCTGTCCGTTTCCCCTCCCTTAACCATTGTGTGTGTGTGTGTGTTTGTTGTTGTTGTTGTTATTGAGCACTATGCACATTAGGGAACAAAAATGGGTCATACGTCATTACGTCACCTTATCATGATATGACACATTTTGTTATCACTTAAAAATGAATACCGGTATTAATATCGCGGACGGTATGATATGTCACAGCCCTATTGTGAGTGCGTTACGCGCTGTTTGGATCCATTAGGTTTGGAGAGGTGCGTTTCTATTGGCCGATTTCATCTTCTATGAGCGCGCCATGTTCAGAGGAGCTACAGTCCTGGAGCTGGGAGCAGGAATGGGCTTAACCAGCGTCGTCATGGCAACCATAGCCAAAACAGTTTACTGCACAGGTATGATGACCGTCAAGCAGAGATCCTCATTTATAACATATGATATTCGGCTTTCTCTAAGTATTTCAAAACTGAGAATTTGGTGAATTGCATTTTAAATTCAGTGCAACTAATAAGTAGGTGTGCAAACAACAGCCATATCCTGTAAACCTGTTTTACTGGTCATTTTCACCGCTGAAAGTGTGTGTGTTTTGCATTGTGTTTGACAGACGTGGGAGAAGACCTTCTAAAGATGTGCGACAGAAATGTAACATTAAATAGACACATGATGGAGCCTGCAGGTGATATTATTTTACTTTACTGTCTATTTCCTTTCGTACTAACTAACCATCTAACTAACTATAGTTCCAGCTTTTACCATCGACACTGCCGTCTTACCGTCTGTACGCCGTCAGACTGGACAGAAATCTCTCACCAATAAAAAAAAGAGTAACCAATAACCCACTTATAACGATGACCAATTACATTTATAGGATCGCATATTTAAATATTGAACCATCTAATTTAGCATTAGAATTGTTTAGTAACATTTATCTGTATATATCACATTCACAGTAAGTGAATGCAATTGTTTGCACAATCATTTTCTTTATGATTTTTTGATTAATGTACAATAAAAACCCAAGAAAAACTCATAATCTATTATCTGGATTATGCCTGTCTTTATCTGACAAACAGGTGGTGAGGTGAAAGTGAGACAGTTGGATTGGCTCCAGCATGACCTTTGTACAGGTGACACACACACACACACACACACACACACACACACACACACACACACACACACACACACTACGCACGCACGCACACACTCGCACACACAACACAAACACACAGATCCAGTTTTGTCAGTAATTTACGTAAACACATTGTCTGACAGCCAATATTCTATGACTTTTCCCTTTTGCATTTTCACATTTTGAATCTCCTCTTTTCAACCCCTCTGTTCTGTAAAGTGTCTTTCTTCTCATTGGTCTGATCCATGTAGATGCTGACGTGGAGTTCAGCTGGACAGAGGAGGAAGTAGCGGATATGTTTAGTGACACTCACTTCATCATTGCTGCTGATAGTAAGTCATTGAGCCGATCTAAATGAAAACATGCTTCATTCAAAAGGTCATTGAGCTGACACAGTGACAGCGATTCTAGAGAATGCTTGTTGTCAAAATCACTTTTTTGTCAAAATGAATGAATATTTCCTCACAATCTGCTACCTGTCTGAACTGTGTGTGCATTGTTAAAAAAAAACATTTAAAACGGCTTTGGCTCTGTAAATGGGTAAGTTGTAAGCTAAGGTGGGCCCCTTTTGTTTATATACCAGTTTACAGAGCCCAGGCTGTGTATTAACACCAGATTTTTATTTGGCAAATTCTGCCGAATCGCTGACTCTATAGATGATTTTCCATCTCCCCTTTTATTATTTCACTTGAATTTTGCAAGGCAAAATTTGTAAATTAAAAATAAAACAAAAAGAAATTTGGGAAAAGCATAGATTTGATGTATTATCATGTCAAGCTGTATGACAAAAAAAAAAGTGGAAAAATTCTATGATGACTTTTTATAGACACAGAGGTCAGACTTTGCTGACCTCTGGTGGTTCAACTTTGCACCTTGCTGTAGTGACCTACAGGTCTGGTTACAATAGAATACATGTCTGACCAATCCTAAAACGCAGAAGCAGAGTAATTATTGTGATTTTGTTTGTTTGTTTGTCACCAGTTTGCTATGACGATGATCTGACCGATGGCCTTTTCAGAAGCCTGTACCGACTGTGCACCGGCTTCTCTCACACCTGCACCATCTTCATCTCCATTGAGAAAAGGTGAGGGCAAAATGTTAAGTAAAAGCCTATTGCAGTTTATACTATGTTAATGCATAAACCACCTTATGCCTACCAAACACTAGAAGTCTGTGGGTGGCATTGGGAATTTGGATGGAGCTGAAAATAATAGCAAAATGGCACAACAGCAGCATACGATAAATCAGATTGGTTGCCTCCACACGTACAATGTTAAACAGCTTCTCTGTGTCTTATTTGTCACCCTGTGCCACAAATATGGTCAACAACATGGGACATGGGAGCTTCTTTGGTTTAATTTTTAATGTGCTGATGTGTGCCAGTCATAAACAAAACTGTCAGTGTTTAGCTTGACTAGTGTTCAGCTACCATCCCAGGCAATACTCACTAGGCTCACCTGGTGTGTGTGTGTGTGTGTGTGTGTGTGTGTGTGTGTGTGTGTGTGTGTGTGTGTGTGTGTGTGTGTGTGTGTGTGTGTGTGTGTGTGTGTGTGTGTGTGTGTGTGTGTGTGTGTGTGTGTGTGTGTGTGTGTGTGTGTGTGTGTGTGTGTGTGTGTGTGTGTGTGTGTGTGTGTGTGTGTGTGTGTGTGTGTGTGTGTGTGTGTGTGTGCGTTAAAGGATGAACTTCACGCTGAGACACATGGACGTGTCATGCGACGCCTACAACCACTTCCGGCACTGTCTGTCCGAGCTGCAGGAGCACGAGGACGGGCGTGTGGGCTTCACAGTGGAGCAGGTCCCCGCTAACTTCACACAGTTTCTACTGTACGAACGCATAGAGCAACTGGTAAGGGACACGCAAAAACACTCTATTGCTTAGAGCCTCGAGAAACCTGGTCTTCAATAGTAAAAAAAGTCATATGATATTAAAGTTCGGTGTCTTGATAAGCTTTTACAAAAATCTGATAGAAAAATAAATGTTCATAAAAATACGTTGGAAAGAACGTTTTTATAGAACGTTCGGGCAGAGAACTGCAGTGATTGGTTCAAATACTAATGGTGTCATGATAACCAGAGCATAGACCACCTGGTAACAAACCACATTTATGTAAAATGAATCAAACTTAAAGCTGGGGTATATGATTTCTGATTGGTCAAAGTTAACATGAGCTGACACTTTGACCAATCAGATCGAGGCTCCGATTCTCTGTTCTTATTGGCTGTTGGGACTGTCCATTCACTTTGGCACAACTTTGTTGGTGTAGACTAGAGCATGTCAGGGAGGGACCAAAGAGAACAAGTGGAGCAGTTGAGGTATTTGGATTCAAATCTCTATCCCAACTGCCATTATCTCCCAAAATCCTCCACCCCAGCTTTAAATGACAATATCTTTTTGGATTGATAAACATGCCTGACTCTTTTCAGATGCTTTACTATCATACAACTAACTCCCCAAATTACAAAATTAGAAGGATTATGTGGATTTGGCAAAGCCTCTTTTGATCAGCCACCCCCCCCCCCTTATTTACTGTAAATGGCTTAATATTTTGGAAGGATAACAAAGCATAATTAGCTTTATGTCCACTCGGTACCCACACATCCTGTTAGTTTGTCTTGCCCTCTTGTGAACTAAAGCTTTATTGCAGTAGTTAGAAGGTGGAATTCAATCCCTACTAATGAAAGTGTTGCTATATTTAAAACTTAACTTGAGGCTTGGCTGAAGTCTGGACAAACATGTTGACATCAATTATTGCTGGAGCTGATGCACTATAGTCGAGTTTTAGTGACATGTGCATTAATTGATTTTATGTAGGCTTTTATAGTGATTGTGAAACATCGATTTAATGTATTTATTTTGTGTTGTTATGTCTGCCTGCCCAGGGCCTACAGATGCAAATGAGCTGCTAGCTAACTCTGGTGCGATTGTTTTTAAATTTAGATTTAAAAAACAAAATATGTTAGTGTACAGGCTAGCTGCTTCTTTGAATGGGAACATATGCAGTGGATACCTTTTCAGTAAGCTTTTAACTGACAACATTATTATCAATGTCCACAGGAGCTGTGGAAGGTGACGGCCACCCCGCTGTCATCGGAGCCAGCCCAGTCAGATGCTTAGCTGTTTGTTTTCATCTGGATCCCTGCAATGTGAATGTTTGTACTGACTATCCAAAAACTCAAGACAACGTCATATTTTCCATTTCTAAGGAAAATTATATAATTTAAGTATATTCAGGACATAACAGGACAATTTAACAATATTTGACAAATTAATAGGTTCATCAGTGTGTGTGTGTGTGTGTGTGTTTTTAAAATTGGATGTTGCATTAATGTATAATAACTTATTTTTTATACTTGATTCATGCATTCTTTCATGATTAAAACCAAGTTGAAATAAATGTTTACCCTGTACTCAATGTGCTTATACTTTGTATGTATTGAGACATTCTCTGAAACACCAGGGGGCATACTCACTAAAAATTGTGTGAAGCATGACAGGGTTATTGGAAGAACGCTGTTGATGAAAGATGGCTGCACTCACTCTGCAGTATTGCACCTCAATGCCAAGGAAGAATTGACTGAATTGAATGAATAGTAAAATGACATCCTATCCTATGGACATTATTTTATCACATGTATAGGCTACATGAACTGTAATGAAGGAAGTCAAGAATTTGGAACAAGGAATGTATTTTCTCATGAAAAGATTTAATATGTGGTAAATAATTTTATTTTCCTGTCAATAATTTTCCTCAAAAGTAGATTTTAAAGAATTCCTGTTAATTGTCGTATTTCAAAGGACATTTATTTTCCTTGATTTTAAATACAGCCATTAATACAAGCTATGGCTCTATATAAAAAGAGCTATTTAAAGAGACATAGCCTACTACAAACCATTCATAGTGTGTGAGTTATGAATTTTAATTTGACTTAATTTATTCATTTGCAGCGATACTGATCTTTTTTTTTTTTCATTTGAATTACGGATTGGCTCCATCTGTCCCTCCCAGTGTAAATACAGCCTTGTACTGTGTTATCAACCATGGTTTGACCGGCTCTCTAAAATATCTGCCTCGGCCAATGAAAAGCCGATATCGGTCTGGGTCTACCCCCCCCTGAACACTAAGCCCCTCCTCTTCCAGGCCGGCTGGCTCGACAGACAGACAGGACCACACTCACTCACTCCGTCCGACATCACCGCTCTGTGCTGCGGGGAATCTACGCTACTCATTCCGCTGCCGTGTCTCCGGATCCAAAGGTAAGTGTCCCCCCCCAACCCCCCCTACCGGCTGTATGCATGGATCACACCGCGGGGCATGTCGCATCCTCGGCCGATGTGTGTGCTGTGGTCCCTGGGTAGGAACATCAGGATGCAGCGCCCCTTGCTCTGCAGCAGCGTCCATGATGACAATATGAAGCATTTTAGTCTCGAGGGGCAAACCGGAGCCGTTAGGGGAATGGGTTCATCCATTACATCACAACCAACCTGTCATGATTTTTCTACACCTGTTATTAGTGTGTGAGCCGGTCGGATCCAGTCGGAGCCGGATTCTTTCAGCAACAACATCCCCATACACAAGTTTGACATGCACACACACGCTGTGTTGATGTGACCACAGACTGTACACTGTAGGCTACAGTATGCGGAGATGCAGGTTATTCAAAGTGCAGTAGAAAAACACTTTCACTTTATTGAGAGAGCTTGGTGCGCATCATTTCCACTGTGGCTGCAACTCAGCGTTCAGCATAGGTTGACTAATAGTAAAATAAATGTAAGCTATTTAAATTAAAGTACCTGGTAATACTGTATCAGAAGCCTGTCAATGAAACACTGTTTAATTAGCTTATTTTCAGTCACATTTGTATTCATACAAAGGCCTACAGTTTACAATTTTCATTAATGCGATCTGCACAGTTCATCCATCTCTTCTGTAAACAACCCTGACAGGAGAACAATAGGTGTCTTTCCGGTTTTACAAAAAAATAATAATACAGCATGTGACTATATCAAAGCAAAACAATTGTTTTTGTTTTCTTAAATAGCCTCCTGAAAACTTCATAGAGAAAGTGATTCTTTCTATTACAAAAATGTCATAAATAATATCGTAACAATCTTCTAGTGATGGGATTTCATTGTGATTGCTTATCTAACAACTATAGCCTATACTCAATATTCCAAAAAGGTATTTCGTTTTAAAATCTGTTGACGTTGAATGAATAAGAAAAACAAAAAAGGAGTTTGCCCCAATTCATTTTTGTCTCAAATCTAAGCCCTGTGTTGATTATAGACCGTAAAATCATTATTTAAGTACTTTTCCCCTAAACAAATTGTTATAGTCTTTAATTTAAATTTTTTTAGGGCTCAAATAAGGACTTTTGGAGGTGGAAAACACAGATCAGCAAGTAAGGATGGGATGTAATCATTGAATTTCATAGTGTAGGTTCAAGTGAACATGGCATTGCTGCAGGTCCAGTTTTTTCCGGATTTGTGATTTATTGCTGAGCTCCTACGCCTGGCCATTTATGCTTGGACATGCATGGAATTTGACCCGGATTCCAGTGCACTTGCACACACAAACAATGTAGATGTACATGAAGATCCAGCTGAACAGAGATCAGCAAACATTTAAAAAAATCCAGTTTTTCTGTAAGTAGGTTACAAAACATCTTTCATAAGCACTGCATTAGAGAAACCTTAATTGAATTCATAATTAGGCGCCTCTGGTTTGTTTCTAACCATGTGCAAAGCAGGATAGCTCTAAAATCGGGGATGTGTGTTCCCTCAATAACACATGGGACCGCCCAAATAATCTCATAACAGCCATAATCCTTTGTCCCACAAGCAATACATGTGCACCTAAGTGACAATGATTATTAGAATATTGGCAAAACAGAGTTGTATAATAATTAAAAAAAACACTGGATTGATAACATGGTGTCGTTGGGCTTTGAACACTCAGATATGCATACATACATACCTTTGTACATTGATCTGATGTAATACAGTATGTTGTTCTCTTGTCTGAATGAGTTACAATATCTGTGTAACTGGGTCAAAGCGGTACCATTATGTAAGTTATGTCTTATGAACAAAGAGAATGTTTCATAGTATCAAAATGTTATGCAACACAGATGAAACTAGTTTCAAATTGTGCAGGAGATTTTTCTCCGGATAGGTCGAGGCTATGAAATGTCCTGCCCCTCGCTCATTCGTGTCAACTGTGCGGATAAAATCACTAAATGAAAAGCAAAACGCTCCAGTAGACAGGAGTCCCAAGTTGATGTCCTGTCTGTCCATGCATGGGCTCTGCAGGGCTTTATACAAGTCATTGGTGAAGGCTTATCAAACACAATGCAACAGAACTACTTTTTTCTTTGGGGAAAGTGAGGAAAATATTGTTCCGGTTGAAATTCATATAGACATTTGCGAGTGCTTCATGATCCGATCATTATTTGCGTTTATGTCATGCTAGAGAGACGATCAAAACAAACACAATGGTCGGTTATCATTTTGATATTTTTTTTAAGGTGGCTTGATTGATTCACCACATCAACTCGTGCACTGAGTTACATTAGAGAAAACACTCCACCTTAAAAATCTCCGGCAGCTGTCTATAGCTGAACAAAGACTGTATGATAGAGAGACAGGGAATTTTGTGTTTACTATTTTTTTTTACTTAAACATTAGTAAGAACTGAAGAAGTAAGAACTGAAAAAAAACAGTTTCATCCTGGCTGTTCTTTCATTTTAAACTCGCCTCGTGTTTCAGCGAGATCAGCCCTGTTCCCTTCCTCCTCAGTGTATAATTGTGATGACTCACTTGTGTGCAACAGTGACAACATAGTATTACTAGTGTGGTTCACTTCGATTTTTGTGTGAAAGCAGTGTGTGTGTGTGTGTGTGTGTGTGTGTGTGTGTGTGTGTGTGTGTGTGTGTGTGTGTGTGTGTGTGTGTGTGTGTGTGTGTGTGTGTGTGTGTGTGTGTGTGTGTGAGAGAGAGAGAGAGACTGGTGAGCTGACAGGATCTGTGTTCTTGGCTCTGTTCTTGAGTTTGGAGGGCTTTGGAGTGCTCTCTTTTGTTAATAATCAGTGTGTATGTGTCTCAAACGTATAGAATTTAGCGTGTGGAGATCCTGTTGTAAAGCTTTGGCGACTCAGTGTGGACCCTATCATTCTCTACCATACAATACAGCCAGGTTTGAATCAGAGTTTGGATATTAATTGGATAAGAGCGCTTTGAGCCATGTTCAAACTTCCCAAATGCTCTCATGGTTGAACACAGATAGCTATAACTTGTACTGTGTTCAATGCTTTGGTTATTAATAGTAAGAATCCTGGCATAAGTTTTCTGCATATATCCACACTGCCAGGTCCCGCTTCTGACAGCACCTTTCTACTGTGTCCAGTGGATGATGTCATTCCAGCTCAGGACACATTGGAAGGGTTGGAGGTGGAAGATGGGTTGTTCATCAAGGACATCAAGAATTTTGTATCTATCTATCTATCTATCTATCTATCTATCTATCTATCTATCTATCTATCTATCTATCTATCTATCTATCTATCTATCTATCTATCTATCTATCTATCTATCTATCTATCTATCTATCTATCTATCTATCTATCTATCTATCTATCTATCTATCTATCTATCTATCTATCTGTCTATCTGTCTATCTGTCTGTCTGTCTGTCTGTCTGTCTGTCTGTCTCAAATCAATTCAGTCCAAAGGAGCTTTCAAAGGGAAACGGACACATTGGTTCACATTGCCAAATCGAGCGTGAAATGAAAACAAGGACAAACTGCCACACACACACACACACACACACACACACACACACACACACACACACACACACACACACACACACACACACACAGTTTATTTTATGCTGCATGGGGACAGGCAAGGTGATGGACAGCACAACTGACAGGCAGCAGGGTCTAATGAAAAGATGAACGATTCAATGGGACATTATAGTGAAGCAGCAGATGGACTACGTAAATGTTAAATAGTAATTAATAACAGTTGCCCCTCTGGAGATTCATCACTCAACTCTAACTGATGAAATCAAACTGAAATCAAATCGGAGCCTCCCAGTTATTGTAGGAAGATGAAAAGAAGCCAGCGTTTAAAGGTGGAGTCAGCGATTCTGGAGAATGTTTGTTGACGAAATCCAATTTTTCCCAAAACAGTGATTATCTCCTCACAATCTGCTACCTGTGTACTGTAGGTGTACGACACGTAGCGGATATTGAGGAGATATTCACTGATTTTGACAACAACCATTCTGTAGAATTGCTGGCTTCACCTTACATTCGGACCATTGTCTGTATGCAGGTTGTAGAATAACTATACATTTGACACATAGCACAAGGGTGAGTGGGAGTGCAGTGCAGTGCAGCAAAGTGCTGGACTACGTATTGCATTGGGTAACGTATTAAGTTACTTCTGCCTGCCGTCCTTCCAAAGGGAGCTATACTGTGGAGCTATTTGTGGCTTGCGACTGCCCCCAATGCACCTGCTTCTTCTTTTCTTTCAGGAAGTTACTGATTCATTGTTAGTGGGGGGGGGGAGGGGGGCAGGCACAGTGAGCGCGGGTGTATTAGGATCTAGGAGCTAGGTTAATATTTTTAATGGTGAGCTGAAGTCCACAAACAGAATCGTTGCATAATGTCCTTAACTATCACGGTGATGGAAGGTGGTGTGTGCAGTCCCAGGTTGACTGACCTTGCAAACTGCAGGGCATTCTGGGATATCTTTTAGCTGGGCCAAAGCAACACCAATCACTCCCACCTCTGTGTCCATTTTCTAACTACTGCTGATTTTCACTTTTGTAAGGCATATGTGTCACAGGTCAGGTGTAGAACATTTAAAGGTGGAGTCTGTGATTCTGGAGAATGCTTGTTGTCAAAATCATTGTTTGGCAAATCCAGTGAATATCGCTTCACAATCCGCTACCTGTCCGTACTGTGTGTGTCCGCTGACAAAAATCTGGTGTTACTACACAGCCAAAGGGGCCACCGCAGCCATGCCAGTTCACAGAGCTTAGGCTGTGCATTAATAACAGTTTTTTTAGAGCACACACAGTATATAGACAGGTAGAGGATCATAAGGAGATATTCACTGATTTTGACGAAATCTGATTTGAAAAACAACCTGCTCCAGACTCGACAAGTCCTGCTAGCTGTCAATCAAAGTTATATGATGATCAATATATGAGCAACATTCATTTGGCCTTAGGTCCCAAGAAAAGTGAAGAATCATCTTGCATACTTGCTTTCTTTTTTCAAGAGCATGAACAAAACCCCAACCAAATCACATAGGAATGCTAATTTATTTAATTTTTAGAACACTTGATAGAACACTAAGGTGTTGTTATATGACCAGTTAGTGAAGTGAGTGGAGCGTTCTCACTCATGAACATTTACCCAAGCTCCTCTCAGCTAGATTTATCATATCATTAATATTCAGCGCTGCTCTCTGTCACCGGCAGTGCAGCCATGGTTCAAAGTCTAGCAGCTCCTGTGTGTGGTAACAGCCCCACTACAGCAGTGGTTACACAACACTACTTTTTTTCCAGGTTACTTTAGGACAGGAATGCTTTCCAGGAAACCCACACACTAAGGCACGCACGCACGCACGCACGCTCGCACACACAAACACACACTCACACACACACACACACACACACACACACACACACACACACACACACACACACACACACACACTTATGACTTGACTCATCACTTGCATGTGTCACTGGAGGAGTTTATATGTGAAGCGAGATCACCAGCAAGCTCTGCACCCTTTGTCATAACCTCTGATAATTCATAAATAAATATTGAATTGAATATACTAGCTTGCTCAGTCTGCCTCAAGTCAAGGCCTACACTCACCCTGCGTTCCAAATCCCATACTTTAAATTTTTACTATACTACATACTAAAGCATGCTGGTTTCCTCCTACACACCGTTTACAGTGTATCACCACCTAATCAGAGTCACTTTGATTAGGTTGGATGGACATCCTGGAGTTGGCTTGCAGCAACAATATTAACAATATAATTGTCAGCAATAGATAAGTCAATCAGGAGAACATTTACTTCTGTGTACACACTACCTTTGTCCAATTATTTCCCTTTTGTGTCTGTGATGTTTCCAGTGTGACATGTTGGAGATGTCAGCTGCATTAGCCTCTGTTCTAAACTGTGTTCCTTGGGAATAGGAATGACATGTTATAGCAACACCCAGTGAACAATCTTGCTTAGATTATCAATGAGTAAAACATTTTCATCAGTATACATTCTTACTAATGAAAATAAGCCAACAACACAGCATCTGAAGTCTACATCCTCCTCAGTTCGAATATTCAATTAGGCATTCTTATCGCTGTCGCACTGCCTTTGTGTTCCCATTCTAGCAAAGCTCCATCACTTTATTCTACCCCCCCTCCCTCACAAAGACCATCTCACCCCTCCCGGGCATATGAAAACCTTGTGTAACTCAGACTCAATCCAGTTTGAACCAGTTCACAACGTTGTTGCCAAGAGACCGTCTGTCTGTGTGCCTATGTGAACATGCACGTGTGTCTGCTTGTGTTTGCTGCTTTTGTGTGTGTGTGTGTGTGTGCGTGTGTGTGTGTGTGTATGTGTGCGTGTGTGTGTGTGTGTGTGTGGGTGCGTGTCTGTGTGTGTGTGTGTGTGCGACCACCCGTGCACAGAGGGCCAGGGTTTCCTTTGCTGTGTGAAAGCAGATAGCTAGAATGTTCCTGTTTCTGCTGCCAGTATTGCATAAGAGCTTGGAAGGATGAGAGGAGAAGGAGCAGACGGGGTTTCTTTGCCCCGATTTCTGTCTTACATTTATTCATGCAGGGTTCATAATAATCAGAGTTTTGGAAAGTTTGGAAAATGCTTGGTTTAAAATCTTGTGTTTTCAAGGTTTTGAAATGTGCTTGAAAACTGAACACGTTGCTGAAAGATGCTGGATTGTCTCCAAACGGACCAGACTGACTAAGAAATCAATTAAAAAGCTGTTATACACGTAAAACAATAGCTGCATGCTGACTAGGTCATATTATTGAAAATTACAGTCAACATTTTTCAACAAATATCCTTCAATCACTTCAATGTTGTGTGACCCAGTCACATTCACATATAAACGGGACACGGACACAGCTCTTTAAATGGGATTTCAGTGCATATTCTAATTCGTATTAACTTTTTTGTGATTGTCAATATAGTACTGTAAATTATATTTCAATCCTCGGGGGCCTTGAAAAATGCTTTTATAATGAACTCCTATTGACAAAGCTTTTGACATTACCTCATTTTAAATTGAGGTCAGAAAGGTGGTGGGGAGGGAGGGGATTTGGATGCAGTTTGACCATACAGTATTAACTTCTATTGGAAGGTGCTCCAACAGAAGTGCCTGTTGTATGGTTGAAATGCTTTGAAATCTCCCTCACACCTTTACTTCATCAGAATTGGTAGGGGGCTTCTGGCTGTGTCTGCAAATGTATGGGTCTTCTATTCTTTAAACTGACTGTGAGTGCAACAGAAACACTGACTTCACACTGCGATTGGCCTGAACTTTGTCTATCATCCTTCTTCTTACACAACTATTCCTGTCACTTTTCATGTGAGTAGCTGAGCACAACAGCACACAAAAGCCTAAAGGAAAGATGCTTTTCATCCCGGCTTAAAGTGTGGTCAACTGGAACACCCTCTAAGACGGCCTGTCGTAAGATGAACCAGTTCTTTTGAAGCATAAGCCCCACACTTACGCCTTAAGACTTTAGCTGATGGACCTGTTCAGTGCTGAACTGAAATATCTACAGGTTAAAGGTGCAGTCAACCATTCTTGAGAACACTCGTTGTCAAAATCACGTTTAGTCAAAATTTGTGAATACACACAGTACGGACAGCTAGCATATCGTGAGGAGAAATTCACTGATATTGACAAAGTGATTTTGTCAACAAGCGTTCTCCAGAATCGCTGACTCCACCTTTTGATGTGGTTCATGATCATCAGAAGCTGAGCTGGCTGCTAGAAAAACCGCCCACGCGTCAAGTCACTGTGTCAGCTCAGTTGTATTCAACCCCCCAAAACAGAAAACACTTGATTATTGTTTGGTACAGTGACTCCTTACAGTACCAGTTCAGTCTCATTTCTGCTGGCTTTGCACAACACTGCTGCTTCACATATGGCTGTATACCACACCAGTATATTAGAGGCACCTTTGTCTGCCCTTTCCCATGTATAAGTTGGCGTTCTCAGACACTGATACATGTTTTGGAATTGCCTATCTCAGTCCTACCATGATGGCAACAGCTACTCCAGATCATTTAGTAGCTGTACATCTAATCAAATACATATTTTGCAACTTTGAGTGGTTGATAGAAAAAATCTCGATTAGTGTGTGTGCTTGCCCATTGGCCTTCTTCTCTCCCCCTCTTTAGATATCTATCATTAACCAATAGCACTTTCCCCTCTTTAGATATATCTCACTAACCCATGCCTCTGTCTCGTCTGTGTCTATAGGTGACTAGGTGAAGTCAGACCGTGAGGGCAGCCGCTCCGTCCTGCCTGCCTGCTCACACTGTTGCCATGGCGTCCACGCTGATCAGTCGTCAGTTCTCTCTCTCGCTGCAGAAGAACCTGTGGCTCAACGCTCCAGGTAAATCACACTCTACTTGAGGTCTGCTGCAACCCTCAGTTCTTTTAAATCGAGTCTGAAGACTTTTCTGTTTCCATTTTAACCTGTACTTTTTATTCTATTTAAATGTTTTACTTCTTTTCATTCGCTTTTAAATGTCTTCTAATGTGTTTTATGTATTTTAATCTTGCCCCTGTAAAGCACTTTGAATGGCCTTGTGTTTGAATTGTGCTATATAAATAAACTTGCCTTGCCTTGCTTTGCCTTACTTAGAACTGTTCTCCTGTAGATTAACCCAGATTAACAGTGTGTATCTTCATTCATTGTCTTTTGCTCTGTTATGGCTTCTTTTGTCGTCTATTTGACTACTTTATTATGGAGGACCCTTGAGGCTCATTGAAACACAGCATTTCTTTATTTAAAAGCTAATTTTACATTTAAAACCGGAATTCTCTGTTCCTGTGCTAATGTGTTTTATACTATACCTGTACGAGGCCTCAGAGGGTCACGGAAAGGCTTCACGGAGAGGGGGAATGACTTTGCAAGTCGAAAACCCATTTGAATAAGGAAAAGCAGCATGACATGGATTTGAAAAGGAATTGCCTTTTTTAAATGCCTGATTCAAATCTGTATTCTTAATTCGGTTTGTGAACAATACTTTAATATACAGTAGTTCATTGACTTGCTACATCTGCACCACACTATTTGTTGCAACTATTTTCAATCTTTATTTCCGAGTATACAAAGGATTTGATGTTTTTGTTAAATATACCCCCCAAAAAATGAAGTTGTAATTCTTGTGTTTTTTCCCTGCAATCAGAAGCATGAAACCTTTAATAGAAGCTCAAGCTGAGCAGCATAATGTTATCAGTGTAAATGTTTGACTGACCTCAGGCAGAATGATTCTCCATATGCGTGCACCACGCTCTCCAGTGGCTTGTGGCGTGATATCTCAAAGGTCTTCTCTTCTGTCAATCTTTAAAAGGCCGATATGTGAACACTGTTAATCCCAATGCTACTGTATAAGCCTAGTGTAATGTCAATGAACATTTCTCAAGTTACCAACGGCATTAAAGGGCCATGGAATCATGTAAGTAGCTGAAAAAAGGTCCAGCATTGCATTCTCCATCCAAACACATGATGGAGGAGCAAGAATACAATACAACTTTTCAACAGAACCGACCCCTGTACCTTTTTGGTCTATTGTCGTTTCACAAAAGGATATTACAATACCAAAGAATTAGTGGTTATTGATTTTTCGTTTCCCCCCTCTCCTACACAGCACACACAGCACCGTGTTCTCATACGCGCTCTTACTTTGAAAAATGGCAACTTCCAGTCGCAGAATATGAAAACACCTGCATTTTCTTCTGTTTCTGTCTTCTAGTAATTTGATGTTTGTTATTATAAAACGAAAAATGAAAATCAAATCCTTTTTTGTTTTAGTCCATGTGATGAAGAAAAAATGCCTCGTATCTCAATTCTTGTTTTTGTATTTTAAAAAAGAACAAAAAAATATATACTTTTTATATCTAATTTATTATCATTCATTTCTTTTTTCTCCGCCAGCCTGCAGATATGCCAGCAAGGCAGCAGCCAAGGCTGAGGTAGAGGTCGACTACGATGGACCTTTGATGAAAACGTCAGTGCCTGGACCACGGTCAGAGGTAAGACACAACCACCTATTCCCCAACCCCCCTTCACCCTTTGACGTATTACTGAGTAAAAACGTAACCTGTTTTTTCTTTTTTCTTTCAATCTATAGGCGCTGACAAAACAACTGGGAGAAATCCAGGTGAGCAAAGGTTGTTTGTGTGTGTGTCAGCGAAATAAAACATTTTTTTGACAACAAGCGTTCTCCACAATTGCTGACTCCACCTTCACCGGTACACATTCTTGTGGTTAAAGAAGATCACGGCTTTCTCTCTCTCTAGCTGGATTTTTTTTTATAAAGATTTTATGTGTGTGTGCTTGTGCGTGGGTGTGTGTGTGTGTGTGCGTGTGTGTGTCTGTGTGCCCGTGCATGTGTGTGTGCGTGTGTGTACAGTATGTGGCCAGATGGGTTCTCCAATTGTATTAACTCAGTGAAGTACTTACATCAGCCTCTTGAGCGTTAATGTTGTTCACATTGTAGCACTCTGCGCTCCAGGGCTACAAGTGATGCATGTGTATATTGACATGCAAATGTTTGCAGTTCAAGTTTGACAGAGGGTTTTGAACATGCAAAAATACATTTGCATTTGAGTTTTGCAGTCAAATCGTGATATTGTGTCATAATAGAAGGAGGAAAGCAAGCAAAAGTCACACTGGGCCATTGCTGAGGCCATTCTATTCGCTTTCTTAAATAAACCAGTTATTACAAATTGACAGCTTTTAGGACAGGTCCGCTAATGATGATGAATCTAGTTGAAGGTTAGGGTTGGAGGACCAAATTGGATCATAGGAAGAATGTTTGTACAGAGTTATTGAGTATTTTTAATATACTTTTTTTTTATCTATCAATATCAGGAGAGGATTTTTGAGAGGCTAAAGACAAGTTACTATACAGGTGTTGTTGGAAGACATAGTTCAAGATTTCAAGATATTTATTGTCATATGTGCGATAAAAACAGGTAGTTGCACTGTATATTAAAATTCTTACTTTGTTTGTTCTCCAACACTCAAAATATATATAAGATATAACAAAATATAGGAAATTAAAATTGTAAATTATAAATTCACATTGGAAATGGACTATGTGCAGAGGAAAAGTTTGCAAATTTCAGTTAAGAAATAAAAAGTATGTGCAATTCTGTACAGAGGAAATTGCATGACGTGCTATACACAGCAGTAGAAAACAAAAGACAATGTCGTAATGGAGTATGAGTGGGTGTGTATAAATATGTAAAAATATGAATGAGAATGAATAGATATAACAGTATAAATATGAATGAAACAGTGTGTCTGTCTTCTGCTAATGTGACTACAAGAGGCTTCACTTCTATACTGTTATAGACTGCTCTTAATCCAGAACATTCTGTCTGTTTGCAGAATGTTGGAGCGATCAACTTCTTCTGTAACTATGAGGAGAGCCGGGGAAACTACCTGGTGGACGTGGATGGAAACCGCATGCTGGACATCTACACTCAGATCTCCTCCATCCCCATCGGTGAGTAGCAAGACAACACAACAACACACAGCTACCTGGATTGGTTGACAACAAGCGTTCTCTAGAATCACTGACTCCACCTTTAAGAACAGGTGAAAGACCCATAACTATTGCATTAGGAAACATGTGCCTTCATTTTGCAGCCACTCTATGCCACTGATTCGTGGTTGAAGAAACACTTTCCTCTCAGAATGCATTTTCTTCAATTAGTTATTAATTGTATGACATTACATTGACATTAGTAAGTTTGTTTTACAAAATAATATATTAAATACTATCAACATTCTTAAAATACCCATCAGATTCTATCTATATTTCGGGAGGGTGTACTAAAAGATATGAGAGCACTGTGTGTTTTGTAATTTGGGACATGAAGTAGGTTAGACTGTCTGGAAATATCTTATGTAACGATAAGTCTTTGACTAGAGGAGTCTGTTACTGAGTGAATAAGGCAGGAAGAGGTGTTCAGATCTAAATGTACACTCCCCCCAGTCTTAACTATTTTCTTAAAAGGATTTGGAATATAGTCAAGTATAATACAAAATAAATATTGTTATATAAAAAATAACATTTCAAAATAAAACCTCATAAAAAAGTGTTTTTGGTGATTGTGTAACTGTCTTGAATGGATGTCCAGGTAGGCAGCCAGCCAATGATCTTCTCTGTCGCTGCAGTGCTCTGGCGGTCACAGTTTTGCAGTGCCCATACCAAGCAGTGATGCAAATAGGCAGGGCACACTCTCTATAGTGGCCCTGTTTAAATGGGTTGAGAGATGGGGGGTTGGGAGCATGGCTGTCTATTTAGCTCTGTAGCTTTCAATGTGATTTAGCTTGTGTGTTTTTTAGAGCAGTCATAGATCATCAGAGTGAAAAGTATTGGACTCAACTACACACAGCCTTAGGCCCCAGTGCAAACCATGATGATAGTGGAAAGATTTTTTTTTCTCCTTTTTTTTTTTAGAGTATAATATTTTTTGATATAATGTGGCCATATGGTAGGAGCTGCTTTACAATCTGTATAAGATGAGTTCAAAGACCTCCATTCTTTGTCTGGATGTTATGACTGCATTCCACAAAGCCCTCTCTACATGCATTAATACCTGCATTTTATCATGCACTTTTCTTAAACCAGATCAGATAGCCACATACAGATCACATACTGTAGATTCAGTTTTTCTAATGTTAGTGTCTATTGGAAAAGACCTTTGGACTTGGGAGTGATTGGGGCTTTGAATCAAAGCAAAATGTAGCACAATGCCCAAGACAAATTTCCTTAACAGGACAATAAAGTTTACCCTGACACTGACCCTGACCCTGAATCCATCTTTGATTTATGATGTGGCACCCTCTGATTAATATTTGTACATCGGACTGTTATATAACTTATTACTTGTAGGTCTATACAGTGTATAATCAGTTGAATGCTATAGTGTTTAAGTGTTGAGTTTAAAGTGTGATTGCTTTACAATGTCACCTTCAGGTACACACTGAGTAAAGTTAGTGGCAGCAGATCATTCCATTTCAAGTCAAACAACGCATCAAACGTCCCCTTGCATAGGTATGCTCACAGTAGAAAAGAAAATACTTAAGATTAAGACAAATGTAACACTTTGCAAAAATGCTTTACCGCTCTCTTTAAGATAAATCATCAGACAGCCATTGGTCCAAAGACAGACCACACTGACTATCAGTACGTCCGGCCTGATTAACATGGTTCTCTTTAAGTCAGTGGTCTGAGCTCAGTCCTCAGGGGTCCTCCCTCCCTGACAGAAGGCCTTTGTTCTAGCCAGGAACTCACACGCTTAATGAATTCAGATGATGAAGGGGCCTCAGTTTGAAACAATTGTTAACCTTCGCAGAATGCATATTAATACAAATGAAAAAAGCTACTTTAATGAGAAGATTTTTTCTTTTGGATCACAGCAGTATTTCATTAAATGTAATTCTATTTTCACCTACAATATTTAGCTGATTTTCTATTTTTGCTCACCGTTTCTTTTCCATTCTCAACTAAGATCTTTCTTTTTGAGTCATTGCCTTTTGTACAGATGAAGCGATGTTACTGATAATCTTACATAGATAAAATGAGTTGAAAGCCGGGGATAAAATAAAGTCTAACTCATAGAAACACATGCACACAAATCAAATACACAAGAATAGTATACATATTAGACTATGTTGCATCAATGTTCAGGTAAACTAGTCTGTCAGGTGCTTGGTGTGCCATTGCTACAGATATCCAATAGGCTAAACCTTTGTCACACCACACACAGCACTGACTTTGAAATAAATATTTATTTATCCATATGAATCTGTTTTCCATTTATCTCCGCTCCCCATTCTGTCCCCTCTCAGGCTACAACCACCCTGCTCTACTCAAACTCATGTCCAACCCCAACAATCTGGTAGGTCGTCTTTACATACAATATCATTTCTATCATCAATATAAGAGTATAAAAGGGTACTGTCTGTTTATTAAATGATCAAGTGTACTTCAGTCCAGTATGGTAAATTACTGTCGTTAACTCCTACTTTAAAGGTGCTCCGAGGAACTTTCTGTTTGTTTTCATTCTTGCACCCCCTTTGGACAAAAGCGGTAGTGTTTATACTACGCCAGCTATTGTTCCTGGGTAAGTGTACCCATGAAAAAGGCATTAAGAAAAACTATATTCGAATAGCATTCTTTGCAGTGATGGTCACGTTATTGTCATTAATGATCATCAGAGGGAAAATGACACTGTTTCTGAAATATTTAAAAGTTCCTCGTAGCACCTTTTAAATAAGCAACCACATAACAGTGCAGAAGTTGAGAAAGCAGCATTTAAAGGAAAGTTGAGAGTCAAATTGAAGCGATATCTGAAGGCAATGATTTCCTAAAAAGATTCGATCTTTGACCAAAATCACAATTATTTTCTTTCTGTCTTTCTTTCAGAGTACACTGGTGAACCGACCGGCCCTGGGGATCCTACCACCAGAGAACTTCCCAGACAATCTGGCTGAAAGTCTGCTTTCAGTGAGTACAGCGCACACACACACGCACTCATTCATTCATTCACTCACTCACTCACTCACTCACTCACTCACTCACTCACTCACACACACACACACACACACACACACACACACACACACACACACACACACACACACACACACACATACACACACATTTGTGATAACGGTGTAATAATTGTTGCTCTTATTATTGTTGGACTATAAATGCTTTTTTTTCTTATATATAAACTTTTATCTGATATTTAGATTATAAAGCTTTATTAAACCACAATACTACAATGTGTGTGCCCTCCTGTCAGGTGGCCCCCAGTGGAATGTCCCGTGTGCAGACCATGGCCTGTGGCTCCTGCTCCAACGAGAACGCCTACAAAGCCATGTTCATCTGGTACAGGGTGAGGCAAAGCAGCGAGAAAGTTCCACCATTAATGTCCACACACTCACTCAATCAGTTTGAAAATTAACTTCAAGAATTTGCACTACTTCTGACACTTGAGCTTCTCCTGTTAACATACAGCAGCAGAGTGAATGAGTAGGAAATGTAAAGAAAGGAGGAAAAAAAGAGAGAGAAGGGACAGAGACGGAGAGAGAGAGAGAGTTCCATTGAAACACCCACCGTTTGGAAATAATGGTTGCGTTCCATCCCCATACTTCCCTGCTATATAGTATGGCAGAAAAAAAGATTTAGGAAGTCTCAACACAGATGCAGCATGCTGAATGTCCTAATACATCTGGTTTGGGATTTTTAATGAGGAAATCAGTAAGTTCTTTAGGGAGATTCTGACCCACAATTCATCAAACAAAATGTAAATGTTTCTTTTTTTCTCTGTTTACTTTTGAATAAAGAACAAGGAGCGAGGCCACAGCAACCCATCAGAGGAAGACATCAGCTCCTGCATGATAAACAAGGTGAGAAGGGAAAAATAACTTTTGCTATTAATAACAGGATTTGACCATTTCCATCTGGTTTGGAATTAAAAAAATTCTCTTTCTATTTCTGTGTGTGTCTCAGACCCCAGGCTGTCCAGAACTCAGTATTTTATCTTTCATGGGAGGTTTCCATGGGAGAACCATGGGTAAGTGAAAGGCTGTCCTCCTGTAGTGCTGCTGCCATGGTGGTGAGATGTAAAAAGAATGAATTAAGAGCTCCCTGCCATGCTAAACAGTAGACATCATGAGACCAGATGGAAAAAAGTTCTTAGTATATAGAGCATCACCATTGGAGCTGGGTATAGAGATACAGATATACTGGATATTGATATCATTATTGCCTGATATCGATGTTTTATTAATTGATAGAAATATGTACCTGAAGCACACCTGCAAAATTACATGGCAAACAACCAATTGAAATCAAAGGGCCAACAACAGGTTTATCATTGCAACATTGTGTATTCACGGTTAACACAACACTCTTGCCTGGTTAAGGTTGCCTGGCGACGACCCACTCCAAAGCGATCCACAAGCTGGATGTGCCGACGTTTGATTGGCCGATCGCCCCGTTCCCCAGACTGCAGTATCCACTGGAGGAGTTCACCAGAGAGAACGCACAGGAGGAGGCTCGCTGCCTGGAGGAGGTGGGCTGTGTGTGTGTGTGTGTGTGTGTGTGTGTGTGTGTGTGTGTGTGTGTGTGTGTCTGTCTGTCTGTCTGTCTGTCTGTCTGTCTGTCTGTCTGTCTGTCTGTCTGTCTGTCTGTCTGTCTGTCTGTCTGTCTGTCTGTCTGTCTGTCTGTCTGTCTGTGCATGCGCGTGTGCGTGTGACTGCTGACTAATAAATGTGGTTGACCAATATTGCCCAGTAAGCCTAATGTCTAAACAGCGGGTCAGCCTTAACTTTGAGATAACAAGTCATTTCAACCTTAACAATCTGAAACATTTCCTAAATCGCCTCTGGAGCTTTTGGTTATAAATATTTTACCAGCGCCAGGAAGTCAAATCGCACAGTGTTGAAATATTTATGGAAGATGAAGAGGGAATATGAAGGTTTTGCTTACTATGAAAGTATGCGTGAGCAAGTGTAAAACAACTTGTGTTTGTGTTGAATAGTAAGGTAGGCCTACCAAGCAGAGTGTACGGGTATTACAATGTTAATATATAGGCATCAGCATTAAGTTGTCAGCACAGGTTGTCATGGTTACCTGACTACTGTGGGGGGGCAAATCTTTCCAGAGTTTTGAATGAAATGCTAATATAATGTTGGGGAATTAGCACCCAAGAGTGGCTAGTTGTTTTCTTACATCATGTATTCTAAATAAGAATTGCTATTAATTTTAGTCCTCTGTAGGTGTCTCATAATATCATTCAGGAAGTACTGCCAGTATATACAGTATGATACACATTGCATTACCTATATAACATACGTATGTGAGTGTTAAAGGCATATTATAATATGTATTGTGTGTGTGTGTGTGTGTGTGTGTGTGTGTGTGTGTGTGTGTGTGTGTGTGTGTGTGTGTGTGTGTGTGTGTGTGTGTGTGTGTGTGTGTGTGTGTGTGTGTGTGTGTGTGTGTGTGTGTGTGTGTGTCTCCAGACAGAAGATCAGATCGTGAAGTGGAGGCAGAAGGGAAAGCCCGTGGCTGGGATTGTGATTGAACCCATCCAGGCTGAAGGTGGAGATAACCACGCCTCCCCAAACTTCTTCAAAGGCCTCCGCAAAATCGCAAGCAAGGTAACTTAAAGTAACTTATTACTACACAAAGGTGTAATGTAACTAAGTACATTTACTCAAGGTACTTTACTTAACTACAAATATGAGATACTTGTCATTTCATTTGAATTTGACTACTTCTACTCTACAATTCGGTGGGAAATGTTCTACTTTTTACTCCACTACATTTAAAGGATTCTTCACCAATTAAGATTTTTGCACACAAAACATTTTTATAAAGCTTATAAAATATTGTTGACTACTCAACAGTATAAATGCCTACAAAGCACAGATGAAACATTGGTCAATTCATCGATAAAAGTTGACTGACAAAATCAGCTTATCCTATGACAGCTACCCTATGTTTAAATAACAACATCTAACGATAGATTAAAAATTGGATATTCAATACTGTATTGAATAAAAGAGCGCCCAGTCATCCCAATGTGTATGTCTACTCATATATTAGACTGTCAGCACTAATGAGAGTTGAGCTTTTTCGTGACAACAACATGGCTGCCAATGCTGCAGGATATAGCCATGAATTTTTTAGGGACAACTAGAGCAGATGTCCATTGACAGCATGCCTGGGTGAAGAACCAGTCTTTTAGCCTAGAGGGGAGTGAAACGGCTGGCTTGTGAGGGAGGGGACATCACACACGCTAGCGGGGCCCCCGGATGTGTCACTTTGAGCCACACTTTCTAGATTCTACTGGACAAGTTCACTAATGCTCAATGAATGGGTCAGCCCGCCTGTCTGTCAGAGCCTGGGTGTAGATGTTCAGATGTCGGCCGTCCAAGAACTTAAAGGGATAGTTCAGTATTTTTGAAGTGGGGTTGTATGAGGTACTTAGGCATTAGTTAGTGTGTTACCTTATTGGAGGAGTTTAGGGGAGATGACGCTGTAGCAGAAGTCAGCATGGCAATGTTGCAGAGGGGGCCAGAAGAAAAATCTTTTTTTCTTCTCCACATGTATAAAAGCTTATCAAAATCCTAAATATCCATTCAATTGTACGCTCAAATTAGATTTCTTTCAAAACTTTAATTTGCCGCCAAAAAGTGTCTCTGGAATAATCGGCTCTGAGTTGGAGGCTGATTGGCAGAGTGATGTAAAAAATAAACGGCTGTCTGGCAGCAAACTAAAGCTGTGGAAAAAATCTCAGATTAGCGAGTTACATTTCTAGTAAGCTAACCTTACTCAAGTCTGGTTTTTAGGTTCTCTTGACAGCACCTCTTTTCTCTCTCTGTCCCTGCAGCATGGCTGTGCGTTCCATGTGGATGAGGTGCAGACCGGTGGAGGGACCACGGGGAAGTTCTGGGCCCACGAGCACTGGGGCATGGACGACCCCGCTGACATCGTCTCCTTCAGCAAGAAGCTTCTCACGGGGGGATACTACCACAAGAACGAATTCCAGGCCGACAAGGTTTGGCTTTGCTTTATACGATAGAATCCATAGTAGTGATGATGTATGCTTGTGCCATGCAGACATGTACATTGTTAACAATACTGGAGTGTAATTTTTTATGTTAAAAGAGATATTTTAAGATTTTTGGCATTTTTTGTTAACATACAAGTGTGTTTGCTTGTGTATCTGCTGTTTCCAGGCGTACCGTATCTTCAACACGTGGATGGGCGATCCCACCAAGAACCTGCTCCTGGCTGAGGTTCTCAATGTCATCCGCAGAGAGAACCTTCTGGAGGAGACCACACGCTCCGGGAAAGCCCTGATAAATGGCCTTTATGAGCTGCAGGTAGGGTGCTTGTGTGTGTGTGTGTGTGTGTGTGTGTGTGTGTGTGTGTGTGTGTGTGTGTGTGTGTGTGTGTGTGTGTGTGTTTGTGTGTGTGTGTGCGTGTGCGCTTGCCCGTGCGCGTGTGCGCATATGTTCGGGTGCAGTCTGACGTCACCGTCAGTCTTCATAATCCCTTGTGTTCAGAGGTTGTTTGCTGTAGTTGGCTGTGCAATATAAGGATACTATTAAACTGTAATACAATCCAAAACAAAACAAAAAATTCATCTCAGGATTGATGTTAGTCAGTGTCTTAATGTCAAGAATATTTTTTCTTTTATTTAGAAATGTACATCTGTTTTCAGTAAGATAATATTGAGCTTCCATAGCAAACGTGCGATTGCCACTCTAGAATAAATTGTAATATAAAACATAAATCTTATACTTGCACAGGAATAAAAAGAACAATGATAAAGTAGTGAGCTGATCATTTGTGTGTGTGCTCTCTCCAGGCTCAGTACCCCGGCCTATTGAGCCGAGCTCGTGGACAGGGAACCTTCTGTGCCATAGACATCTGTGACGACCCGACACGCAGCAGCATCCTGCTCAAGGCCAGAGACAAGGGTATGGACAACATCACCATCCACTATACAATTTTTTTTTGCCTGCTGTGTCTCTTCCTAACATAAACCCGACCACACATACTGAGCTGTGTTGATAGTACTGTATTATGAACAGTGTTGTGTCATTAACAGGATTGCTGCTGGGAGGCTGTGGCGATCGCTCCATCAGGTTCCGTCCGTCGCTGGTGTTCAAGGATTATCACATTGACATCTTCCTCAACATCTTCAACGACGTGTTGGCCATGCACAAATGAATCAAACCTGGTTTAACTATTAAATGAAGGAAGGAATAAAACAAAAAAAACGAAGCACAATACACACGCTAACTCACAACTGTTTCAACATCTAGGGCCAGTTGAGTTAAAGCTATAATGCGTAACTTCTGTCACCCCCATGAGGAATTCTGAATGATTACAACAACACTGTTGAGGTAAGCCTACATGAGGTAAGCCAGTGATGGCACATGGATTTTTATAGAACTTCTGCTATACATCCAGTTTTTTTTTCTTAGCAATAGAAACAACATCTGAAACATTTAATGGGCGCTTCTTGAGCTCCTGCACCAGTTTGTAAACTCTGCCATACTGAGAAATACAGAGATAATTTAGTGGAGCTGATAGGCTTAATCAACTGTCTTACCGTCAACTGGCTTAATCAACTTTGTGTCAACCTATTTGGCGATGGCTTGAATGTAACCGACATTCATTTATATGAAAAAGTTACGCACTATAGCTTTAATATACACATTGAAGATGGAAGAACATTCAACTGCTTAGCCCGAAAATGATAACGATGTTATTCATAATGATGATATGTATAGTGAATCCTCCTCATCTGGATTCATGTTCCTATGTGTAGTCTGTCCGGACCAAGTCATGATACATTTTTAATCATGTTAAAAGCACCAGGCTATATATTACTGTGGGTCTGAACAGGTACTGTTAGTAGCACAGCATTGGAGAAATGTAAATAAGATTTTAGAAAAATATCCCAAAATTATCCAATTAACCTCAGTCTAAAAGGCTGAGAACAACGTCTTACATATACAGCTTGTTTTAGTGCTCACAGTCACAGCGGTGAACCAGTGAATATAGTCGGCCTGTGTTGTTTGTCTGAAGAGAGGCAGGCGGCCTGCATGTCCCTAGAGAAGTCCTTGTTGATTCTGACTGTTGTATTGCTCTTAATAGGAATGACTTTGTTTGTGTTCAGCTTGAAATATTGTAGCCCAAGAGAAATGTGAATCTTTAAATTGACCATGAAAATGTCATAGATTATTTAGTGCCTGCATGTCACTTAAATGTGCAAATATAATTTATTGATTTTTCTGCCCCTTTTTTTTTACATCTGAGAAACATCCATTGGTAACCCCTGAACACATTCACTTCACTCTTGAACAAGACCTTCATAGCAATTGCCAATTATTATTTTGTTGCACTATCAAACTAAGGTGGCCCCTAAGGACAAAACACATGCATAATAAAAAGAATGGACTTAATTAACTCTGAATGCAAAATTGTAAAAAGCATTTGAAGCTAAAATGTTCAACTAGCAACAACTAGTAAAACACATACAAATGTGAAAAAAACTCTATTGCCCTGTGCTTATTCTTCAAGCAGCTAATGGCTACAATTCTCCTTGTATAGTTAGAACAGTTGCGCAAGCAGTTTTTTTCCAAACGTGGCATGATTGCTAAAAACGAAAAAGGCACAGGTCCATCAAACAGGGCGGCCCATACACTTTGCATTCTGGGTAGGACAAACATGTGGCACTGAAAAGTCTTAAACAACTTAAACGCACACATTTTATAAGAACATGTGGAACTGCCTTTTTTTGTTTTGATTTGTAAATCTGCTGATTCATAAATCTTCAGACTTTCGTCAGGTTCCACAGCGCTTTTAGGCAAGTTTTAGGAATGTGTGGCAGTTCATAAAAAGTACTACCATGTTCTTTTCTTTCTGATTTTAAGCTTACTACTATCTCTAATATAAATAAATATATTAAATATATTTACATCTTTTTACATTCATGTTGCAGAAATGATATTGCGTGAGCCTAATGTAAAGTATTTTGTTTGTTCCATAAAATCAGTGTGTGTCTCTTTGGATTAGCCCTACACACACATTTGAATGATTTTAAACGGAGTGGGTCGGGTTGGGTGAGTGCCTGTCTCCTTGTTGTCAGTCAGTATTACATACAGTATCTGTGTTGGACATTTATGACTTGATTAACTTTTTTTGCACTTGTGATCTAAAGATAGATGATAAAATTGATGTTATTAATTTAGATGGCTCTAATTGTTGTTGCATTTAAAAACATTCTGTCCATGTATTGTGAAAAATAAATGCTGTTTTGAGTAACGTAGTGGAGTTGTTCTTTCTCAGGTGTGAATGCTTTTTTTTTTTTTTTACCTTAGAAACAGTAGTTTCTCCAAAGTAAAATAAATTAATAATTTGAAAAGAAGATCCATTTACTGGCTATTTTACAGATGTTTTACTGACATACTGTAACCTTAGTAATCTAGTTTTGAAATCTACAGTAACAAGGGTATGGGAACAGGTCTCCCTTGTAAAAGAGTCTCAGGTCTAAATGGGATTTACCTGTATAAATAGGCTAAAGGTTTAAAAAAGTTTTGAAAACAGCGTGTTAGCGATTGAAAAAAATATCTGAAATACACAATGTTTTGAAGGCTGTTTTGTATGATGTTTGAATTGTGTTAAATGTGTTCAGTGAATGCATTTAGTAAAAAATTAACCTCAGTTTGGAACAAATGGACTTTTGTATCGCTGTGCAAAATATAATACACATATTTCATATTCATGGCTGCAGTCAACATGTTCAGAGAGGGGAACTTGTCTCTATAAGACGTAAAACTCTTTATAATTACGCCTCTATACTGCCCTCCTGTGGCCACAGTGAATTACTACACCTACAGACATTTATCGATCAGTTGGTTAAATCCTATTGAGAGCGTGAGTGCAGGCGCCCTCCTGTGGCCATCAATTATTACTACAACCAACTGGTCGCTAGGCGTAATTACATACAAACAACATTTGTTGGTTGTGTTACTAGTAAACTCGCGTTGTAAAATGTATTTACCGTTTCGAAGCATCAATGTACTAAACCGGTTAATATCTGTGAATGAAAGCGGACAACACAACACCTTTATTTGGACAGAGCACACGTAAGAAACTTTTAGAAGGAGGAAGGTTGGCTACATTGTGTTGGCTTCACTAGCTTAAGCTAACGGTTTGTATTAAGCCTTTGGCTACTAATCAGGTTTAGTCAAGAACTATTGCCACTAGCTAGCAAAGTTTACTCTCCTGTATTAACGTTATTTTAAACTACACCCAAGCAAAATTTCAGTTCGCATTGAACCACCCACCATAATGATGAGTCAAAAAGTAAGAGAAGTTAAACCAGTATCCTATTCAAAGCACGGACGTTGTCGCCCCCCTGTGGCCACATATTGTAACTACAAGCATGTATAAAGCTAGACGCAATCACGCAAGTAATACTCCCGGTTAAACCTTTCAAAATAAAACGTTATAACACTAGACATATTTACATACAAGCAATACTTCCGATTGCCTGCCACTGTGTGTGTGTGTGTGTGTGTGTGTGTGTGTGTGTGTGTGTGTGTGTGTGTGTGTGTGTGTGTGTGTGTGTGTGTGTGTGTGTGTGTGTGTGTGCGTGCGTGCGCGTGTGTGAGAGAGAGAGTTTGTTAACGTGCATTTAATGCAATTTGTGTTCTTTGGACATTGTGCACGAGATGCCTTGAGCATTCTGACTGTAGGGAGGATAATTTTTTTTTTTTAATATAAAGATGTATACAATTAAAATGTACTTCTTTTTTTCAGTCCATTTATATCCCACATGTTTGGTCGATGTGTACTGTAAAATAAGCCATGTTTATATTCCAATTGGTGTGTGACCTGTTTGTATCAAATGTGTGTATAAGTGGTACGCATAATTTTTTAATATGAAATTGTATGCATGGTTGGGTCTTGAGAGACGCAGCGGTGCAATTGAACTGTTGCTGTTTTTTGGGTAAATTCTGGAGTAATGCGCAAGCTCTGTGTTCATAATTACAGCAATTATGACTATGACGATGCAAACAATAAAGGTGCGAACACACTAGGCATTTTACACGCGTAAGATTTACGTGCGTAACGCAGCTAAAATGTTGCTTGATCATTTTGTGTCAAAAATGGTTATACGCGCGTAACGTGCCTAGTCTCCCTCCCAATATTGTATTTGTATTGCTGATCAGACCCGACACAACAGCGTGCAGGTCCGCACAAAAACAACAACAACACGGTCAACAACTGTGCCAAAAGACAAACTGAACAGCACAAATAGCCTAGCATTAAAACAGCATTGCATATTCACGGCAGCTACATAACAAACACAGTTACAGCAGCATCGGTGCACGGCGGCACAATATAAAGGCAAGTAGCCAAAATTACCCTACCTGGCTGTGACAGGGGACCGTGGCTGGCGTAGATCAACACCGGTGCTTCGCTCTACTTGTCGTGAAAGTCCCGCGGACAGTCGTCATGTTTGGGTTCATAATATGAGGCGCTAGCCGCCCGCACACAACAGGGTGAGTTAACTAATGCTATACGGCGCTAACTTTGTTTATCGGCTAAAGCACAGCCGCACATATTCACTGAATTAACCAGGAAGTCCATTCTCCTGGTTTACTTTCCCCACGTCTTCTAACCCCGAGCGGCTTCATACAGCACCGGCCGCCCGCAATACATTTTTCTCCTCGGTGTCTCTCATCAGCCTCTGTGTACAGTACACTGTTCTCCGATCCTGCCAATGTATGTGACGTCGGGTCAAGCTCAACGCTGATTGGCCAACGCGGCTAATCGTCTCGCGTAGGAGCAACAAAAGTTACATTTTTTTAACTCCTCGCGTAGCTGCGTAATATATACGCGCGTAATATATACGCACGTAATATATACGCGCGTAAAAATGTTGCTTTAGTGCGAGTGAAAATGTTGCTTTAGCGCGAGTGACGCATTTACGCGCCATGTACGCGCGGCCGATTTCATACGCGTCTGTACGCGTGTAAAGTGCCTAGTGTGTTCGCACCTTAACAGATAATTATTTCACAATTGGGCAATTTTTTGTGAGTGCTTTTGTTACATGCAAAGATTTCAGCTCAGATGTTAAAGTTGTAACAATCTGATAAACAGAATAGATGGATTATTTTTTATTTTAAATATTATCACAAATGCTATATCTAAAGTATTAATAGTTCACTTAACACACACCCACAGAAAGAAAGAAACACACACACACACGTTTTAATTTGGAAGATTTAACCGGGAGTATTACTTGTAGCTATATGAATGCGTCTGGCTTTATACATGGTTGTAGTTACGGTATGTGGCCACAGGGGGGCGACAACGTCCGTGCTTTGAATAGGATACTTGTTTAACTTCTCTTTTTATTTTTTGACACATCATTTTATGTGGTTCAATGCGGACTGAAATTTAGCTTGGGTGTTGTTTAAAGTAACTTTACTACAAGAGAGTAACCTTTGAATATGTATAAGTTAGTGGCAATAGTTCTTGCTCGACTAAACCTGATTAGTAGCCAACTGCAATACAAACCGTTAGCTTAAGCTAGTGAAGCTAACAAATGTAGCCTACTCCTCCTTCTAATATAAAGTTTCTAACGTGTGCTCTGTCCAAATAAAGGTGTTGTGTTGTCCGCTTTCATTCACAGATATTAGACGGCTCTGTACATTGATGCTTTGAAACTATACATTTTACAACGCGAGTTTAGTAACACAACCAACACATGTTGTTTGTATGTAATTATGCCTGGCGACCAATTGGTTGTAGTAGCCTAATGATTGATGGCCATAGGAGGGCGCCTGCAATCACGCTCTCGGATTTAACCATAGATAGTATATAAAATGTAATCTATGAGGGCGCCTTTAGCTCAGTTGGTAAGCAGCAGACCCGGGTTCGATTCCCGCCCGCGGTCGTTCTCTGCATGTCACTCCCCTCTCTGCCCCATTTCACCTCTGTCTCTCTGCGCTATCAATAAAGCATAAAAATGCACAGAAAATATCTTAAAAAAAAAAAAGATTTAATCCATAAATTTCCGTAGGTGTAGTAATTAATTGTGACCACAGGCGGGCAGTATAGAGGCGTAATTATAAAAATATTTATGTCTTATAGAGACAAGTTCCCCTCTCTGAAAATAGACAATAAACAGTTCTTAAATATCCGAAAAGTAAGAATAGATATATTCATTTATTTTTCCTTTATAGTTTTTCATAAAGTTTAACTAAAGATAAATTAAGAAGTGCATTTATTTTATTTTATTACATTTGTCTTTGTATAGTGTGTGTGTGTGTGTGTGTGTGTGTGTGTGTGTGTGTGTGTGTGTGTGTGTGTGTGTGTGTGTGTGTAAAATGTTATTGTTTTTGATTATTCATCAGTTTTCTATCTTTTATCTATGGTTTCTATACGTGGTACACTGCCATCTAGTGGCCAAAGGGGCAAACAACACAAGTCACCTGTCAGCTACTACTTGACAAGTAGGCTACTACTTGACAAGTAGGCTACTACTTGAGATTGTGTGGACAATTTCCTCTCAATAAGTGAGCGGGATAGCATACAAAAAAAACATATATGTCAATAATGGTAGGCTACCGTAAATCCATATTATTCATTATTAAGCCTAATTCATTAGATATATGCTGTGATGGGGTGGGGTTTTTCCTCTCTTCCATTGATTGTAGGGTTTATGAAGTAGTAGAACTCAGTTGTATTCGCCTCAGGAGACGTGACATCTGTACGTCTTCAGGCGCAAGAATCCCAGAAGTTTTTGCCCAATCTGCGAGGTGTAATTTGACCGAACCTCAATTGTAAGGAGAACCAGTGATGATGAAAGAATGAGAAACTGTAGCGCATTTGCGTGACAACGTGGCGGTTGAAAGCCAATGGGAATTCGCAATAGTATTTCAATGCCGCTGTCCTACGTTTTATTGGTTAGAATTTCCTTTCGGGCGTTGGTGATTGGCTAGCCGAAGAACGAGGCCCGCCCCGGTGACGCTGTTATTTAAAGGTACAGAGTGCCAACGCGGACCGATCTGCTGTTCAAAAACCCCAGAAGGAGGTGTCGCGAGAAACTAAGGAGCCGAGCAAACTGGTGAGTTAAGTTTTTATATTGCCTCTAAAAACTTGTTTTAGAAGTAACACTGGCTTACGGTGTGTATTGAAGCGGTCATATCATGCATGCAGCGCAGCAACAGCAACATGTAGGAGAACGTTTGACTGTTATAATGATGGGGATCATAATCTGCAGGGTTTACACTTTGCTCATTCTCATCACTGTGGTATTTTATGACTTTAACTGCATTCTAATACCCTTAGGAAGTACTTTCATACTATTTAGTATACCAGAAAAGTATTTAAGATGTCCCAATAGCCTACATGCATGTCAAATGCAGTATGCCAAAAATACCCAGATTATCTAATAAATCAAATTCCCTTTTTCAGTATGGAAACTAGCATGTAGTGTAGTAAAAAATAAAAAGTAGGCCTATGTAATTTTAAAGGCAGGGTTGATCTCATTGAGAATGCCGTTGAGAAAAAAATGTCTTAGGCTAGGTTTGAGCTCAGATTGGAACTCTATGCGCACACACACACACACACAGAACATTTTGGGGTTGGTGACCTGCTTTTGTGGATTAAAGATTTTCTTCCAGTAGACCACAGGCAGAGTCACAATCAGAGGGCTGGTGTTATATTGTATATTAAACTATATGTTATTTTGGCTACACGTATAATCAAAGAGCAGGGAGTTTGTCAGTTGAGGTGTGCTGCTGACATGGTTCCATTTTTTTTCAATTAAAATACTAAATTTAGTTCAATTTACTGGGGGAAAAGGAAATGTAAAAAAAAAAAGTAATCTCTTCTGTAACCTCAACATAGTCAGATTGAGTCATCTGAACCTGGCATGATTTGAGTAGTTGTCATGGGCAGCAGAATGATATGCGTTCAGCCCAGATGAATGTGGGTACATGTGTGAACTGTTGGGGAGGAGAAGCTCTGCCCTTTTATTCCATCAGTTTTGACTCTGGCCTTTAGGAGGCGCTGTAGTAGGCCTACTTAATTCCATCAATTCCAGCACATGTCAGGCAGCAGTGGACATGATGCTACTCTGCTGTATTTCATCTCATATTGTGTTAGGGCTGAAAACCCTACTTGAGTAAGTAAGAGTAGAGATATCTACGCCTACTAGAAAAATGACTCTGTTACAAGTCACCTATTACAATTCAATGTAAGAAGTAAAAGTCCTGCATTAAGAACATTACCTTAGTAAAAGTATTGGCATGATATTTGAATTAAAACTGACAATTATCAAAACAGTCAATAGAAGATTTATTTTGTCTATCAACTGTGTGATTTATGGCCTAATGTTTCATGTGTTTGCTTATAGGCCTGGATTCTGTTGGATAGTATATAATATTTTATATCAATAAAGTTGTGTTGTGCCCTGCAGCCCGTCACCATGCTGTTGTCCCTAGCAACGCTGTGTCTCCTGGTTGCCGTGTCCTTAGCCGTCCCCGCTCAGGAGAAGCGCGTCCATCACCATGCCGACCTGAGCGACCGTCCCCATGACGATGCCGGCGGCTTCCAGTACGACCACGAGGCCTTCCTGGGCAAAGAGGAGGCCAAGACCTTCGACCAGCTCAGCCCGGAGGAGAGCAAGGCTAAGCTAGCGTAGGTTTATTATGCTAACAACACATTGTACCAGGATGACAGACATAAGCATATATATTTATATTTCATGTTGACTATAACCCTGAGCCCACAACCCATCTCTCCCCCACAGGAAGATCGTTGAGCGCATTGACCTGAATAAAGACGGCTACGTGACCCACTCTGAGCTGCACTACTGGATCAAACACAGGCAGAGCAGATACATCCAGGAGAACGTCAACAAGCACTGGGACGAATACGACCAGAACAAAGACGGAAAGATCTCCTGGGAGGAGTACAAGAACACCACCTATGGATTCTACCTGGGTAAAGAGCGTTTACTGTTAAGGTCAGGGGGAGGCTGCCTCTTCAAAAATAAGTTACAAAAGCAAAGTAAAACCAGGTGTATTTCACTTGAAATAAAGTTTAACATTTCACTTGGTAAGATTTACTGAAATAAGATGCAATATTTAAGCCTTTCAAGATAGAAGAGATCTTGTCATTATCTGGGAAAACTCATCTTGAAGTATATTTTACTAGTATTAGGAAGTGTCATGTATCATAATAAGTCTGTAACAAAAAAAAGTATCTTACCAACATATGTGGTAAGATTTTGAATTTGTTTGCAGAGTGTGAGTGTAGATCCCTCTATCTGATTTCTTCTCTGTCTGCGTGGCTGTATTGTTGAATAACTAAAAGCTTGTTTTTTCAGGCGATGAGTTTGCCGACCTGGAGGATAAGGAGACATACAAGGTCATGCAGAAACGTGACGAGAGGCGCTTCAAGAAGGCCGACAAAGATGGAGATCTGATCGCTACGCGGGAGGAGTTCACGGCCTTCCTCCACCCAGAGGAATATGACTACATGAAGGAACTGGTCATACAGGTGGGAGCTAACTGGCTAGCTAAAATACACCTTTATGTTTGTCACAGTGCCATTGCTGAATCTCCTCTTTTCAGCCTTTGTCTGAAACGCTGCAATTGAGTCTGTCTCTTTAAGCCCCGCCTTCCAAAGATCCCAGTCTGCTCTGATTGGCCCTTAATCTAAACTGCTGGTTTAAATTTAACTGCGAGATTCAGAGGGTTAGTTTTTGCATAAAAGGTGATCTTTTAAAAGTAACTGTAAAGTAATGTTTCTACACTAAATCATCAGCATGTTAGCATACAGTAGCACCACTGTACCTAACAACCAGATACTCTTGTCATTTAGGAAACGATGGAGGACATCGATAAGAACGGGGATGGAAAGATCAACTTAGCTGAATACATTGGTAGGTAATTCCCACTGTCTCTACTAGCTCCACTCCTGACCTGGAGGCCATAGGTCCTCAACGTGTGTGCGTGTGTGCGTGCGTGTGTGTGTGTGCGTGCGTGCGTGTGTGTGTGTGTGTGTGTGTGTGTGCGCTCGTGTGTGTGCTCTCCACAGGGGACATGTTCTCACCAGATGAAGGGGAGAGTGAGCCTGAATGGGTGCAGACAGAGAGGAAACACTTTGACGAGTTCAGGGATACCAACAAGGTAAAAAGGCTTCACAGACTGTTTTTGCTGTTAAGTGGCGTACATGTGTTTGTTAGTGTGTGAGCTGTAGCCATATGCTGCCATTAGATGGTGGTGACCTCATGTGTCAAAGAGGGTCCTCCTCAGTCATGTGTCTGTGTGTTGTACAGGACGGCTACCTGGATGCTAATGAGGTAACGCAATGGATTCTACCAGGAGAGGTGGACCACGCTGACAACGAAGCCAAACACCTCATCTATGAGACGGACACAGACAAGGTAAGACCTGCATCTGCTCACACACTCAAACACACTGCTCTCCTGGCAGATAACTAAAACCCATAGCAGAGCACTGTCAATACATTTAATTACATTGATTTATTAAGAGGTCAAATGTATACTACTTGGTATACTACTACATACTCAAGAGTTTTTTGGAGCTGATAGGCTTAAACAACTTTGTGTCAATGAATTTTTTCAATATCTTGAATGTAACATACATTAATTTATATGAAATAGTTACGCACTATAGCTCTAGAAGCAGAACCAGCCTTCACTCTCCAGCTCTAATACAGTACGTATTGAATAGGCACTGGGCATGCTGCAGAGTATAGTACAGATAGGTCAAATACTGTGCACTACACAGCACAACTATGTGCAGCGTGTTAGTGTATTAGATAAAATGGTAGAAATAATTGGGTTAATTGTGGTTTAATTATTCTCTGTCTGTCTCTCTCTCATTCTCTCTCTCTTTCTCTTTCACTCTCTCTCTCTCTCTAATTTTTTCTCTCTGTCTCTGTCAATCATCTACCAATAACCAATGTTGGATCAAAACAACAGGACGAGAAATTGACCAAGAAGGAGATCCTGGCCAACTGGAACATGTTTGTGGGCAGCCAGGCCACCAATTACGGGGAAGATTTAACCAAGAGACACGATGAGCTTTGATGAGCCAATCAGGAGCCTGTCTGGGTTGATAGGTCACTACTGTGGAGGGTTCAGGTCCGCTGGTTAAAGAATGGGGGGGTTGGGACTTGGTACAGTCGAAGCACATCCACACACAGACACACCAATCTATTCAAATTCAGCATGCGTTCACAGTACGCACACATACTGTGTATGTGAATACAGAATACATGAATGAGTTTTGTTTACATATCCATTGATTTGTTTTGATGCTTATTGTTGTCATAGATGGCATGTTGCTGTTGTGAAGTAAAAATTGTGCATCTTTTTTTATACAAAATTACAAGCGAACAAAAGTGGATAATGTTTGAAAGGTGAAACAATGCTATTGTTCTATGAGCCTCATAGATATGAAAGTGGTCCTTTAAAAATTAAAAAGCTGCCATATATGAGCCTGAATATTTTCCGCCCTAATAATTTTATTACACTATAGTGAGTCATTAATTTATGGATTTAAGGGACAATTGCTTCAATGCGGAGTGTAGTATCAATAAAAGTATTTTTTCAGCAGTTTTAATGTAATTCAAGGCTCAAATAGTACATAGACACTATGGGCAAAAAGGGTATGTTTTGGGCTCAGCATTTTATTATTACATTATGGGTCGCTGTTACATTTCAGGCTATTACAAGCCAGCATTGAGGATACAGAGTTTTTACGTGAGCATTTGACAACTGCTGTCTAAATGTGTATGAAATGCACCATTGGGAGGAGGGGACAGAGGTGAGTTGGTGACTGTGTTACTGAGTCTGACCATCAAATAAAGTCCTGTTTTTTCTACCAAGTTATTTTGTAACTAAATGTCCATGAAGTTTCTGTCATATTACTGTGTATTGTATTGATGATATTTCTGTGAATTGGCATCATATAACAGTGTAGCTCTTGCACTATAAGGGAGGTATCCATGTTGGAACCATAGATAGGCCTAGTATATAGTTGGAACTTGCTGTATCAGTGGTAGGGTGAGTGGTCAATTCAACATTAACAGTTACATGTAGAAGTAGTCCAAATGAATCATTCCAAGCATTTGACCTTTAGGAAGATTAGTAACGTAGCTGTTTTACACATGTGGAAACTTTGCATTCACTGCTTTAATTTGCTATATAATGATATCTTGTGATAGCTCTGATCATATCATATTATAATATAATGCCTTCAAGCCATAACCTCCAGTGGATTCCTGATCAAATTTACACTTAACTAGCGTTCAGTCAAAACAGCTCGGCAGAGAAAACCTCCTCAACCATCATGCAATATGTCTCCTTTAGGGAGAGTGAGTCGCTGATCCTTTTCATATTTTTACAGAAGCCTCATACCAGCAAGTGACACAAATTGTCCTTTATACAACCATATCATTCATAGTGCGACAAAATATTAAAGCTGCCAATATTCTTTAAGTTAAAATTCAAAAGCAGAGTTTCAGTCATATTCAAAATGAAATAAAGAAAGATTGATACCATTTTCTATAACTAAAATTTTGGAAAATTGCAGCACTTTGTAACTGTTCATGAGTTGCTCTGTGAGGGAAAAGTGTGTTACCCTTGAATGACATGTAGAATAATAGAATGTGTATTTCTTTGTACTGTGCGTGTTAGGACGGTCGTCTCACACTGTCTGAGATGATAGACAACTTGGACTTCATCAAGACCAGCACCATCACTGACTTTGGAGGCATGAGTGAGGACGAGCAGCATGATGAACTGTGAAACACTGTTATATTATGTATATTCAAACATGTGTGTAGCTCAGAGAAAACAATAGGACGTCCTATCAACAGAAATCAGTTAGGAGCCGTTTAAGAACCAAGAGGCTGAGAAAAGAACTTCCACAAGTAACACACTCTGTCTGACACTGCTGACTGATACCGAATTGTAACAGGGACACATGTACATATAATAAAACAGCCAGCTATTGGTTTTCCAAATGTTTAATGTTAACCCACGTGAAAGTGTCTTGGAAAAGAGATCCCTAACATCAGACATTTTGTATTTAAAATGTTTTATTTCCGTCCCGAATGCAGTCAAAGGAGTGGAATCAAGACATGCAGCAATGACCTTGCTATGGTCAGGTTTAATAAAATACTGGCTGCAAATCCTGTAAGAGAATAAATCCTATAGTTTCTAATTTAATAACATTTTTCATATGTTCTTTGCATTGTCAATAATTCTATGAAATCCAATAATCAGCTCTGCAGAAATAATAGATGGAATATTTTTTATCAAATCGTTTATAGACAAAGTCAGTCATTACCAACCTTTTAAGAAAACACTGACAAAACATATTTGCTAAGAAAGAAAAAAATGGAGAAGCTGTAGACAGAGTCTGTTACAAACACACACCAGCCTTTTACACAACAAAACAGTGAAAAAAATAGAAGTATTATTGACAGCGCCGTGCCCTCCTTACACCATCATCACTGGACGAGCCTCTTTGGCACTGAGGTCCACACCGGACGCAGCAAAGCCAGTTCCACCCTGTCAGAGCACACAGCAGACCAACACTTTAATACAATGTCATGATCACATTAACAACAATGAGGGGTAACTTGTAAAGTGCTCTGGGGAAAATGTGCTGTATAAATGTGTGGATGTGTGAAAGCATTAACTCCAATTTGGAATTGATTGAAACCGTTTGAAGAGCGCTACATACCCTCTGCATTGGTATGATGTCTCTGTCCGTGAGTTTGTCTCCGGTCAACGGGTCCAGCATGTCCTTCTTGATCAACTTCTCCACACATTCCATGGTCACCACGGCGCCCCTGCACACAGGACAGAGGGTTTTCAGAGTGCTTACAGCTAAGCTAACATTTAAAATGGCCCTATCTCACCGGGCTAGCAAGAGAAAGAAAATTGCAAGAAAGTATGCAAATTAGCATAAAGTTGCACGTGGAATCACACCGAATTGGTACTGATTTGGCATGATTGCGAATGTTGCACAAACTTCCCGTCAATTTTGGACCAAAATTGTTTTTCAATTTGTCGCTAACAGTTGCAGCCCAGTGAGATAGGGGCTTAACAGATAAACAGCTAACAAGAGACAGACAGTGTGGAGATGGATGTGGAGCTACTCACGAGGGCCTCAGGACAGCACAGGGAACACTGTTGCCCAGGGCGTCTCTGGTTACTGCACACACATACCGGTCCTGAAGAGAGAAGACTTGGTTAGTCCATGTGCTAGCTACCAAACACAGGACACAACCAAACCAGACCAGACCCCCACACATGGAGAAGGGGTCTGATGAAGCCCCTCTAAAACATGAACTCCAATTCAGAAGAATTTATTTCATTCAAACTGTCAATAATACTACGTCAGCATCATAGATAGTATATAAAAGGTCAGCATGAGGGTATTGGGGGGGAATCAGTTTTGTGTAAGTGATACAGTATTCTATCATACAATGTGGAGATTTTTTCAGTAATGTTTTCAGATTTTAAACCTTGAAAACACAATTTTAAAACAAGCATTTTCCAAACTTTTCCAGACTCTGTACAAAGCCTGCTAAATGCTAAATATTTATTCAAACAAATATGGTCTCAGCTATCAGGCTATGGGTGCATTATGAGATGAGAGTTCACTTGACTAAAAAGAAAAAGTATTTTTTGCCGTTGAACAGACCTGGCGTGTGAGCAGGGACGTGCGAGTCAGGCTGGGGTCCAGTGGGGTGAAGCGCACTGTAATCAACTCATTCATCTTTATGGGACGTCCTGACATGGGACACAGCACTGTCTTACTCTGACACACACACACACACACACACACACACACACACACACACACACACACACACACACACACACACACACACACACACACACACACACACACACACACACACACACACACACACACACACACACACACACACACACACACACACACACACACACACACACACACACACACACACACACGGACAAGAGGACAGCGGTTAGAACACACAATACATTCACATTACATGACCTCAGACAGTCCAGTGTCACGCTGCCTTTCAAACACTGTCAACAGTCAAAACAGAGAGATACACTAAATAAACAGGAGCTCAGCGTTCAAAGCCAACAGATAAGATGGCAACACTTCAACATGACTCACCGCTAAAGCCATGCACAATGCTCCAGGTTTAATATCAAAGGAATATAAAGTGTGATGCTGCAGTGGAAGAGCACTGGTGAATTTCAAGGACACTTTTCTTGCTGTATTGTCTGGTCTCTCACACACTCACACACACACTCACACACACGCCGAACCTTTTACCTTTCTAAAAGCTATTACCTACAGTAAGTTACATGAATAAACATTTATAAAAGTGGCTTTTGGGGGGAGCATTAAGGTTTTGGGTTTGAGGAAGAAGGCAAGGAGAAAAAAGTCATTTTCAGACTCGCTCACGGAGGTCAGTTTTACATTACTTTTTTTTTTTAGAGACATAATGCTGAATGTATCAACTTGTTTAACTTCTGCAGCACACGCCTCCCCTTCTCAGTCATCCATGTAAAGAGGTGACTGTCTGAGAGTCACCAACATGTGCTCAGTTTTTCTTCCCCTAGCCTTTTCATAAAGCTTTGCAGACAGTGTAATTTGGTGAGAAACAAGTAGCACAGAACAATGAATGAGGCTCCTCACTGGTTTCTTGATCTGCGTGGGCTTGGCCTCCGGTGTGAGCGAGGGGATCCAGAAGCTGGGCAGACTCTGGCTGGAGGTGGAGGCTGGAGCAGAGGTGGACGGTTCCTCTGTACTGCTCTTCTCTGGCCCTTTGGTGAGACCTGAAGAGGATCAAAAACACTTGTAGATATCATTTCTACTGTCTTTACATGGAATATACAATGATAAAAAGGCTGTATCCAAAATCTGTTATATAATAAACTTGACACAAATATGTTTTAAAGATAGAATAAATGTTTGTATGTGTCTTTATCCAACATCTATATTTTAGATTTGTAAGGAGATGCAAATGTACACATAAATGGTTAGATATTGCCAAATTTGCATATGTATTCAAACATTTCAGGGGAAAGAGTGGAAAGAGAGGGGAAGAGTATGTGATTTGGTACACAGAGACGGTGTGGCTCTCACCAGTTGTGAATGGATTGATGGGTTTGGACACGATGCTGTTCTCTCTGGTCTTGAAGCTCTCCACTCGCTCCCTCTCCTCTGACTTGGACTCCAGCTGGCTGCTGCTCTTCTGCTTCTGTTTCTGCTTCTCATACGCCTGAAGAAAAAACACACAGCGCAGACATGTCATGAAATAAGACACAAGTTCATTTAAATGGATCTAGATTCATCAAAGGAGGAGGAAAAATTGAAGAGAATTTATCCATGGAACAAAAACAAACTTTTTTTCTATTATCAAAATACACACATCGATTGTTAAATTGAAAATTACAATAAAGTTGCAGTGCTGATATCCCACTAATGCCAACACTGTAAACCTGGCGCAGTTACTGCTAACTACAATCTACGTTACTTTCCTCCACCTACAGTCCTACACCAACCTTACGTTCCAGTATGAGCAGCCAGTATTGGACGGAGCATACAGCTGCTGATGTTAGAAGTGCAGTGCTTACCTTCATTTGCTTGGCGATGTCTGTCTTCACGTGCAGAATGTATTCCAGAATGGCCTGTTTTTCATACAAGTATCCATCTGGACTGAAGACAACAACAGAACAGATATACAAAGCTTTCTTGTGTGCCCACATGTGCAAAGTGGAGTCAGGGATTCTGGATAACGCTTGCTGTCAAAATCCATTTTTGTCAAAATCCATGAATATCACATCATGATTTGCTACCTATACGTGATGTGTGTGCGATGAAAAAAACACAGCCTAGGCTCTGTAAACGGGCCCTACCGTAGCTAGCAACATACTAGTTTACAGAGCCTAGGCTGTGAATTAACACTGTATTTTCTTTCAGTGCACACACAGTACGGGCAGGTAGCGGATCGTGATGTGATATTCAATGATTTTGACAAAAGAAAATGTATTTTGACAACAAGCGTTCTCCAGAATCACTAAGTCCACCTTTAAAATAGTCCATTTTGTGTGAGTGTGAGAGAAAGAGAGAGAGACATACGTCATAACAGGATCCTGACAGGTCTGCAGGGACAGACAGCAGCAGTCAAAGTCTTTGATGGCGTCTTTGCCCAGGCGAAGTCTCTGTGTGCCATAACCAGATGCCGCTGAATAGGAGAAGAGGACAGACATTTCACATTTTTTTGTCCAAAAATTATGGCATTTCGATATTTGGGACAAATACAAACACTGATACCACATATTATATAGCATGGCTTTTATCACTTGTTGATGGTTCTACGAGGAACTTTTAAATATTTCTGAAACGCAACACTGTTGTGCAAATAAGGCGAATGAGGAATGCTGGCAAACATTTGCTAAATTAATATATTTATTCTACCACACAATGGTCTCTCAAGAGACAGCTGGACACATAAACACAGCATCATTAAAACCATAACGCCACGTGACATGTCGGAATAACTTTATAAGTAGTGGAATGAATTGTATTGATTGAATGTTATCTGTGATAAATAATTCATTTAAAAGTCAGTGCTGTGTGTGGATCTGTGAGTGACAAAAGTGGCCTGGCCTTTAAAGTGGTAGGCTACTATAACTCGAACTCTGAACCCTCCTCACCTGTGTCTTTGCGCTTCTCGTGGTACGTGTAGACAGCTCCGGCCGTGCAGTTCTTCCCGTGGCGAGTCATTGTTTATCTCCTTTATTCCCTTTATCTGCAAATGTTGAGAGAGGACTAACAGTGGCGTTGGTGTGTTGGTGCGAGCGCTGATGCTAAGGAGCTAACATTAGCTGCTAAACATACACACAGAAAGTAAAGGGTGACGTAAGAATTAGAGATAACGTGCTGTAGTTAAATCTCAATGGTGAAACAACTACCTGTGCTGCTGAGAAGGTATCAGAGGAAACAATGTGTTGTTGACTGTATAAAGAGCTTTACAACAACAGACAACAAACCATCAACACAACTTCTCCTACTTCCGCTTCTTCTTATTCGTTGGTGTTTTACGGAATCTTGCATCTATAATGTTGCACTATTGCCACCTCCTGGAGTTATTTCCCTGCTGGAGATTTTTTTCTGCCACCACCATCTAACTTTCTTCACATATAGATTGCTACTACAGTGAGACACATGTGTAGCCTTGTTCCGTTAAAATACTATGTTACAGTCCATACATTGCACCATTCTAAATCATTCTTACCTTTTAAAGAATATACGTTACATTTGTATTGATTTCCGTATTAAAAGTTAGTTCAGGGTTTTTTTTTTCAAAACTATCTTTAGACATGAATGAAGTGCTAATGATAATAGGTACATTGAAATAGATTTGGATCGCTGCTGTGATTGCTCTTCCTGTCCGTACTTTTTTATCTTCCAAGGTTATACTTTTTAATGGCCTACAAAGTAGGCTAGGAGTATGCTACATCCAGATTTCCCTTGCCGTGTCAGACGAATTGAAACACAAAGTGGGAATTTGGTAGGCCTATTCAAATTTTAATTTCAATCGCAATGAAAGGAGTTGATTCTGAGGTTTTGACCACTATAATCTGTGGACAGTCATGTTTAAAGCCATGTTTTGTATATTTCAGTGCAGTGGTATTCAAAAGAAGTGTGAACTATAGTGAGCAACAATGAGTGTATCTGAATGATTTGTGTTGCTATATATTGAATAAAGATTTGAACATCTTGTCTAAGGTCCACAAGAAAGCAATGAATCATTCCTTTAAGGAGACCATCAAAATGCTATTCTATTCTTTATTTATTTTATTTTTTATTTTTTTCAATTCAAACAGGTGTTTCATTGAGGTGAGACACTGCCGGTGGATAGGTTAACACTTCTAACTTGTAGATATATGTAAGTGTGTAGGCCTACTGTATGTATGTATGCATATATGTTTCATGACTGACAGTGATGTGCAGAGCAGTGCCTGTGTTTCCCTCGCATGTCTTGTGAACTTGTGTGTGTGAACAGCAGCATTTCCTGCCTATGTGACTGTGGATTTCCTGTGAGCAGATCCCATACACACCCAACGCAAATGAAGCTCCTGCTATAATACATGCATAGAGTGACATGTTGCCGGCCTACAGAAAAAATAAACTACAGCAGAGTGTCACTTCCCAATACTGCCGTATGAGGAGCATTCATAGCTAAACTGTTTTTTTTTTACTTACAGTATACAATAAGAGGTGTAACGAGTAACGGAAAACCAGACTTGAGTAAGCGTAGAGGGACCTTACTAGAAGACTGACTTTGTTTCAAGTTACAGGTCACCTACTACAATACCACTTGAGTAAAAGTACAAAAGTATCTGATTTTAAAAGCATCTAAGTATCAAGGGTATTTAGCTGGTATGGATTGTACTATATGCTCAAACATGCAAAAGTACAATTATCAATCTGTAAAAATAATCTAGTTCAAGGAACAGTCCTGCATTGCAAACAAAGGTAATCAGGAAAATGTACTTATAAAGTTTTTTAAGTAAACGTGACTTTAGTACAAGTCTATATGAGATCATTTTTACTCATGCATTAATGTATTGAGTTAAAGCAGGTGTGTAGCTGGATGAGGTGGCGCTCATTCTGTATGGGACGGCAAATACATTGGATTTTCATTGTTGATTTAAGTATGTATTCTTTTATTCATTAATTGATAGTTTGTTTGGTAAACATTATAATGATTATAAGGAAAAGCAGCAGATTCTTAAATTTGAGAAGCTTGAACCATGACATTTAGGCATATTTGCATTAAAAATTACTATTGTCAAAGCAGTCAATAGAAAATAAATTTTTAGTCAAGAGATAATCGATAAATTGACCAATGTTTCATGTGTGCTTGTAGGCTTACATGGGGTAATATACAACATTCTATAAGCTCTTCATGTGTTTTGTGTGCTAGAGTCAAGTTACTTAACCCATTGATGACGGCTGCTGCGCGATGCCACATTGCCTCTCCTGCCTGATGCTGCATCGTGCAGCATTGTTACTTTTTTTCTCCCCCATCTAATTTTGACGATTTTTAGAAAAATGTGTTGGTGTGTAATCGCTAAGGGAGCATGTTTAAATAAAACCTGTGAACCTTAACTTTTAAATGTATTTTATTTCATGTTTCTATGTGCTACACAGGCTTAGATATTAAGGTTTTGGTAGACTTGACAATTCGTACTATTTTTTCAGAAAACCCTCAGGCATTAAGGACATGCATCCTAGATTGCCATAGTCATCAATGGGTTAAGTTATCAGATGAATGTAGTGGAGTAAAAAAATAGAATATTTCCAACTGAATTGTAGTGGAATACAGTAAATAAAGTAGCACGAAAATAAAGTATTCAAGTAGAGTACAAGTGCCTCAAACTTGTATTAGAGTAAGTGCAGTACTTGAGTAATTGTACTTGGTTACATTAAACAAATGAATCCTTGATGTGCGTGAGCAGGGAGGAGCACACGGATGATAAACACTGCACAATTGTAAACACCCTGTTGACTCTAAAAAGTTATCATCTCTTAGTTAGTTCATAGCATGCCTTGGTCCAGACCTGACCATATTAGGTCAGATATTGTTGGGGTTGCCACGGTGACACAGTTAATCATCTCGGTGTGGGGTTAATGATGTGGTGGAGGATGCTGTGTGGGACTGTAGACCCTCCTTGATAAACAGCTGTATCCCCCATGGAGAGCAGCGCCCAGCCCCTTATCAGGAGAACTGCTCTTTATCTGAAACCATCACTATCACTCCATCACAACCCTGCCCCTCAGCGGCACAGCGCTCCCATCCTGACGCCTGACAAACATTCTTCTGTCTTCAACATTAAATGATTTAAAATCTTCCTTACACATATTTTCACATTACATTTAGCAGACACTTTTACACAAATCAGCTTACAACTGGAGGTAGGCAGTGAGCATTGTCAACTGTACGTACTGATGCTCTGCACAAATGAAGTTCATGAATGTTCATTGAATTGAAGCATTGAGGGTCAAGCACTTGCCAATTTTGAGATTTCTGTCTATATTGCTTCTACCATGTATTCTTTCATACTAGTATATATCAAAGGTCCAAAATGTATATTTACGTGTTTATTTGACTAACCCAAAAATCTCAACTTACATCAACTACATTTTCCATAATCATTCTTAGCCGATTCTTTTTTTATTAAAGGTTCTTGTTAATTGTCTGATCTATGAGACATTTTCCTCATGATGAGAAATGATTTTTAAGAACTGTAGATAGTGTCTTTTCATTTATGAAATGAATAAAAGGCTGTATACAAAATCTGTTCAGTAAAAACATTTCACACTAATATGTTGTAAGAATGAAATGAAGATTTGAACTCAGGCTTTCTCTTACATCTATATTTCTTCGTCTTTTTAAAGAGATAATACACATAATTAGACAGATATTGCCAAATTTGTATTTTTATTCAAATATTTCTGTCAAAAAATCTAATGCAATAAAAAAAAATCAATGTGGGTAGTCAACCGGCAAAGTTTCATGATGATACCTATAAGTTAAACATTTGACCATGTTCACCTGCAGTGTCTCGCCTTAATCAGTTGTCACTCATCCAAGCTAAAAACGTAAAAATGACAGATCGGTTCAATTTGAAGATTATGAGAATTATGTAGATCTTGGGTTAAGGGCTTGCGCAATACACTTTTTTGCATTGACCTTTCCCTGACCCCAGAGCTGCATTTTTAGAGCCAGCAAACATGGCTAACATCTGCATCTCTTTATATCTCCACATCTCATCGACCCCCCCTCCCCATTGGTTCTGTGGCTTCTGGGTGTTTGTTGTTTAGTTTCCTGTCACACAGGAAGTGCCTCACCCTGCCGCTTGGCCCCTGATTGGCTGCAGATTAACACTGATTCTTTATGGGGGGGTGAGACAGAGTGGATAGAAAAGGGAGGCCCGGAAGATGGGATTGGGCAGAAGGGCACATGATTCGGGGCAGAAGACTGAGAGAGAGAGAGAGAGAGAGAGAGAGAGCTCCGGTTAGAAGAATGAAGAGCTGGAGAGAAAGCACACACATGCTTCACTGCCTATAGGGAGGAAATGGCTTTGTGTTTGCAGGAGGTAAGCATGCATTGCACACACAAACACACAACTAAATTAACTCTACTGTACACTGCAAAAAAATTCTAAATCTCACCAATTATATTGTTCTAATTTCTTGTCAAAATATCTCATGACGACGCTTAATATATAAGGACACAATCGCCTAACAGGCAACATTTCAGTGAGCTATAGCAGGGACTATAAATTCAATGTGCTTGAATTGAAAATGAGGATTACGAGGCTTGCTTACTATGACACAAAAGCTCTTCCTATAGTGGCAAATCCTCAATATGATTATTTCTGCTTAGCTACAAGATCATTTTCATCTTAAAATCTAATGTAAATTTTTAACATATTTTTAAAGAGGCATTTTATTTTCCAGCAACTTCAAGAAACTCATTGAACTGTGAAGGAACAGCAGAGGGTTTAAATATCCTGAAGGTAACTTGTTGCAAGCATGTTTTGACTATACTGCCTTTCTCAGGAACTAAACATTTGACTAGTTTGGATAAATTTGTTTTATGTTTAAATATATAGCTATATATATATATATATATTTGTAGCGATAGACCCAATGACCCAATATAGTGTTCTTCCATTGGTGGTCGCTGCCATGTCTTGGTCTGGTCACTCCCAATCCTTGTACCAGTGTCTTCATAGCACTGTGACGCTGGACAGGTTTGGGGGGGGCTGTGCTAAGAACTGCTGCTGCTATCTGTGCTTGACCTCTTTTCAAGTCTATTTTTCTAGTAACATTAAAAAGCTTGTTTGGAAACATGTCTTTGTGATAACTTCTGTAATGCTCTTAGAATTGTTGTATATTCCAATAACTCAATGCACACAAAGACTTAAACAGGTCTAAACAATGGAGAAGATGACAGCAAGTCTACAGGGGAAAATTTTAATTTTTACTCGAAGGTGGAACTGCTTTAAGAGATACTTGGATGTCTGAGGAAGTGCAAAGGGATGTTGTAAATGAGCTGTTATAACTGTACAATAAACAAACAATTTCCCTGACATTGACCCTGCTCTGCTGGAGATGTCTGTCCCTGTATAAAATGCCTATTTGTTTAAATATTGTATAAACTGTATATATTTATATATTTTACCATTATATATATATTTTTTAATCATTAGATGTTCTTATTTTTTATTAAGATGAATTATTGTATGACTTATCTATTAGTTGACTATTGTCTTATGTCTGTGTATGTCTTGTGAACATTGTGAAAATAAAGAGTAAAAGAAAAACTTTTGTATATCGTTGTATTCTTGCTGCGACAAGTGGAAAAATCAACACACGTTAGAATTACATTTGGAAAAAGTTGATTCCAAAGGACAGTGTGGTGCTCAGAGAAATCTCTCTAACAACCCACAATGTTTCAATCTTCATTAAAAAAATTAAAATAACTGAAAGAAATGTGCAAAAAATAACATTTGGAGTGTACATTTCTCCTGACTGACATGACAAAATAAAAAGCTATAACCTGCTTTTTTATGACTGCGTTCATTTTTGTTCAATGGTGACCAGTGTGACCACTGTTATGAGAGATTCCCATTCAAATGTTTCTTTACTCTGATTGGTGCATGCTCAGCATGTGACATCACATTTTTCTCAAACCAATGAATAGAACAATAAAACAATAGGCTATAGAAATTCATCATTCATGTTACACACCATTGTGTTTTATATGAAAAGGTTGGGTGGTCCTCCCTTAAGGAGAGACGTGATGCACATTGGCATATTTTTATATATAAAGCTCTGACTGGAAAGCTACCACTCTATCTGACAGAAATGCTGCTTATTTCAGATGGGCTTTATCAAACCCGCTCAACTGACATGATCATGTTATATGTCCCCTATGCCCGGTCTGAGCTTGGTAAAACCGCTTTTAGCTATAGTGCCCCTGACTCCTGGAACAGCCTACAACATACAATTAAAATAAATACACTCATATCTGTTAACCAATTTAAAAGTATTATTTTGAATCAACCCCTCCACACTTGTAACTGTTTTAATTAGGCTATTATTTATTTCATTCAATTGATCTGAATGTTTTAAATTGTTGTTGTCTGTGTGTGTGTGTGTGTGTGTGTGTGTGTGTGTGTAAACTTGTTATGTATTCTCATTGTATATTGTGTATCTGTACTCGACGTCATTGTAAAAGAGGGTCACCCCTCAATTGATCTTTCGAGGTTAAATAAAGGTTACAAACAAACAAACAAACAAGAATCTGAATGGGAAAATCTTTTTTAATCGCAGCCTCGAAAGGATGACTGATATTTCTCAAAATATCGAACAGTAGTTGTCTGTATATGACCAGTTTCTTATAGCTCTTGACTGAAAATGCACCTGGTTTCACAGGGTCACAATGCCAGTCGTGACTGTAAGTTAACACTTACTTTGCACAGTTCAACTTAACCTTGTCTGTCTGCGTCTTTGTATTTCTCCTATACAACCTGGCCATTATCTCAACATTAGTTATTTTCAATACTTTGAACCAAAAATCTGAACTTCTAAAGCACTCACATCAACTAAACTTTCTATAATCATTCTTAGCGCTTTTCTGAAGGTTATTAGGATTTGCTCAAATGTTGATCACTGAATGATGTATGATACATGTTTCTTCATAAAAAAAACTCTGAAAATGCTTTTGTTTTTAGACCTGTATTCTTAATCAGATTTTTTTTTAAGAAAATCTGTAATCTTTGGACACTAATATGTTTTTGGAAATACATTAAGATTTTGACTCTGGCTTTATCCAACATCTTTATTTTTTAAGAGATGCACATCTACACATAGGCTAATTAGTTGATGATACAAAAATATCATTGTTCTTAGGCCTAGGTCAGTAATCAACTGGCAAAGTTTCATAATGGTATTAGTTACAAATTCGTTACATGTTTTACCTTATTCACCTGAATTCAGTGAATGCATGACAGCCCTTCTTCAGTTGATAAGGTCAACATAAAAGACAACTAATCTACTCAGAGGGAGACATCTAGTGGAGAATAGAAGGATGTGCTACAAACACGTCAGACCTTCAGGTATTTAGCCTACATTGTTGAATGCCAGAGTATTAGTAGCCTAGATACTAGATAAATACACTGACGTTCCTGCCCAGAAGGGTAAACGTCATTGAGCCTTCGGAACCTGTTTTCAGGAATTCACTGATTTGATTTGTAGATCGTGATAGGCTATCTTTTCCATTTTTAGTTGCCTTCATATAGGCCTAAAGAAAAATGGATACACATAATTTTGAAGAGAGCATGCTGGTTTTGTGAAGAAATTAGAATGCTTAATAGTGTCACTGAATACAGGATAGCAAATAATTTATTGACATTCACAATCAATGCGCATAGTAGCCCTGTATATGGACAATAAACTTCGAGGGGACATCTGTGGCAAAACAGCCGCGCGAGGGAAGCTGCTGTCTGGCTCCGCCCCCAAGCAGTTACCACGTTGTGCATAGTAGCGGCGCACACGAACGGGAGACGAGAGGAGAAAGAGGATATCTCGCCGAAACTCATGAAATAGAGGTACGAAAATACGTTTCAATGGACTTTACGTACATCTGACCTTCATTTACACACCATAAAAGTTACTGAAATGTTTTAGTTTTCAATATTAGTTCACGCTGAGAAGGTTGAAAAGTTGTGTCACACGTTCGCTCATTCGTTAAACATTCCTAGTCCAATGGAAGTCTTTATTTAATTGTAATGTGTTTGTAGCCCATTTAAAAAATTAAATTAAATTAACGTCTATGTATGAGCGTTTGACTGCCTACAACAGGTGGTGGTCTCTAAAAATTAATTTGAAAACAGACGGGTTCCACTCTTGTATAAAGTCTTGGAGTCGACTGTGGTTTTCCTCCACCCAGTCTGGCCGGCCGGTGTGGATTCCTCTGTTCGTGTAAAAATACTTATCTCTTCTTCCTCCTGTTATGTCACTGCTGCTGTCCTCTGCATGTTAACTCTGATAGTGTCTAGTAGTTTGTCTGATTTTACTGTCCGTTTCTGTGCAGGAAGCTAACCAAATAGCCTAATAGCCTACTTGCCTGCTTTGGAATCCCACAGTTGTTAGCACAAGTTCCTTTCAAGTTTCTTCTACCTGTCTGTGTTTACCAATAGGCTATAGGATGTATGCTTCCTTCTAATCATGTGAAGTTTGCCTTCCAGATGACCTTTTGTTTTTAATACAGTCATTACTTGATCCTGTTTGTTTGTAGGCTACTTCCTCCACTGTTCCTCACAACACCCACTCTAATGTCTGCCCATTTCCTCCCATGCCACTTTTAGTTTATTCTGGTGTCTATGCTTCTTATAGCCTGCAGCTAGTTTGTTCACTGTCATTACCCAACATGAGTGTGACCTGTGCTGTGCCTATTGTTATTACTCGTTAATACTAACCCACATAGTGTAGACATAACAGCTTTAGTCACTGTTTACTTTTTCTGACAAAAAGTGATTATGACCACACGCATTCTCCAGAATAGCTGACTCCACCTTTAATATGTCTGGCTAAATAAAGTGATTTTTCCCCTGTTAGTGATGTCAGGGACGGCAGAGCGCCTCTCCTCTGTCTCCTCCGTCTCTTCCATCTCTCTGCTGGAGATCAAGGCTGAGACTCATCTGGTCCTCAAGGCTTTCCTTAACCGGACCCTCTCCATCCCCCCCACCGAGAGGCCTGGCACCGTGGGAGGGGCCTATGCAGACAAACACAAGTACAGGTAATATACAGCTCTCTTTTCTAATGCTGTTGTATTCTGTTTGGGGTGGGGGTTTTGTTGCTTTTCTCCAAGCGAACACACGCACACACACACACACACACACACACACACACACACACACACACACACACACACACACACACACACACACACACACACACACACTCACATACACACATCTTCATTTGAACCATCAAGACTAGATGCTGATGTCAAAATCAAAAGTAAAACCAACTCCCAAATCACCACTTCATGTGTAGGGGTAGGGCTAGGTGGCCCTCCAAAACACCTGAATTGTGGTATCCAGGGGATCAACACTATTACTAATAGTGTTGATCCCCTGGATACCTTCCCCATAGCAGCAGCCCTGTTCACCATGGTCTCTTGCTTTACAGCTCAAAGCCACAACCTAAAAACACAGAGGATGGGTTGGATTCTCAGGCGGATGAAGTGGGTTCAGGGGACGAGAAGAAGACTGGATTCAAGGACTTCATAAAGCAGCTACGTCACAAAGATCCTAAAGGCTCATTGGAACGGGAGAGCAGGCCAAAACCCTTTAACGTCAGAGACCAATTAGAAGTAAGGAAGTACTCATATATGTATATAGTATACTGTATAAATGTTTCTCAGACATGTTAAGCTATTCAAACAGCAACATTAAGACAGTAAGAACATCTATCTCTATCACTATTTTATTGGTACTTCTTGATGCATGTTATCTGTCCAAAATAAGTATTTTATAGTATATTTAATATACAGGTGCATCTCAAACAATAAGAATATAATGGAAAAGTTAACTTTTTTCCAGCTAGTTTTATTTCAAAGTGAAACTATAACTTTATATCTTATATTATATTTATATTCCTGATTTTTTTTTAAACTTTTCAATTATATTCTCATTGTTTGAAATGTATACTTAGAGAACTTTATTTTCATGTTATCAGTATGGTATTAAAGTGACAGTCAGACTCTGAGTCTACACATGAGAGAAGAAAGAGAGAGATAGAGCTATTTCAACCAAACTCACTTCAGAATCACAACACTCTAATGTTCCCACAGGATGGTGTCATCTCGCCCTCGTCTACATCAGAGGAGGAAGATGGCGAGGGGAAGCAGAAGAAGCTCAACCCAAAGAAGATTAAAAGAAAGCTCTCCAAGTTATTCAGGATACGCTCTGACAGAGAGAAAGAAAGGGACAAAGATAGAGCTACTCCGCAGAGGCCTAAAACATTGCCAATTAGTATAGAAGTAAAACCTCCGCCGGCCATCGTCTCTCCAAGTAAGCTCATCTGTCATTGCACTGTAAACTACACGGACCAGTTTTATCTGTAGTTCTCCTTTATTGACAGATTGAAGGTACATACTAATGATGTTTTGCTTTCGTGTTTATATAGACCATTCTCCTGAGTTCTATCATGACGTAGCAGAGAAACTGGAAAAGATCGCCCAGAGGTCCACCAGCATAAAGAAACCACGTCCTGTAGTCCTGCCGAAGCCAGGTAATCAAACACAGACACACAAACGTTCGTACGCCTGTACAAGTGAGGACACTCATTGACATAATGCATTGCCTACCTAGACCCTTACCGTCAGAACTTAATGTCTAACCCCAAACCTCACACTAACCCTAACCTATTCCTATTTTATACCTGAACCTTACAACCTAAATCTGAACTCTCGAACAGCCTATTGAAGGCCTGTCCCGAAGTGAGAATCAGCCAAAATGAGCCCACACACACATACACACACACACACACACACACACACACACACTGTTATTGACTTATTGACTGTTAACCTATTGATTTTTTTCTTTTAGCTGCAAGTGAGAAAGAGACAGTGGTGCGGCAGCTTGTTGAGGTGCTATCCTTTGAGGGAGATTCTATGAACACTAAGGTAGGTACAGGTTCATCATAACCTGTGTAAAGATCCATTATACAGTTGTCAAATATTCTTTAAAGATTTATCTTTTGGCATTTTAAATGTTGTATCGATACTGCAGAGAGACAGAGAAGGGAATGACATGCAGAGAGCGACCCAGGTCGGATTCAAACCCGGGTCCGCTGCGACGATGACTGAGCCGTTTCTCACTTTAAGCTGCATCCATGTTCAACCTGGCACTACCTACAGTATATGGCTAAATGCAAACACCTTTCCACAGATCCAGTCGGACGCCTTCCTGCGCACCAACTTGGCCCGTCTGTCCTACGCTTCGTTTGCCCGGCTCCTGGACACGTTCAGCAGCAGTCAGCCTCCAGCGCTGCCTCCCGCAGCTAGCCCCACACTGCAGCGTGTGGCCGTCACCATGGAGGTATCACGCCGGATAGTCACCGCCACGGGGACCCAGCGCATGGAGGGCTACGCAGAGCGCTACATGGAGACATTCGCCCCCTGGGTCAAAAGCCAAGGAGGATGGGTGAGATATTTCATTACTTAATACACATATAGATTCAAACTTCATTGAGATGAATGCATTCATTATCATTTTGAAATCATAGTGTTTTCCTGCAGTGGGGAAAGGCAGGCTGCATAGCAAGTCTGGGCTTTTTTTTTGTCATGCATAAGAAGAAAATATACCTTGTTACACATGGTTTGAGGCATAATGAGCCAAATGTACAATTCTATACAGTATATACATTTTTACTTCCTACACTGTCCCGTATTTTTGTCCTGGCAGACATCGGCAGATTAGAGCTTTATGTTTCTGTGTTTTTTTCCTGACCTCAACCTTTTAATGTGTCTTTAGGAGAATGTAGTGGATTTGGAGGATAATGCAGAGTTTGACTGAGTTGTCAAAGCTCCTGGATGTTTTTTTTTTTTTTATTCCGACGAACCCCTGACAGTGGAAAGGGACAGATGGACTTTACTCTGCCTTTCCTACATATGGACAAGCTTTACCACATCTGGACTGGGACTAGAATTCCAGAAGCCTCTTTGAGCACGTACTGTAGATGTTCTTCCTATCTCACACACACACACACATCATGGACTCACCGGCTGCTGCTATCGACCCATTCTACTCATGGAGGTTCAAAACCGCCAGCTGGAGTTACTACTAGTGCAATGACAAGAACCTGATCCCTTGGCAGCTTCCCACGTACACACACTACCAGGTTTACTTTTATTAGTGTTGTTTGTTTTGTTAAAGGTGCAATCTGTTATCTAATGTGTGGTTGTTGTGCCACTAAAACACAAACCCTCTTAATCAAACATTCTGTCACTGTCAAATAGATTTTTGGTACACAGAAAAAACAAAAGGACCACCTCTATCCAAAGTGTTGATGGTGGAATGTAACATGATTTTTTTTTATTAATGGGACTGGTACAGAAAGGAGATTAAAAGGTGCACTATGTACCTTTGGGTGTGTCAGAGAAGTGAACATTTTCTAAGCTATATTCTCATAACTGACTAAACAAACTTTCCTCACTGGAAAATTGGATCCCTGGAACACTATCTGAAGTTAGAAAGCTTCCTAAAAAGTTACTGTTTCACTGTTTACAGTTGCAGGGCCCACCGTTGTGTTTAAAAACATATTCTAGTTTTACGTTTGGTACCAGATGCCTCGAAATATTTTATGTTTTGATACATAATGATAGTAGGCCTATAATACATTACCAAGAATTACATGTAGAGTAAATTTGTCTTGTGGACTTACTGCAGGCCCCTGAAACAGCACAGTGCACCTTGAACAGACATGGGGAAGCCATCGTTAAGGTCAAATCAACTTGATAAAGAAATGTCCAATCTGAAGAAGTCTATATTTTAAATGTGTTAGCCCTCGAATAGGTTGTGCTTCACTTATAAACTCTGTATCAGGTGTCTCAAAGCCATTGGTGGGCGAGATTTCTGTTTGACGGATTATCCCTTCAATGATAAATCAGGTAGTATTTAAATTCAAACCTCTGTAAAGCATTTCTGGATTGGGAAAACAACAAACCACTCCTGAAATCCTTAACATGGTTTGTCGTAAGGCCATATTTACATGGTATTAAGCTGTATTGAATATACTCTTGACTTGGGTGTTGGTATCTACTGTGTATTTACAAGTTATTTATTACAAAGGGATAGTCTGTTCTTGCTATGTTTCCAAAGGTTAAATTACCTTGGCTCAATGAAGTGCACTAAGTTACAAAGCCAAAGACTGGCATACTGTACACACAGGATATAAGGACAATGAGTTGATGTAAAGTATTGAAATGAATGTGGATGATTTTTATAAGATCAACTGTGATTTTTGAAGTTTTGTAAATGTTTTTCTATAAACATATTAAAAAAAAATTCCTTTGTCTGATGTGACTGTTTTCTATCCTAAAAATAAACCAGCCTGATTATGGTGTCTTAATACCGAAAGCAGACATTTGTGGTGAAGGAATGATTTCCAGTCCTTTAGTTTGGAGGTGAGGAAAAAGCGAGAGGGGCGCATTTTCCATTTTAATTGAAAAAGAGTATGGTCAAGGTCTACCATAGACAATAGATGGCAAAGGAACTAACTCATTTGTTGAGATCCGTCGTTATTTTGACATACTAACAGGTGTAAAGAGTAGAAATACCTTACTATAAAATATACCAATTACAATACCACTTAAGGAAAAGTACAAAAGTATCTGATTAAAAAGTTTTTAAGTATCAAGTGTATTTAGCTTGTGTTGCTCAAATATGCAATGGTATATCAATATCAAACTGTAAAAATACTCTGGTACAAGTAAAGGTCCAGTGGATTAGAAGTATAAAGTAGCACAAAAAGAAAAAATATTATACAGCGTGTCTGAAACAATGACTGTAAACTAAAATAGACAGAAGTCATTTAAGCCGGGACAATGGGTTAAACTCTGTTTTATTTCCTTCATATTTGTTGCTAGGAGATGATTATTGTTGTAATTCACTTAACAGAGATCCGCTGTCAATCAAACATTGTGGGCGGGACTTTGACTTATCTGCTCTCATAAAGCCTATAATGTCTGGCTCCTCTTCCTGGAATGAAGCAAAGTTCGATAAACCCTCCGGCTCCCTCTTGTGTCTGCTCTAAAACACAGCTAGCTTTAATCTGTCCACATATTTCCCTGTTCCCTCCTCTTTTAGATCTACAGTTTGAAAATGGGCGGACCCCAGCTGACACTTGCACTAGCACATGTTCAGATCGGAGCTCAAACTAGTTTCGGTTGTAGTGAAAAGAAACTCAGACAGTCGCTGACACAGAGAGGTGAAATGGCGCAGAAAGGAGTTCAGTTGGACCGGGAAACTTTCTCTTGTTCGATATGTCTGGATCTACTGAAGGATCCGGTGACTGTTCCCTGTGGACACAGCTACTGCATGGACTGTATCAAAGGCTTCTGGGATGAAAAGGGTGAGAAGAAAATCTACAGCTGCCCTCAGTGCAGGCAGGCCTTCGATCCGAGGCCTGCGCTGGTGAAAAACACCATGTTAGCAGTTTTAGTGGAAGAGCTGAAGAAGACTGGACTCCAAGCTGCTGCTGCTGATCTCTGCTATGCTGGACCTGAAGACGTGGCCTGTGACGTCTGCACTGGAAGAAAAGTGAAAGCCCTCAAGTCCTGTCTGGTGTGTATGACCTCTTACTGTGAGAAACACCTCCAGCTTCATTATACTGTGGCTCCCTTAAAGAAACACAAGCTGGTGGAGCCCTGCGAGAAGCTCCAGGAGAACATCTGCTCTCGTCACGATGAGGTGATGAAGATGTTCTGCCGTACTGATCAGCAGTGTATCTGTTATCTCTGCTCTGTGGACGAACACAAAGGCCACGACACAGTGTCGGCTGCAGCAGAACGGACTGAGAGGCAGAAGGAGCTCGAGGTGAGTCGACTAAACATCCAGCAGAGAATCCAGGACAGAGAGAAAGATGTGAAGGTCCTTCAACAGGAGGCTGAGCTCATAAATGGCTCTGCTGATAAAGCAGTGGAGCACAGTGAGAAGACCTTCAGCGAGCTGATCCGTCTCATCCAGAAAAGAAGCTCTGATGTGAAGCAGCAGCTCAGATCCCAGCAGCAAACTGAAGTGAGTCGAGTCAAAGATCTTCAGGAGAAGCTGGAGCAGGAGATCGCTGAACTGAAGAGGAAAGACGCTGAGCTGAAGACGCTATCACACACAGAGGATCACAACCAGTTTCTACACAACTACCGCTCGCTGTCAGCACTCAGTGAATCTACACAGTCATCCAGCATCGACTTTCGTCCCGTGAGATACTTTGAGGATGTGACAGCAGCCGTGTCAGAAGCCAGAGATAAACTACAGGATGTCCTGAGAGAGACATGGACAAACATCTCACTGACAGTGACTGACGTGGATGTTTTACTGTCACAACGAGAGCCCAAGACCAGAGCCGACTTCTTAAGATATTCACGTGAAATCACACTGGATCCAAACACAGCATGGACATATTTGTCATTGTCTGAGGGAAACAGAAAAGTTACAATAATGACAAAAGCACAGTCTTATTCTATTCATCCAGACAGATTCTGTGATGTGTGTCAGGTCCTGAGTACAGAGAGTCTGACTAAACGTTGTTACATGGAGGTGGAGTGGAAAGGGGAAAGAGTTGAGGTAGCAGTCGCATACAAGGATATCAGCAGAGCAGGGAATGAATGTGGATTTGGAGAAAACGATAAATCCTGGGCATTAAATTGCTCTCAAAACTGTTTTATTTTTTGTTTCAACAATGTCAAAACTCCTGTCTCAGGTCCTCAGTCGTCCAGAGTGGGAGTCTACCTGGATCACAGTGCAGGTATTCTGTCCTTCTACAGCGTCTCTGAAACCATGACTCTCCTACACAGAGTCCAGACCACATTCACTCAGCCGCTCTATGCCGGATTTTGGCCTCAGGGTTGTGGAACCACTGCTGAGTTCTGTAAATTCAAATAGACAGAAATCATTTAAGGGTCTGTGGGTTAAACTATGTGTTTTATTTCTAACTTTGCCTTTTTTCTGAGGTATGATTATTGACGTATTTCCTTACCGCATAGCATTGAGATCAGTGTTTTTGGCCACAGAGGCTATCACTGATGATGACTTTAGTTTACCTGAACTGAAATTTCTCTGCATGAATGTGTGCATTTCTCTGTGCTCTAAATGATTGTTGAATATTTGTATTTACGTATTTGTGTGTTGTGGGTCTTTAGTTTTGTTTGATAGGCTACATTTTTTAATCAGATAGAGGTAGAATGGGGAATTATGTTCTATAAAACTGAAATTATCATGATCATATAATCAATAGAGAGATTATTTTTATTTTTATTTTGCAGAGCTGAGTTTTAAGTGAAGTGAATCTGTGCATACAATCATTTAATCAACTTTACTGATGGAATGTGTGAAAAAACTGAAGGTTTAAATAAAATATTTGTTTCTTTGTTTTCCAAGAAGGAACAAAGTGTCTTCTTACAAAGCTGCTGGAGAAAATAATAAACTAATACGGGAAAGAACAAATGACAGTGTTAACGTTTAGAGCAGAAGAGCATTTAGTGGCAGACAGTAACAACAGTCTCAAATATTGTACATACAACTTTTGCTAAGAAAGTAAACAGTAATCTTTATTAACCAGGGGAATTAGTAATGATTTGAAATAAAATACCTGATGGTCAGAGAGAAACTGTGCTTTGTGGATCGTCTGTGAAAACACAATGGGAATACTGCTGGACCAGATGTGTTCAGATATGTGCTCATTTGGATCAGGAATAACAAACAAGGCTTGATATCACCTCAACAAAGTGAACCGTGCAACTCAAAAATATTTTCTTCTCTTTTCCATTGTGATGGGCTTACTCGTCAAAAGCATTCCAGAACCATTATTGTTTTAACACACTACTGAACCAGTAGGTAAGAAAGTTAAGGGTCTTTGGTTCTCTTCTTGACATCTCGGATGGATAATGAAAACAGGAATGGTGAGAGAAGACACGCTTTTTCTTGCAGTCCCTAGTAACAGAATGCCTCATTTATAACATGATTTACAACAAAATCCACTTCTTTCTGACGTGGAAAACAGTTCTGACATACTGTATACTATTATATAGTACAGCGTCTCTGTAACCATGGCTCTGTATACTCAAATAGACAGAAGTAATTTAAGGGACAGTGGGTTAAAATCTGTTTTTTTTCATATTTGTTGCTGAGAGATGATTATTGATGTATTTCTTCACTGCACTGAGATCAGCTGTCAATCAAACATTATGGGCGGTACTTCTGCTCTCATAAAGCCGCTCCTCTTTCTGGAATAAAGCAAAGTTTAATAAACCCTCCCTTGTGTGCCTGCTCTAACACACAGCCAGCTCCACTCTGTCCACATATTTCCTTGTTCCCTCCTCTTTTAGATCTACAGTTTGGAGATGGGTGGAACCCAGCTGACAGGCCCAATTCACTGCACAAACACATGTTGTTCAGATCAGAGCTCAAACTAGTTTCAGTTGTAGTGAAAAGAAACTCAGACAGTCACTCACACGGAGAGGTGAAATGGCGCAGAAAGGAGTTCAGTTGGACCTGAAGACGTGGCCTGTGACGTCTGCACTGGGAGAAAAGTGAAAGCCCTCAAGTCCTGCCTGGCGTGTATGACCTCTTACTGTGAGAAACACCTCCAGCTTCATTATACTGTGGCTCCCTTAAAGAAACACAAGCTGGTGGAGCCCTGCGAGAAGCTCCAGGAGAACATCTGCTCTCGTCACGATGAGGTGATGAAGATGTTCTGCCGTACTGATCAGCAGTGTATCTGTTATCTCTGCTCTGTGGACGAACACAAAGGCCACGACACAGTGTCGGCTGCAGCAGAACGGACTGAGAGGCAGAAGGAGCTTGAGGTAAGTCGACTAAACATCCAGAAGAGAATCCAGGATGGAGAGAAAGATGTGAAGCTGCTCCAACAGGAAGTGGAGCTTATCAATGGCTCTGCTGATAAAGCAGTGGAGCACAGTGAGAAGACCTTCGCCGAGCTGATGCGTCTCATCCAGAAAAGAAGCTCTGATGTGAAGCAGCAGCTCAGATCCCATCAGCAAACTGAAGTGAGTCGAGTCAAAGATCTTCAGGAGAAGTTGGAGCAGGAGATCGCTGAACTGAAGAGGAAAGACGCTGAGCTCAAGACGCTGTCACACACAGAGGATCACAACCAGTTTCTACACAACTACCGCTCACTGTCAGCACTCAGTGAATCTACACAGTCATCCAGCATCGACTTCCGTCCCGTGAGATACTTTGAGGATGTGACAGCAGCCGTGTCAGAAGCCAGTGATAAACTACAGGATGTCCTGACAGAGACATGGACACACATCTCACTGACAGTGACTGACGTGAATGTTTTACTGTCACAACCAGATCCCAAGACCAGAGCCGACTTCTTAAGATATTCACGTGAAATCACATTGGATCCAAACACAGCAAACACACAGCTGTTATTATCTGAGGGGAACAGAAAAGCTAAAGTAATGTATCAGCAACAATCTTATTCCAGTCATCCAGACAGATTTACTGGACTGTGGCAGGTCCTGAGTGCAGAGAGTCTGACTGGACGTTGTTACTGGGAGGTGGAGTGGAAAGGGGGAACTGTTTATGTGGCAGTCGCATACAAGGAAATCAGCAGAGCAGGGAGCTGTATTGAATGTGGATTTCGATACAATAATAAATCCTGGGCGTTATATTGTTCTCAAAACAGTTTTACATTTTGGTTCAACAATGTTGAAACTCCCGTCTCAGGTCCTCAGTCCTCCAGAATAGGGGTCTACCTGGATCACAGTGCAGGTATTCTGTCCTTCTACAGCGTCTCTGAAACCATGACTCTCCTCCACAGAGTCCAGACCACATTCACTCAGCCGCTCTATGCTGGACTTTGGCCTCAGCAGTTTGGAGTCACTGCTGAATTCTGTAAACTCAAATAGACAGAAGTCATTTGAGGGACAGTTGGTTAAATCTGTTTTAATTCTTACATTTGTCTTTATGTTTGTTGCTGAAAAACTATTGTTATTGTATTTTGTCACTGCACAGGGATTAGCTGTCAATCAAGCATTATGGGCGCTAGTTTGAAATCTCCATTAGTTTTTCTGTAAAATGTTTCCAGTGTGTGTTTGTCCATTGTCGATTGGATGTTTGAACAAACTGAAGGTTCAAATAAATAACCCTTTTTCGCTGCAGTGTGCGTGCATTTCCTCCTTTGCGTGTTCTTTGTAAATTGGAAACTATATCTTTCTCACTCATGTGCACAAGTGTAGCGGTCGCAAAAGCAGCAAAATCCTCAAGTGGATTTGGCCCTAAGTTTATTCATCTAAGCTCATCAAATTATAAAAGCAAATCAACACAGAACTGCATCCCAAAACATTACACCTGCCCGACGAAGGATAGAAATGCTTTCAATTTGTTGACAAAGTACACTGAGACCGAAGATGTTAACTACATTATATTCTCAAATAAAAAAAATACAAAGTTGGATAAGGCAAATAAAGAATGACAGAGAAATACCATGAGATGCTATAGGAATATTGTATTGGAATGATAGCACTGTAAAGCTCTAAAGTCCCTGGACCAGATTTGTTCAGATCTGTGCTCATTTGGAACAGGAATAATAAACAAGGCTTAATATCCCCTCAACAAAGTGAACCGTGCTACACAAAAATATTTTCTTCTCTTTTCCATAGCGATGGGCCTACTTGTCTAAAGCATTCCCGAACCAATATAGTGCTTGACTTAACACACAACCGAACCAGCAGGTAAAAAGAAGTTAAGGGTCTTCTGTTCTCCTCTTGACATCTCAAATGGATAATGAAAAACAGGAATGGTGAGAAAAGAGAATGGCGAGTAACAGAATGCATCATTTATAACATGATTTACAACAAAATCCACTTCTTTCTGATGTGAAAAACAATTCTGACATATCATTTTCTAGTAACTGAACATTGTATAATAACGAGAGATGGTTACATTGGAGCCAGTGTTTCCTCCGAGAGCATTGTGACTTGTTTTGTGTTAGAGGTTGACGGGTCTAAATGGAAAAAATCACATGACATAATGCAATGTTAGAGTGTGATGATATTACATTTATATGAATGGTACAAAGACAACCATGAGCCTCCCTCTGTTATAGCCGGCTTTGTCCATATCGCCAGAGTTGTTTGCTCTCATGGATGTTTTTGGTTAGATAGCGTTAGTCTTTTGGGGTGAATTTTGACAGGAGTTCAAATCCCTCTGGGTATTTAAAAACGAAAAAGGGGGCACCCATCCCAGGTCTGAAGCCCAAAGTTCTGGCACACAACAGTCTGGATTGGAGCTTGTGAACATGTGAATCCGTTTGGAGGGCGTATTGAGATCCCAGATCAGTTTGTGAGGAGCCTTCCCATCCCAGGCCAGTGAACGGCTGGTATGCTTTCATTCCATGTGCTTCTCAGCGCACAGAATCTGACAGTACATCATCATGGAGAAAATCAGGGCCAAGATCTGAGAAGAGGAGAGGAGAGGAGAAGATGGGGTGAAGGCCAAATAAAGTTATATCCTGACCTGACAGCGAATACAAACTTTAAAGTTGGAGTCAGCAATTCTGGAGAACACTTGTTGTCAAAGTTACTTTTTGTCAAAATGAATCAACTCATGATCCGCTATCTGTACATACTTTATGTGAGCTGAAGATTAAAAAAAAAGTGTTTATACACAGCCTAGGCTCTGTAAACTAAACTGCTATGTCGCTAGCTATGGTGGGCCTCTGTGTTTACACATATCCTTTGTCTACATATAAGTTTGCAGAGCATATGGCTGTGTATTAACAATTGTTATTGCTTTTTATTCTACAGTGAAAGAGTGCAGGCAACCCTCTTCAGACAAAAAAGTCAGAGGTAGAAGAGGTAAGATTGTCACTAAATATGTAAAGCTTAATAACAACAGTTTTTTCATAGTCTGCTGGGTTAAAGGTGCCCTGGATGGATACACAATCAGCGAGGTCAGTGATATAAGGATTTTAACTGACTGCATATGACAAAACTGAATATATGAATGAGTCAGTAAGTACTGGAGATATTTACCTGCACAACGCCAATACACACTCCAAACACCAGGACTGAGGGGATGTTATCCAGCAGCCACTGCCTGGCCTTCTGATAGCACGGCTGCAATTTAAATACAGGTTGACAGGATTAGACTGGAGTCTGGCCAACACAGACAATGTTCCATAACACCTCCAAATACACTGAGGTATCATCTCAGAAGCTAAACATTATTCCAGTGTAGTATTACAATGTTGTAATAACAGTTTTCCTTTGCAATGAGAGATTTCTTGCACTGTCAGACCACCACAACGAGAAGAATGGCCAAAGGTGTGACACAAGTTTTAAAGCTTTAGTGCGTAATCTTCTCATATAAAGGAATGTCAGTTACATTCAAGCCATCGCCAAATGAGTTGACACAAATTTGATCAAGCCTATCAGCTCCACAGAACTCTCTGTATTTCTCAGTAAGGCAGCGTTTACAATATGGTGTCACCCCCTGACACTGGCGCACTATAGCTTTAACTACTTGGAATTCCAACTTGCAGCGGCAAAGTAAGCACACATTCTTGCCTTATAGCTTTTTTTGAGAAGTTAAAGACCTGAATGATGTGAACTATTTTAATTTATTTTTTAAAGATGCCAAATTCTGCAGGATTCTTCATCCTCGCAGCAGACCCAGATCAAGTCCGACCCGGGTCATTCTCTGCATGTCATTCCCCTCTCTGTCCTATTTCATCTCTGTCTTTCTGCACTATCAATAATAAAAGGCATTGAAAATGCCCCAAAAAGATGCCAAATTCTTTCAAGACACTCTGAATTAATTCCAGATGTGTGAGTACATCTTTTTCTTTTTTTTTTACACACATGAAGAATGCGAGGAATAGTTCATTCCTGTCATGTGTGAAGGCTTTAAGACAAACTCACGCATCTGGTAAAAATCGAAATTCCATTACAGAGAAATTGGACCCCACTAGACTCTCTACTCTACAAAGCTAGCTTAGCATCAAACCTACCTCACTCCATCCGTCCACACACTGGTCGGTCCCCACAGAGCAGCAGGACGAGGGCAGCGTTCCATTCAGCACATCATGCCAGTCGGTTTTGTTGGTGACTCCGCAGCATTTGAACTGGGAGGCAGAGACAGTGAGATCCAAAGAGTAGAGGAACTCTGGTCAACAACATGTATAAACTATGGACCGGTGAGTATTGGAACAAGGCTAAGGAAAGCAAACAACAAAGGTAAAGGCTGTTGGAATGATCTATATATATCTACACAGGACAGACATTTCAGTTATATGTAGATGGTAAAAATGTGCCTCATACATGGTGTGTATATGTAGATCAACAGTGGTACAGTAACCTCACAGTGAACGAGAGCTAAAGGTAAACCCATGCTCATATTTAAGCATTTTATGTGAAGCATACTCTGCTACTGTATTCCCACAACATAAGAATGTATTATAAACAGTGTTCTCACCATTTTCTGGACATTGTCCCAGGATAGCTTCAGTCCAGGTTCTGATTGATAGATCTTCATTCCTTCCCTTAATTCATCTTGTGCATTGGAATCCAGCTAAGAGAAGAGAGAGAGAAGAACAAAGATAAATACCTATATTGTGAATGCTCAGGCATAATTTTATTCCCTCTCACACACAGTACGGACAGGTAGTGGATCGTGAGGAGATATTCACTGATTTTGACAAAAAGTGATATAGACAACAAGCGTTCTCCATATACGCTGACTCCACCTTTAATTGAGACTTCAACTGGTTCAGTCAAAATACTTCTCATGTGGGCAAAAACAATTTTGATTATAAAGTACCCATGAACTTTTCTGTTGTTATAACACAATTAAGAAAGGGTATTCATCTAAGAATTGGACTTTTCTTTATGCTTTTTTTAAAACTCTTTAAAATGTTCTGTTTTCATTTTGAGATTATTCATTGTACAGAAGTGATGTTAGAATCTTTATTTCTTCCTACTTTAGTCTTACTCTCTTCATTATCTATTATCTCTGACTGGCCCTATAGGTCAGAGCGTGCGGTAAACTTACCTTTTCATGGAAGATGTGTATAACCAGCGCTAGTGTCACCTCTGTCAGGACCAGCAGCAAGAGGATCACAAAGAACTGCACAACAGAGCAGAGAAGGTGGGCACTGGTGTTAGTGTCCATGCATAATAATGCAGAATGCAGAAAATCTATACATGCCGATATCGATTATATGTAGAAAAAAAAGTAATTGACCTAATAAATAATTTTTTTTCCCAGAAAATATATATTGGAAATATTACTTTTTTGAACCCTTAAATATAGATGTATAAACACTTTGTCAATAATGTGTACACCACAGGAACTTTTTCTTTGTTGTAATATGCATTGTCTGAAAAAAATCAAATATGTCTAAATTGACATGGGGCATTGTTAAACTCAAACATTAAGTATTTTATCTAACTGCAAATCATCAAACATATTACCTTCAAAAAAAAAAGAAAAAAAAAATCAACTACTTGCATGTGTCGTGGAGCTCTCACCATGAACAAGAGGCAGCGCTGCTCCTTCAGGGCTCCCAGACATCCCAGGAAGCCCGTCACCATGGTGATGCCCCCGGCCACCAGCAGCAGGTTGGCAGCGGAGAGCGAGGGGAAGGACAGGGGCAGAGAGGAGAACTCTGCCTGGGTGAAGGACAGCCACACGCCAACTCCAAACAAGCCACATCCTCCCAGCTGTGCAGGAAATAAAACGTCAGACCAACCAGTGTCACAATGCAGCATTCATCACAATGCAACGTCCTGAATATTGTGTTTCTAACAGAGAGTGAGGGAAAGGGCCAAATTGCGAGCGAACCATTCTGTGGAACTCAGTGTCAAAGGTCACATTTTCAGATGTTTTTCAACTTCAAAATTGTAATTTGGGTTTCTAGTAGAACATGTTTTCATGGTGCAGTGTCCAGAAAGACCTTACTATTTTTCAGATTGCCATTGGGGAATCTCTGCTTTTCAGCCTCTGTCTGAAACATTCTGTTTTAGAGCCTGTATTTTTAAGCCCCACCTTCCAAAAAGCCTAGTCTACTCTGATTGGCCCTGTATCTAACTGCCGGTTAGATTCAGGGGGATCTGGGGGTGTGGCTTATCACATGTGGAGGTCATGATACGTTAGGTTGGTAATGGGGGCATGGATTCTCCCCTTATGATGTCATAAGGGGAAAGAAATCTGACTGAAGTTTTTTAACACAGGTTTTCAGAAAGGTGGAGGTCCAGGGAAAAGGGTCCTTTTTCATACTTTGGGAACCTCTATCACACCGGGGACTAGACATACTGTACATACTTAATGTTGAAAAGCCATGAAAAAGTGCATTTTGCATTTTAGGTGACCTTTAAATCTTCACTTCTGAAGCCCGCACTGCCAGGATATTCAATCTAATCTCTCCACAAATCTTTTATTTGAGAAAAACGAGATTTGGTGGAGAAAAATCGTATATGATACCAAGTACTGCAAATACTCACCCAGAAGATGAGGTTAAAGACAAACATCAAGTATTTGACACAACACAGACACTTCTGAGACCCCGACATCCTGCAAGAGAAACAGAGGGAAACACAAAAGCAAGAAGACTATGTTTAAACAATCCTACATGACACCAACAGCTGTTTTTGATTTTGGCTATAGAAGGAGCAAAATATCCGCTATCTTTTTGTGTGATTGATTGATTGATTGATTGATTGATTGATTGATTGATTGATTGATTTTATTCGACCATTTCATATATAAAAACAAGAACAGCACTCTGTTACATTAAATACATAAAAAGCCAGGGATAAAAACACAAAAAAGCCCGAAGGCTTATTTCCTATGTGTTCATTCATGTGGTTCACTTTGGTTAAATAAGTGACTGGGAAATGAATGTACACTCTCTTTTATGGCTTTTTTTGTGGTGGGTTTCCTTGGTGGGAGGAGCAAGCCAGTCAAAAGGAGATGAAAATGTGTATTGTAAAGCAGACTGATTAAAAGTTAAAGAGTTCTTGAAGTCAATTAAATTTCATTCATACAGGCCAAAATCACTAAAGTATCTCACAGAACTCTACATGACCACAACATATGTCCTTTGTGTTCCCAAACTCAGTGTTGCCTTGCAGTGTGTGGTGCAGTGATGTGTTCTGGTATAGTCACATGTAGGTTTGTCACCGTGACACATCATGGCTGCTGCCAGTATTAACATACACATAGGATGTGTCTAAACCTGGACTGCTGAAGAAGCCAACTGGGGAAGTTGAGTCTTTCTGCATCAGATTAAAAGGAGTTGTATATTGTATATTTTCTTCAATTGGAATTATGTAAGGATGCGGCCACTTCACAGCCACTGTGGAATGACGGTGTGACTAACTTTTTCAATGTGTTTTAATTTTTACATGACTATTCTTGACAGTGTTGAAAATCATTTCAACCCAGAATGCGTTACTTGCTAAGCTATTTTCTGATGTTTTCAATGACCATGCACCAATTATATTTGAAGCCTTCTAAAGACACTTGTTAAAATACATTAATAATGCATGTGTGTTCAGCTTCATTTCCACTGAGCAGTACAGTTTGGTTTGGTACAGTACGGTTACCCTAGATCTGGCTTGCGTTTCCCCTGTCAACAGAACCCTCATTTGGTAGGCAGGGCAAGTGGCGATTCTGTCGACCAATCAACGGACTGCAGTTTCTGTAGCTCCACCCTCTTTGGACCCTGTGGTACCCCAACCCCATGTCCCAACCAAAGGATGACCAGTGGGCACGGCTTGCTTATTTTGATACCCTTCCAAACTATTGACAGCGGATACGCAAATAATTGCGTCCCGTGCCACTCCGTACCAAACCAAACTGTACCGCTCATTGAAAACAAGGTGTTTGTGTATACGTGAGCATGTTCACAGTGGAGGTCTGATTTGTCCTAACGCCGACCACTGACCCCACACAGGAAGTCAAACTGCTGACAGGAAGGAAGCTCCCTCCCCTCCTTAGTAAACCCTAATTATACTGCTCAAGGCATTTCCCATAACCACCACAAACCTGTGACTCACACAGCCATGCTTCAAAGCACAGTGAAGAGCAGGTTCACTTTGCTACTATCAATTAACTAAGGAAATTACATTTGTGTCGCAATTGTCACTTGCTCCAGTAGATCAAGTGTGTAAACTGTAAATATAAAAGAGATTGGGTGGTAAATCATACAGTATGTTCCACCCCTAATCAATGGCACAAATGTCTTTCATGGTGAATGGAGTGACTAAAAAGCATGATTCAAGTACGTTACCTGCATGCAACAGCCAATTGGTCTAATTGGAACCATTTGACCTTGTATAACTATATCAATATTTTTGATCTGATTTAGTCTGTCCTGTTTTCCATGTATACTTTTGCAACAATATTTATTCATCATTTATGTTGATGTTTCTTGTCTGGTTCATTTGTGCTAATCGAAAATCGACAAAGCAACGGGTGGAGGGACCAAGGCACAACATAAATTGTTACCACATGAGTTGACTTACTGCCATAGCTTGTGTGAGAGCTTTTGACCCAAATCATGTGGCCTTCATTAGATTCTTCTGCCATTTTTCCAACAATGGACTGTTAAGTTTGACTCGTGAAGGATTTCAAGATTCAACCAGTTGTTTAATGTCCTGCTCGCGTCTCGATGTAAGCATGGCGTTTGAAGCATTTGAATAAACGCTGACATCTTTCTTGTGAGTGAGGAAAACATGCCTTCCTGTTCTCAGTGCAGATGTTATAAACAGTACTGAAAGTTAATCAGACCTGACGGACACTCTTGTTTTATTGGTCGAACAGAGAAATACACCTAAACACCTAAACTTCAAGGGTTTGAGAGGCGACCATTGACCTGTATTAAGGCAAGACACTGGGTGAATACCATTTTTAACTTATAGTTTTACCCATCATGAAACTTTACTAGTTGATGACTTACATTAAAACTTTTATTTTTTGTATTACATTTTTTCCATAATGGTTTAAATTAATATGAAAATGTTGCAATGTCAAACTAATTATGTGTGAATTTGCATCTCTTTAAAAAACTGAAACCTAGATTTTTGATAAAGCCAGAGTTGAAATCTTTATTTTATTTTTCCAACATATTAATGTCCTACTTTTTACAGAACAGATTTTGGATACAGCCTTTTATTCATTTTATAAATCAAAATATACCTAACTTGTATAATGCAGCATATTTTTAAGATCAAAATGTATCATAAATCAGACTAGATTAACTACTAACCATCAGAATAGTGCTTAGAATGATTATGAAAAGTTTAGTTGATGTGAGTGCTTGAGAAGTTGAGACTTTTGGTTCTGAAAAAAACTAATGTTGAGATAATGGCTTTTAAAGATGGTTGTATAGGAGAAGTATACAGACGCAAACAGGTAAGGTTTAGTCAAATAAACACCTAAATATACATTTGGACCTTTGATTTATACAAAGCAAAATAGACAGAAATCCCCAAACTGACACATGCTTGAAAAAAAAATTTTTGCCTGCAGTGTCTCACCATAAAACCAAATACAGCAGATCAGTGAGTTGGTGGCAAAGTTGCTCTATGTACAGTATCATGGTTACATTCTTGACAAAGTGAAAAAACAGACTAGCTCATCAAAACAGCCGCACCAACAAACTTAAAGGGGTGTTTCTGATGTCTAGATTTAGTATCTGCATTACAACAACTGATATACAAACAGACTTTACCTGAAGATGAATTTCACTTCTCTTGTATCTTGTTTTATCAGGCTCCTCTTGGTAACCCCTGGCGCCTTTAGGATTTTCCCTTAGTTTTCCTTTCAGAGCTCCTCTGGATTGGTCAGTGAGTCAGCCAGCTTTCTCTGAATTGTCCTTCAATGATTGATTGGTTAACTTGTCTTCTTCCAAAAATCCAGAACTTTATATTAAGTTTATGTAACTGTCCATGCGGGAGGTTTTAGCCTTCATTTTGTTCCTATTGTTAACAGAACTGTGTCTCTCTCTATGTCCCTCCCTCTCTGTCTCTCTCCCTCTCTCTCTCTATCTCTCTCTGCTCGATTGTTTCCAGATGTCTGTGCTGTTGCCCGCCCCTTTCTGTAACTTCCCTTCGCATTTTTTTCCTTTTACCCCCACGACACACAGACACACACACACACACACACACACACACACACACACACACACACACACACACACACACACACACACACACACACACAAACTTACCCATTCTTTGCGTAAAGCGTACACACAGAACTTGGCCTGGCCACAAAGCTATTTTTTAAAGTTTTTTCAACTTCATTTATGAAATTAGACAAACTTTACTGAACAAACTTAGTAAAGATAGTTGAGATAAATATTTTGATATAGTTTACAACAAAAAATAATAATTTTTAGCTCATATATTTTTTTTACAGTGCAGCCTCTACATCTTGGCCTGTCTCACCAGTTTTTTCTCTTTGTTTCACATCATAAGTAATAATAAGTGGTGGATTCACTTTCATATTACTGCTGATCATTTCCAAAGCATGTGTTTTAGAGTTTCAAATGTTTCAAGTTAGCCCGCTCTTTCTTTGACTTTTACTACATTACACTGCAGAGTTTCAAACTTTCATAGTGAACACGTCAGTTTTATTTATCAATCCTCATGTCAAAAGTCATATTTTGCCTCAGGGGGACTTGTCACATGTACAGCATAGGACACCTTGTATGCTGTACAACTATCATAATATGTACACAAAATCTGAGTATACAAATAAAGATGACAAATTACAGATACATGTCGATTTTTTAAACATATGTGAATGTCAATGGGTCAGTTAAAGTTCGAGTTATGTTATCATTACCTAGGAATGAATTGGTGTGTAGCCATTTTTAAATAATTAGAAAAAGATATAGGGCTGTGGTTTCATGCATGGTTACGTATTTCTGAGCCAAAGTTTTTTTTCATCTCTCATCTGCTCAGTATTATGGTGAGAATGTTGCTTTCATGTGGCTCTAGAGAAAGTTCCACAGCTCAACGTTGCTGCCTGTAAACTGGAACACTGCCATGACATTCTGTTGATCATGTATGGAATCAGATCGCTCTCTATTTTAATAAATAGTGACACAGAAGGATACACACATATGCATTTTGTGATTTATATTAAATATATTTTTAAATGCACACTTAGAGAGCTTTGCACGCCTCTGCCACAGCATTTGGATTCAATCCAATATCAAATCAAACTTGGACCCGAATCATAAATATTGATATGTATGTTAAATACTCTAGTTTTGCGCTATATACAGGTAGCAGCAGATCATAGATATTCACTGATTTGGACCAGAAGGGATTTCGAAAAAAAGCGTTCTCCAGAATCTCTGACTCCACCTTTAATTTGGGCTGTGCTGATGTAGGGCGTTGTGGGCATAGACATGGATACTAACCCCTCATTCAAACCCACTTACTCATGCCTCATTGAAATGACTGGAACACAGGGTGGGTTTATTCATTATCACGTTTTTCATTTGTCAACAGTTTTATTTCATTATGTCAAATACAGGAATTTCATGTACAGAAGAGCAACGGAACTAGAGAATGAAACAGCTGTACAGTATTTACACGTCGAAACAAAACAAAACAAAAATGCTCTGCAAGAATATCCTCTGGGAGGTCAAATCATAACAAAATATCCATCAACAACAAACAGATAAAAATGACTTACATTAAACACTGACATTAATGCTTTTGGATCATTCCACCTCACACTTCCTTTAAGAAAGTCGTGCTTTATTTTATTTTTTTAATTTTAAATCCTCTCATTGTCTTTTGAAGAACAAACAGAAAGAACACAGCTTAGTTTTAAAATACATTACCCCTTTAATCTCCACTGTTTTTCTAACCGAAGCAGGTAGACACAGGGGACTATCACATAGTCCTTCTATTCGGTCTTATTCAACTCTAGCTTTACCTCTGTGGGTCTGATTGCAGGAGGGCTATTTTATTTATACCCTTTAAAACCTTTTTTTTTTTCTTAAATAATAACAGCAAACAATCCCATTTTAGGACAGTCATTTTAGAAATTGTCCTTTGTATAAATAATACAAACCATAGTCAATACACACTTATAGACGGCATGGCTGTGCCTGTCAATATTCTATAGTTCTTCATAAAAATCTGTTTGGTAGCGATGACCAAATTAGGTTGTGGCCCCTTTCTTTGACTTTTGAGGGAAATCCATCACATTCACATAGTTTAACCCCCCCCTCCCCTCCCCCATCTTTCAATGGGTCAAGAGGTACTTTTATAAAAGGGGCTCAATGATAAAACAAATACTTTTAAAGTTAAAGATCCCACTAACGAACCAACAGTGTCTGTTCTCACTGGAGCTAATGCTACTAGCGTCCGTTGTGTGGTTGGGGATTCTTTTGTTTTCACAAACTCCGGATGCCTCCATCTTTAATACTGCGCATGGCTGTGTGAGTTTGGTTGGTTTTGGTCGGCTCAGGCTGTGGTCCTCCTTCAGGCCTTGGCACTGAGGCTGAGCAGTTCCATGAAGGAGGTGAAGAGGGTCTCCAGCCAGCCCTGGTTAGCCATACACTGCTGCACCACCTCCTCCTGGCCGGGGTCCTCCGCTGCCTGCTCAATACTGTCCGTCTGGGCAAGAAACAATAAGTCAGTTACATGCAAAAGATTGGCCCAAAGTAAACAAAACAAGGACAGCCAAAGATGTGCAGCCTTAACAACTGGCCACACCATATTCCTATGTAAATGTAGTACAACCACATTAGGGTTGTTTTACACAGTCCCTGCATTAAAGGCTCTTGTATAGTTAGGGTGAGACTGTAGGCAAAATCTTTTTCTTTTCAAGCACTTTTTGTCTATTTTGCTTCCATAACATGGCTAGTTTTTTTGTCACTATCCCTAGCACTACCTTTATAGGGCTCTGGTGATCAATTAGCCAAAATGGCAGCATTTAATTTCCCGGTGTAAACATTTAAAACACAAGAAGGAAAGCTGAAATCTGAAACTTTTCATATGTTGTCACCCTCCAGTTCAACTCAACAAAATATGTCCACACCCTCCCTGGATAGGTCAGGTGATGCAATATGTTATCTACTCCATGCCTGGCCTCGTCATTGTGGATATTCAGCAATCTAGCAGGGCGTAATAATAATAATATAACTAAGACATCCTTACCTCCTTTTTGCAATGCAGGAAGGTGTGATACTTGTAGTGGTGAAGGGAATGATACAGACTATAGATCCGACAGGTTTCAATAGATATCTTCAGATCCTGAAAAGGTTTGTCAGACAAAAGAGAGTGAGTTTTGGCTTTCTAGGTTTTTGCTAACTAATGTCCAGAACATACACACCAAGTTTTGCTTACATCCAATAATTTGCTTTTTATTAGTCAATTAACACAGTGCTATATTGAGATTTGTCTATTTGCATTTCCTCTCTCACACCACACTCCAGAGGCGGTCTGTGCACAGCCTTGGTTGTACATACTAAGTCATATTGTGTGTTTGCTGTTTAACCTTTGTCAAGTCAAGTCACTGAATGGATGGTATATCTGCATCCTGTCTACTGCCAGTCTATCCTATTATGCATCTTGTCTGTTCAACGTGTTCTTGGGATTATCCACCATCCGGAACAATGCACAATGGGAGAAATGTGATGTCATCATAGCCATGCGTTTATTCTGACCTGTTGCTTAGGAATACTCTTCTTAACCCGGTTGAGGGTCTTGCGATTGTAACCTTCTCCACCGAGGTGAACTCTCACGGCTCCAGATTCCAGCGGGTCTGCCGTTATTTTGGGGAAAATATGTAAAGCCTCCTGTAGAGAGGAAATCAGAAATGCATGAGATAAAGCTCCAGTTCAATTTGGACTCAGAAAAATAATAAGTACTCTGCAGGAAAAGACCAAGTACAGCACCAAGGTATTTATTGTAAATCGTCATCAACAGACTGTCACTTATAAAGCTATAGTGTGTAACTTTTTCACATGAATGAATGCCGGTTACATTCAAGCCACCACCAGGTATGTTGACACAAAGTTGATTAAGCCTATCATCTCCACTAAACGTTCTCTGTATGCTAGTGTTAACAAACCAGTGTAGCTCATAAAAAACCCAAGAAGCACCAAGAAAGGTTTCAGTTGTTGATTCTACTGCTAAGAAAAAACCTGGACGTACAACAGAAGTTATAAAATCTATGCACGATCACCGAAAGGCTAACTTCATTAGGATGCGCCGACAGTGTTGTTTTAATTTCTCAGAATTCCTCGACAGAAGTTACGCACTATAGCTTTAACACAATGTTATTAGAGAAGTGCTTGTAAAACAAACGTGTAGATTTACCTGGTGCTGAGCACTCATGGTGACTCTCCTCAACAACCTCTTCTTCTGTTCACTGAGCAGACTGTCAATTTTCCTCATGGGTGGGAGGTACAACTCATCTGAGGAGGTCAAGCAGTACAACACTCATTTACAGTTTGCAAGGTTTTGCTGTCCAGTCCACTTGTGCCTCGTTTCCACTGAGCAGCATAGTTTGGTTCAGCAGGGCACAAATGTAAACGGACTAGTATTCATTTGTTTGTACCTTGACATGTTTCGACTACTTCCTGCAGCAACATTTAAGTTAATCTATCAAGTAAGACTAAAATAACCTTTTTGAAATAGCTATGTAACGATGGTGACATCATAGCAGCGGGGACACTGTGTAGATTCATTCTATGAATAGTAGAGGGGATTGGGGGGGAGGGGAGGGGCAATGTGTTCTAAACTCATTCACACTTTAACTGAAGCCTTTCATTGAGTGCTCACCTTCAGTGTCCTGCAGTGCTTGGATCATGTCAGGGTCGAGGGCTGTGCTGACCAGCATCTCCACGTAGCTCCTGAACATCTCCCTCGTGGCGCGGTTGTTAAGTCCACCCCGCACGGGCCCTACAACAAACACACGCCACAGTCAATACAGCAAACATTGACCCGGAGAGATTTCTGAATAAGTTAAGTAACACATATGCATCTCTCTCTCTCTCACACACACACACACACACACACACACACACACACACACACACACACACACACACACACACACACACACACACACACACACACACGTGAGGACAATCATTGACTTAATGCATTCTCTAGCCCCTTACCATACTCATCAGAACTAAATGCTAAACCCACTAACCCTAACCTAAACCTAAACCTAACTCATACCTGAACCTTAAAAGTCTTAAACCTCAAACTGGTCTTTGAAGAAGTGGTGAGGACCAGGCAAAATGTCCTCACTTTACCAACATATCCTCACTCCCATGGTTAAAAAGCATGGTCCTCACAAAGACGCATGTACAAGTACACACCAAACACATACACACACCCACACACGCTCACCTTCGTCATCACTGGGTGGAGAGGAGGAGGACTCGGAGGAGGAGGATGAAGGCACCTCCTTCAGCCACTTCTTCCTCTTCTTGGGCGGAGGCTCCGTCTTGTCCTGTGACGTCCTGGCTCTAGACGGACACTCCACCTTCTTCTCTCCTCCTCCTCTTACTCTCTTCTCCTCCATCGTCCGTGCAATCTCTCTCTCCCTTTTCTCCTTCTCCTGAACCCTCTGCTTCTCTCTCTCCCTCTCTCTCCTCTCCTTCTCTCTCTGCTCCAGCTCCTTCTCTCTCCTCTCCCTCTCCTGTCTCTCCTTGTCTTTGCGCTCCCTCTCTCTCTTTTCCCTCTCTTTCTCTCTCCTCTCCTGCTTTTCCCTCTCCTGTTTTTGCTCTCTCTCCTTTCTCTCCTGTTCTTTAAGCTCCTTCTCTCTCCGCTCCCTCTCTTTTCTCTCCCTATCTTTTCCCTCTCTCTCCCTCTCTTTCCGTTCTCTCTCTTGTCTCTCCTTCTCCCTCAGCTCCTTCTCCCTTTTTTCTCTCTCCCGCACCCTTTCCAGTTCTCTCTCCTTTTCCCTGCACTCCCTCTCCTGTTTCTCCCGGTCCTCTCTTTCCTTCTCCACCTTTTCCATCTCTTTCCTGTCCCTCTCTTTCTGCACCCTCTCTTGTTGTTCTTTCTCCTCCCTCTCTCTCAGCTCCTTCTCCTGTCTCTCCTTCTCTTCTTGTTGTTGTTCTCTCTCCTCTCTCTCCCTCTTCTCTCTCTCCTTCTCAGCTCTTTGTTCTTTCTCTCGTTCCCGCTCTCTCTCCTTGTGTCTGTCCTTGTCCCTTTCGTCTCGCGGCGGGGTTTGACTGTGAACACTGGGCAGCTGTTTGGGCAGGGACTGGCGCCTGGCAAATAGTAAGTCAAAGGAGAACGAACCAGTGAGTAAATAGAGTTCAGTTTTTGATAGCTATACTGTTGTTCAGTGTTGGGCAGAAATAAATATTATAGTAACGCGTTACTAAGAATTTGTAACTATTATATTTACTTTTTTTTTTTTATATATTATTTTTGTAATTTTAACATAGTATATTTCCAATTAATATCAGTTCATAATTAGGCCACTACCTCGGAAATACAATGAGAAACATAACAAAATTCTTACCTCAGAGTCAGACTGGCTCTATGCCACGGCTTTCGGGAACACACTCTGACGTAATCTTTTTTGTTGACGTTCTCCAAGAACTTCACATACAAACGCTGGTAGCGCATTTTGGCATCACCAAAGTAACCCAGATACTGAGGGAGGAGACATTGAGAATAAAACAATTACAGATAAGTAAGCAGTTCTATTCTATGTGGGGGGGGGGGGAATAAAAGACCTTACACACTGGATAAAAGTGAGGATCGATCCAACTGAACAGCACTATCTAATGTTCCACAGTGCAGTGAGAATGAATTGTCTGAATTCTGATCATTTGAATATTATGCTGTTTAGCTTCTAATGGTGAACACTGCTATTAAGGAAACACTGATTTATCTCCTGAAAGCAGAAATGAGTTTGAACCAAGTCAGAAACAACAGAGAACCATTTAGTAATGATCCAACTTGTGGGAGTCATGTGTTAAATGTATGCATGTTGGAAAACTCACATTACTGGTTGCACAGAACTGCCTTTGACCATCTTTGATCTCGGGGCTGAATTTCTGGAGCAAGGCTTTCTGCACCCTCCAGATAGGCGGGGGCTCCCGGCCTGTCTGCAAGGCCATCTGGTGGTACAAACAAACACAGTGTGTATATATATATTATTGCATCATGAGTCATGACAAGTTATTATATACTGTATGTAACAGGGTCAATCAACTTTTTTTTACCAGAGGCTTTTCTGCACCTGTGATATATGCACACAAAACACATAAACTTCTTGCGAGCTGGGGGGTGGGCGGGGGGACTCACCTTAAGTGTCCCGATGTCCTCTGTTCGAACCACAAACTCGTCCCTTTCGCGGAAGATTCCCTCTCCTCCGCTCTCGCTGTCCTCTTCTTCACTCTCTCCGGCGATGGCGGCGTCGGCCTGCTTCTTGGCCAGGTGCAGAGAGGTGAGGCGTTGGGACGCCGGGGCCTCCTCCGGGGTGGGGGGCGAGGGGGGAGGAGAGGAGGACTGGGAAGAGGAACAGGGTGAAGGCTGGCTGGCCTCAGGCTCCAGCAGCTCCTGATCAGCTTCAGGCTCCAGGTCCTGATCAGAGGAGGACGGAGGGGGAGTGGTGGTGGAGGGAGGGGGGATGGGCTGGACCAGGCTGGACAGTGGGGGGGAGGGGAGGGGAAGGGGGGAAGTGGAGGGGGGTGGGGAGGTGGAGGCCAGTTGGTAGGAAGGCTGCTGCTGCAGCTGCTGCTGCTGCTCTGAAGGGGCATACGTTGGATTGGCCTGGTCATCGTCCAGCTGCATGGGCACCGGAGAGGGAGCGGAGAGAGACAGGGGAGGGAGGGGCGAAGGAGAGGAGGAGGAGGGGGGCGGGGGGGAGATGGACCGGGACGGGGACGGAGGTGCAGGAGCCAGCACAGGTCCTGAAGGGGAATCTGTATATTCAGGACAGAGGTGGAATTAGAATCGTTATGAGGGTCATGGACTGTATATAAAGAGGTAAGGACACATCAAATGTGTTCATTACATCTGATAATGACCAAAGATGATAAAATAGGGGATGATGCATTATTCAGCAGCAAGCCATTCAGTTAACATTCCTTGTTAAAAAAAGTTGTAAAGAAAACTACAGAGGCATACAGACAGTAGAAAACAGATTTGAGATTGAACAAACAGACACATTACCTTCGACTTTAGGAACCTCCAAGATCTGCATTTCTGACATCCTTTCCTTGTTGTCATCCTCCTGTTCTTGCGAGGTGTCCTGCTGCAGAGTGTGTGTGTCTCTCATAAGTTCTTCATTATGGGCAGTCTCCCCTCCATCTTCCTGTCCCTCCTCTCCTCTTTGCACTAACTCCTCTTCTTCCTCCTCTGGTTTTTCTCTCTCTGACAGTGGCGAGGCAGACTGTGGTTCTTCCTTGTCCTGTGTGTGATGCTGGTTGTATGTGAGCGCATCCTCTGCCTGTCCGTCCTCCATACTGGGGACCAGCGGAGGCATGTTAGGGAGAGGGGGGCTGAGAGTGTGCTCCTGTGGGGTAGGAGGGGGGGACGGTGTGGACGGGGATTTGGCCATGGCAGAAGCCATGGCGGCGGCCAGCGAGTGCGGGGTGTCATAGAGGGCAGAGATGGCGGATGAGATGCTGTTCTGCAGGTCCTGGTTCTTGCTGACCTCCTCCTCCTCCTCGTCATCGGAGGAGAAGGATGGAAGCGTCTCCAGGTTCCTCTTCAGCTCCTCGTCCAGAGGTTTGCAGGGACTGGGGCAGACGCTGAGAGCCAGGTCTGAGCCCTGGCCCTGGCCCTGCTCGCCAAACGCTCCCACGGGCTGCTGTAGTGGGGAATGGCTCGGTGGGTTAGGGTGAGGAGGGGATAAGGACATGAGGGATGGAGCCTTCAGAGAGGCTTCCTGCTCACCAGCATCAGGTCCCAGCTCAAGGCCTGGCTGTTTCTTGCCCGTCTTCAGGAAGTCCATGAAAGAGGCCATGAAGCCAGGTTTGAAGTCGAAAGCCTTCTCATCGACCTGCAAAAAAGAGGCAAAATCTCATCAGTTTTATGATGGTGTCACTCTGTGTCTGGCATGGTTTGTCAGTTAGCTTCTCTCTACATTGCATAACAACTGTTTAAACTAGTAATTTGGTCTCATGTTTGTATCATATCTGTCTATATGAGTGCAACAGTAATTAAATTTTTTAAACACTAGGTGGCACTGGAGAAACAGTTATCATAACTTCATCAACTCATGAAGTTATGGTTAGGGGAACAGGTTAGAAAAAACTGTTGCCACTTTACACATCCAGCAAGACACTGCAGGCAAAAACATAGTTTTTTCATGCACTGGTCAATTTTGATTTTTTTTGTCTATTTTGCTTCCATAACATTTCTTCATCAAGGTCTGAAATTTACATGTAGGTGTTTATTTGACTAAACCTTGAAAGTGTGCGTCCATATATTTATCTTACAAAATCATCTTAAAGGCCAATACCTCAACATTTGATTTTTTCAATATTATATCTATTTATCTGTTATACACTTTACTAATGTTTGCAGTGATACAATTGCATCCAATTGTGTTGTACATGTACAATGACAAATAAAGACTATTCTATTGTACATTGTATTTTTTTATTCATAAAATTAAAGAAGGCTGTATCCAAAATCTGTTTTGTAAAAACCTTGGACACTAGTATGTTAAAAGTTAAATAAAGATTTTAACTCTGGCCTTATCGTTCATCTAGATTTTTTAAATGCATGTTTGCACATAATAAAGTTAGATATTGGCAAAAATTAATTAAAAAAAATTATATAAAAAAAAATAGCTTTAATGTCAGTAATCAACTAGCAAAGTTCCATGATGATATCTCTAAGTTTAAAATGTTACGCTATTAACCTGCAGTTGCTCACCTTAAAGGACTCATTCATCTTACATTTGTGAGTAGGAATAAAAGTGAATAATCTTGACTTTGGGGCGCCCTTAGCTCAGTTGGTAGGGCGTTCCCCCCATGGGCCTCGGCCAGCAGCGGACCCGGGTTCGATTCCAGCCCGCGGTCGTTCTCTGCATGTCACTCCCGTCTCTGCCCCATTTCAACTCTGTCTCTACACTATCAATAAAGCATAAAAATGCCCAAAAATATATTTAAAAAAAAAATTAAAAAAAAAGAATCTTGACTTTTACATGATGCTGACATTTCCCTCAAAGCTATTCAAACTATACTGGTCCTGGGCACTAAGCTGTAGGTGATAGAGCGTAGCAGACAGCAGGTGGCAGTAAGGATCCTGCACTGAAAAATTTAGTAACCGTGGCAACAGCTGCCCTGGTAACAGCTATCTCTATCCTCTCTCTTTTGTCAGTCAGAAAGAGCTGGCTGTCAGTCAACTATAACCTCCCTCTGTCTCTCTCTCTCTCTCCAAACCTCAAATCACAGAATCATGACCGAAAATGAAAATATTGGGATTTTCTTTCGACTAAAGACTGATCCACCAAATCATTTCTTGCATGTGGTATTAACAAATGCAAGGGCAAAATGCTTTCTTTTCACACAGGTATTGGCATGAGTGTCTATAGGCACCTGATGTGGGAACAAGGTAGAGAATGTGTGGCTCTCTCTACCAGAGGTTTGGGTTTGAATGGATGAGGCATGAATTATATATTAAGCTCCCGGCTTTGCTTTTTTGTAGAGAGTGAGAAGCAACTTACTGGACTGGAGAGTTTCTGCATAGTAGCCCAGGTTTCATGATTCAGGGGATCATCAATTTCTTTCTTCCACGTAATCTGTGTTATCATCAAAGAAAAAATGCTTTAAAAAACCTATTCAGCAAAGGTGAAGTATTTAAAGAGAGTGTTGCTTTAGTGTGCTTTTTTTATTATTTGAACATCAAATGTTGTTCAAATGTCAGATGTTTTAAATGTCATTATATTTTTCCTATTACCATAGTTAAAATAAAATATGTTTTCCAATCATTTACATTGCAGCATCCATATTGAACACATATTGAATCCCCCTCTTTACTGTTCAATAAACAGTAGAGAGGGGGATTGACAATGTTTCCCGAAGAAATCAATATTTATATAAAATCAATGTATTTAATGATTAGTTGAAAATCCATTGCAGTCAGTAACTGGCTGAGGTAAACATCAATAGACACTGGTGATGCTCTTCCATGTCTGTACTGCATTTTGCCGTCAGTCTGGTTCTGAACACATGCTCCATTGCAAATGGCCATTCAAAAGCATTACAACGTACAGTATGTCCCTACAAAAAAACCTTGTGGTTGCCTTGGCTGTTCTATATAAATTATAAGGGGTCATTGCTCTGCTGCATTGTTCTAAAATAGCGGGACTAGGTTTTGTAAAGGGCTGAGTCCTACAGATGTAAACCCCATCCAACATTCTCAAAGCTGAGTCAGCACACTAACCTCAGTCCATGGTTTAATGTAAAACCCAACTACAAAGACGGCACAAAGAGAGGATATCTGTTCAAATACCAGCTGACCGAACTGTATATCAGTTTGGATTGATTTGGAAACATAAGACACCTTCACTGTCAAACTGATGGACCACAGATACAGTTTTCCCACTGTTGCTGCGGAAACTAGCTTTCATTCTTCTCGTGTGTGCTCTTTACCTCTCCAGCTCTCTGCTGATGTTTTGTCATCTTGTCTTGAGAGTGGTTCAGCTCATTCCTGCTGATTTCCATGGCAGTGCTTGGTCCAGGACTCAGGCCCAGAGACGGTGCCGACCCCACTGATCCATCAGAGAGAACTTGCTCAGTGCTGGACAGTGAATCTGTCCTCAACAAGGATTCTGTTGGAAGCATGGTGGGAACGGGCAGTTTGATCTGGGAGACAGACAGGATGGACAGATTAAGATATTTAACAGGACTTCCAGTATAAAGTATGTCACTTTTTTTTAATTGGATTCTCTGTAGCTTGTCTTTTAAATCGAGTCTGAAGACTTTTCTGTTTCCATTTTAAATGTTTTACTTATTTTCATTCGCTTTTAAATGTCTTCTAGTGAAGTATGTAAAGCACTTTGAATGGCCTTTGAATTGTGCTATATAAATAAACTTGCCTTGCCTTGACTCCCTAGTATATTTGGAACAGAAGGCACTGTTTTTACCTGATTATTATCATAGAAAACAGAATCTGTGTAATTTGGACATTGCTTTTGACATTTCTGAATGTCATGAACTGTGATTTAATGTATCATCAGAAAACTACTACTTTTTGCAGATAAATGCAGGTAGGAAGTTCATTAATGTCATACTGAAATCAAATTCCCTGGGAGTGACTATATACTGCAACCCAGATGGTCTCGTTTATTACCTTGATAGGTCTGATTGGCTCCTCCTGCAGATGCTGGGTTGGTTGCTGTTGTTGTGGATGATGTTGCTGCTGTTGATGATGCGGTTGCTGTTGAGAACAGGGAATGTGCTGCTGCTGATGATGCAGGTGAAGTTGTTGTTGTTGTTGGTGGTGTGTTGCTTGGTGAAGGTCTGCCTGCTGTCCGTGAAGTTGGTGTGGATGCTGTTGAAGATGCGGCTGTTGGCTGAACTGTTGCTGTTGATGCTGCTGCTGTGGCTGCTGTTGATGGTATGGCAGGCTTGGGGCTTTGTTCATATCTTGATGCATTTCAACAAGCCCATCGTCCTTCCTTCCTCGCCCTCTACCCCGCCCACGGCCCCTTCGACTTTCTCCAGGCACGGATCCTGTCAACCCCCTGCAATAGGGGGGCTCTGGAAGAGGACGTATGCGCGGTCTTCCTCGTGGGCGAGGAGGGCCTTCGCGTTTTGGTTTAGTCGGCTTCCTTCCTCGTTTCTTAGGGCCATCATTTGGGGGAGGTAGTGAAGGGTGTCCAAGGGTAGAGTAGCTGGAGGGCTGGCAGAAGTCCATGTCACCCATCAATGGACTGAGCCCACTTGCTCCTGATGCCCCACCAGCTTTCCTACAACTAGAAACCAAGTCAGGGAGCAGGTCAGGGAGGCGACGACTGTTCAGGCGAATATCAGCTGGAACATCAGCTTTGTCCTCATCGTCCTCAAATTCATACTCCTGAGCATAGTTTTTCTTTGTTTGAAGTTGTGGCTCGCGCCGCTGTTTGAGCAAGTGAAATGAGCTGGTCTTAAGCAGTTTCTTAGGTCTAGAGGAGCAGAAGATAGGTGAGGTCAGACCAGGGGTGCTTGGATTTCCACCCACTCCAACAGTTCCCATCATCTTGTTAACCGAGTCATCCCCTCTCACCGCTGAACCCGATCCCATATTAGGGGTTTGGGATTGGATGAGGCCAAGCTGGTCAGTATTCACAGTGGAGGGAAGTTCATGGGTCTTCAAAGAATCAAGGTCTAGGTGAAGATTGGTGTTTCCTGTTCCTTGAAGGCCTTGACAGTACTGTCCATAGCCTTGATCACTGTGATGACCAACCATATCATAGCCCTCTCCAGCACCTCCTCTTTTTAAGGCTTCCATACTGTCTTGGCCCTGCCCGTGACCCTGGGTAAGGCTTTCTTGAGCAGACTGCCCTGGCCCAGATTCCCCAGCACAGCTTGACTTGTAATCAGTCGGACAAAACATGTCTTCCATCTCAGGAAAGAAAGAGCGGTCTTCATCATGTAAGAGGGAGTCTGGAAAGCAGATGTTTGATAGCTGCGCAAACCGCTGCTGATCTTGAGTCTGTCCTACTTTACCCACTGGGCTCACTGTATTAAACTGGTGTTGTTTGATCTGGTCTAACGTGGAGTGTGACAACTGGGTTGCGGGCTCTCTTGGTTGGGGTTGTTGCTGTTGTTGGGGAGTTCCCAGGTTTCCTGCCATCCGGTGGGAGTGGGGATGGGCTAACTGAGAGTGCGACAGCTGATGGTGAGTGTGTGCTTGCTGTTGATGATGAGCATGGGGGTGGGCATGGCCCTGAGACTGGTTGAGGTGGTGCAGGTGTGAACCCAAATCTGGTTCAGAGAGGAAATCATGGAGATCTGAGGCTGTTTGTTGGGGATGGTGGTGGGGTGTGTGCTGTTGTCTATGTCTGTCTCCACCACCTCTCTCCCCAACCCCAGTTCTGTCCAGTGGCCCTCCACTGTCTCGGCTGTTTGTTCGGGAAAGAGATTGTTCAAGCATGGCTAGCGGTGACACTGAGTTCTGATTGGGTCGGGATTGATCTCTTTGCTGGGCTCCCAGGCTATAGTGGGGATCTATACCCTGGCTCTGGAGCTGGAGTTGCAACTGTGAAGACTGGTTCTGTGGGTGGGATTCCACCACGGCAGACCCTGCTCCTCCACCGGAGCCCATCATGGCCTGCTGGCTCAAAGGATGAAGCTGTTGCTGTGGGGGGGTTTGCTGGGGGTCCATCTTGGTGCGAGTGGTGTGGGAGAGGACAGACTGCAGCATGTGAGTTTGCTGGGAAGGGTCTGGTGGCGAATCCATCATAGAGAGAGGGACCTGGCTTTGTCGGGCCTGCTGAACATCTGGTGTGTTACACATGTACGCGTTGTCATTTGCATCTGAAGTCTTCTTCAGATCCATGTGAGGATGGCTGTGTGAGTGGGGATGGCTATGCTGCGAATGTTGAGGGTGCTGTGTGTGTTGTGTGTGTTGCTGAGAGATTTGGGAGTGCTGAGAGTGTGAGGACACATGGGAGGTGTGAATAGAATGTTGGGAGTGTGAGTGCTGTGTATAGGGATCCTCTCTTCCATAATGGACCATCTCCGACTTGGTCTGCTGCTGTTTCTTCTGTGATATTTCCAACTGACTGTTTAACCCACTTTCATCATCACCAATTGCAGTTCCAGGACCCGAACTGCTGGTGTTATTGGTACGAATAACACTGTGAAGGTGGTAACGCTCTTCTGAGATCTTGTTAATGTCATAGTTCACCCCCTTGCCTTCCCTATCTCTAGCCTGTGGGAGTGGTTGTGGTAGTTGTTGAGGAGGTTGGTGATGCTGGGATGGATGGGGAGTTGAGCCCTGGCCATGTAATAAGTGGTGAATGAGGAAATCGTCATCGTCTTCTTCCTCATCTTGGGGTCGCTCAACTCCCAGCATGTTGGCCTCTGTTTTTGGCTTGGGCGGAGTCGAATGGTAGGACTGGCTCTGCCCTTGCCGTGTATCAGAGAAGCCTTGTGGCGACGGCATAAAAGCGGGAGAAAGAATGGAGGACAAGTATTTGGTGGCCCCTGAGCCTCCAGGGGACTGAACAGGGCGAGCAGAAGCAGGAGAGTGCAATCCAGGGCGACTAATACTAGAATTGATGGAAGGCGAAGGACTGGACTCAGGCAGGTGATAAGAGCTGCTGCCACCATTACCAACACTAGCAGGCCCGCTCCCTGATCCTGCAGATCCAACCCCACTGCCAAGAGCAGAAGCTCCTGATATCTGTCCACCTCCTGTTGATCCTCCAACACCCCCATACCCTAATGAAGGGCTGTCTGCTCTTCTGAGAGCAGGTGAGCCAAAGCTTGAGTCCCCATAGACTATCTCTGCAGAGAATGAGCGTCCCCCTGAGCCTAAACCAGTAAAGGCCTTCCCTCCAGTGCCCCCTGAACCAGAGCTTAGGTCCTGGGCATTAGGTGAGTTGAAACCTCCATAAGACTGGGCCATGTGTGTAGGTGGAGGCTGGTTGGGAGAGCAGGACTGGGCATGTTGCTGGGGAGGGGTCTGATTTGGTAGGCCAGTGCTAGATTTGGCCACAGATGGAGGGACATAGGAGGAATGGCATTGCTTGGGTGCTGACTGTTGAACCAGGGCCGATGACGCCACTGGGAGAGGAGGGGGTGCCAGTGCGGACTGCGGTGGGGGCTGCTGACGAGAGGGTGCAGACAATGAGGCATTGGTTGTTTTGGAGCTAGGAGAGGATGAAGAGGAGGCGGGAGAGGCTGACGGTGGAGCATGCTGGGTACGGGACGCGGACGATGCTGTGACCAAAGATGGGTAGCCACTACTGGAGCTGGAGCTCTTGGCTCCCTTTGTGCCAGACGCGGAGGGGGCTGTGGAGCTAGAAGATGAGGACGTGTACGGAGTTTGAACGCTAGGTCGATAGGTCTTTGACTCAATCCGAGGTGAGGGCTTGGGGTCAGAGGATGGGCTCTGCTCCCCAAGGGGACTGCAGGACAGTCCAGCATGTCGGTGGTGGCTGGCTATCTGTTGGTAGCCCGGTGACCCACCACAACTGACATATTGCTGTAGGGGGAGTGGTGTGGACTGAGCTGGCGAGGAGCGTTGGTAGTGCTTAATGACACTGTCCTGTCGGGAAACTGCCCTCTCTGGAGGCTGAGGTGGAGGCGGGGCAGTGGGCGGCAAGGCTGGTGTGGAAGAGAACATTGAGGCATTATAAAGCTGGGAGGACTGGTTATGGAGCTGGGAGGACAACAGATTGAACTGATGAGGGGACAGGTGGCAACTGGATGAGGTGGAAGAGGCTTGGGTCTGAGGAGGGGCTGTGGGCTCCTGGGAGCCCCGGTAGGCAGCACTTTGGGAAGACAGCAAGCGGTCAAAGCCCAAGCTGGACTGGGAGGGTGTTTTGATGTGTAGCAGGGGATCATGGGGGGATAACAAACCGTTGGAAGTCGGGCTAAATGTGGGCGTGTCCTGCAGGGATAGTGATGGAGTGAAAGATCGTCCAGAGAAGGAACCAGGGTGCTGGTATGCAGAAAGGGCTGAAGAAGAGGGGAAGGAGCCGGAACCTTGAAGTGCCCCTGACATAAACAGCTCCGCTGGGGCCGGTGTATGCATTGCTACAGGACACAACATTAAATCAACAGTGTTGGTTAATGCAAGCCACTTTTCAAATTTAACACATTTCCGTTTGAGACTATAGGCTTTTTTTAAAGCTAAAGTGCATAATTTCTGCTGCCCCCATGAGGAATTCTGAGTAATTACAACAACACTGTCTGTGCATCTACATGAGTTAAATCTTCAGTGATTGGCATAAATTGTATATCTTGTGCTGTAAGTCCAGCAGTTGTTAATGCTAAGTCTTAGCAGGATATTCAACATCTGAAACATTTCTTGGGCCCTTGAGATTTCTCTAAACTCCTGCGCCAGTGTCGGGGGGGCAACACCAGTTTGTAAAGGCTGCCATACTGACAAATACAGAAGGTCAACTTTGCGTCAACTCATGTAACTTTCAATAAAAAAAAATACGCACTATAGCTTTAAATGTATTTTCTATACATGTTTTGGTGCAAACTTCAAGGAACAGACTGACACTCACCAGTCTGCCAAGAGGGAGTACGAAACTGAGAGAGAAGGGAGGAAGCTGAGTGTGGGGGCTGTGGACCTCGGGACTCCAGAGCTGAAATCAGATTCATGACGGAGGGGTCAGGACCCGAAGGGCTGGCATGGTGGAGGCTGGCATCAAACAACCCCGACAGGCCTGACAACAAATCAAAACACTTATTTAATTCAGACAAATCATATCATAGATCATGTAATAATCATGGAACGACTGTTTAAAAGATATCAGATAAGTGATCTCAAAAGTGGTTGAAAGATTCACAATTAATCCCCTACCCTCCACACTAATGTGTTCATCATTTTTGACTTTTGCAACTCCATGTTATTACACCACATCATAAAATCAAACTTACAGGCATTAGTGTTGAAACTAACGTGAATCAAAGTTTTTTTAGTCAGTTGATGTTAGTTTTCTATTCTAATGATTACAAATTATAATGATGTCATAGTAGTTATAGTTAGTTAAGTAATGTTTTAGTAATCAGTCATATTTTGATTTTGGTCAAGAAGCAGGGTACACCTTTGACGGGTTACCAGTCTACCATAGGGACGACACTTAGAAAGGCAACCAATCAATCTTATCCACAGGTAATCAAAACACACAGTGATGTGTGTAAGAAGAGTTCTAAAAATATCTGACATCCAGAATGTTAATAAGAAAAACATCTGATATTAATGAAATAGTTCTTCAATTAAGGCAGACATTTTGCAAATATCACTGTCTGAATATATTATACACTGTATATAGAAAATAAATACAGTTCTTCTTCTTCTTATACCATTCAACAAATCCTTACCAAGCGTGCGTCCGGGAGCACCCCAGGCCGCAGCCTGTCTGGAGCTTGCTGGGTGGTGGTTGGTTGCGTAGCCCTGGAGGGGGTGATGAGAGCCATAGGCCTGCCGGTGGAGAAGCTCTGAGTCTGGGTGGGCAGACCTGGAGCTTCCATACACCAGGCTGAGGAAGACATTAATTAGGTCAGAATGTTGGACCTACAGGTCCTTAGTTGTTACCTGTTAAGGTTGTATCCACACACCACTCTTACTCTTCATCCACAATGTGGAAAATAAGAATACATCTTGCTTAGGTGTAGAATTATTTCCACCTGAAATTGCAGCATTTGTCCGTCCCTTCTAAAAAGCTAAATACTCGTCCTGGAGTTTTCTGCACTAGTACAATTGGCACTTTTGTATTGTCATCCAAACCAATTTTTTTTTTAAGAATATGGAACTAGGAGTTTCCTGAAATCTAGTGCAAACAATATTGATGTCTCAAATAGGCCAATGCATGTTACTCCTGCATATAAACACTAATTTAGAAAACCTATTGAGACATGCTTTAAGATAAATTATATAATTTGCATACAAACATTAAGTGTATATATATATATATATATATATATATATATATATATATATATATATATATATATATATATATATATATATGATTTCCCATTAAACATGTGGTATATGGCTGTTATTGTGATTGTCACAGGAAATTGATCAGCACCATTTTTAGATTGTTCATCAAGGTATAGATTGCCTTTAATATTCATCGGCATCAACAAGGCTTCATGTCACCGAGGTCAAATAAAAATTAATTAAAGCATTTTATTTAAATAAAATGTGCTTTTCTGAAAAGGAAATACAATTAATAAACATATAACAAAGATATAGTTACTAATTTATGAATTAAGCAAGTATGAGAGGAATGTACTGTGACCTAAGAGGACAGAAGTCAGGTAAGTTAAGGTGAGCTCATGTGTAATACAATTAATGATAGACACTTTGTGTGTCTGTGCCCTTATTATAAAGTGTTGGTGAAAAGACCAGAGGCCAACGCGCGCCTGTTTACTTCCATGTCCGTCTTCTCAGTCAGCCCAGCAAACCAATGCTTGTTGGCAGAATTTAAACGCTTTTGCGATACAAGATTTGCTTCCTCTGGATAATAATCATAGTAAATTCTGTCAGTCAACATGATTGCTACAGGGAGTTCTCAGTTTATGTGAGTGCCCAGATTAATTGTAGTTTAGCCTGATACCTCTAACTGAATTCAACCTTTTTAATCAATTAGGCACTTTCCAGCATGGCAGTTCACCTAGGCTGCAGCCAAAAAACAGCAAACAGAACAGGCCCAGTCGTGACAGCGCAGCCACAGTAAACACGGCCGCACCATCGTTTGGGTGTTTTGCCTTTTTCCCCACCAAATAGATTCTGCTCCTGTAAATTTGCAAACAACAGCGTAAATGCTTCAAATAGATGCTGTTTCGAATTTATAGGCTACTAAAGGCACTGGTAACCATTCTTGATTCTGATTGGCTGGCATGCTCTGTTGTTTTCTTCTTACATATTAGAGTATTTAAACAGACACCTCGCTCTGACACAGGTATTTTACGGACATGCAGCTCATTGCATCAGTTAATTGCACAAGCTACATGCAACACTTTTTGAAGTCAACAGCTATCTCCCAACATTAACATTTATAAAACGATCAAAACAACCAAAGAGAAACAATTTCATAATAAGGACAATAACAATGAATTGTTTTTCATAGGGTGCACATCCTTATATCTTACAGGAATGAACCAACGTTTCTGAATATGCCCCATTACTTTTGTGTATTGTACAATACACAACATGAAAATGGGGTAATGTTGTAATATCCATTGCGGATAAATCTGAGCACCTCATAATTTGTCACTCAGGGCTGTTGAACACATGACCTCCAGATGTAAATAAATAAATGAAATGAAATAAAACAAAGGTGTTGCAGTACATTCAGCTGTTGACTAGCTATGGTTGAACTTGGTGACAGAATACCTGGAGCAAATCGTATATCAAGCATGTTAAATCTATACAGTGCCACTAATGTATTAGGCCTAGGCTAGGCTACTTGAAGTAAGTGATAATACACTTGACATGAGGCTTGAGACTTGCTTTCCAGCATTAGGCTACACACACAGGCATGCTTATTATGATGTAACAGTTTCCTAATACATGTCAAATATCATTCAAAATCTTTTCAAGATCTCTTCTATCTTGAAAGGCTTAAATAGGCCTATTGCATATAGGCTTATTAGGCTATTTCAAGAAATCTTACCAAGTGAATTTTCACTTGTTCCTTTGGCAGAACTTATTTTTGAATAGGCATTTTTTCCAGTGTTGTCTTTTCTGACTTGTATTTCAATTAATTCCATTTCATTTTTATACTTTTGTTTCATAAAGTAGAGTAGGCCTATGCCCTGTGAAGTAGCCTACTAGGTTGGGCACTCCTCCTGACATTAGAGGACAACTCGTGGAGCCTGTCGGAAGACTGATGTGGTTGTCAAGGCGACCGCTCTAGCTAACAGGAGCTAGCTAGTTTAGCAGCGACCGAGGCCGCACTTAATTCCCACACACAACAGCGCCGTGAGAGGAAATCCCGCTTCATATGTCATGGAGGGCGGCAGTGTGGAGTGGACAAAGCGTGCTAACAAATAACACCGCCCTATCCTACCGTAGTGGATAATAAGCCTTCTTGCTAGCAGCAAGACGGGTATAGAGGAAAGGAAGTGATGCATTCACTTGTCACATACTGCATAATGCGCGAGGTAACTGTAAATGTAGCCAATACTTGCTGTGGGGATGCCTTTAATGTTCAGCTTTACGTTAGAGACGTATAGGAATTAGCTCAAGTTTAATTCGGTGACAGTGAGGAGGGCACGCATGTCAGTCACGTGACATTATTATTAAGTAGTGTTTACTAATAAGGGGGGGAGGGAGGACGTCGCCTTTGACGTTAGAGCACAACAAGTTCAGTCACGGCGTTAGCCACATTTCACACGTCCGTGAACACGCAAGCCAGTGACGCTGCTATATGCTTTTAGATTGAGCCACATTTCAATGAAGACTTTTACGTAAACTTCCTTCATACAACAGATTATCCTCTGTGTTTTCCGCTTCCCGTGGTAACAGGCTTTTTTGCTCTGCTCTGATTTGTAGCTCGTAGCCAGTTGTTGGTAGGCTACTGGCTGTACCAGCCATCCTTAGCCAGACTGTCAAGCATCTGTAAAGTGGAAGGCGAGACAAAGCAATGCGGTGCTGGAACCTACACATGTGATCTTTCATTTTATTCAATAACAGACTTAGCTCTCAGCGACCCATCCCCCTCGCAGAGCTCTGTCTCCGTATCACTATTAACCTTCCTTCGCATACCTACCATGCATTTTGGAGACAGCCCCCCACCCCTCACCCATACCCCTCCCCTCCTCCCGAATGACAATACGGCTGCTTGTACCTGAGACTGGTGTAGCAACAGCACCGTGCAGCCTGGCTCAATGCAGCGCTTTGCCCGTTGCATTGTTACAAGAACCACTGGTGCAACCCAAAACAGGAGCCCCATGCTTTTGCCGCGGCCGAGGCTTACCTTGCTTTGCCCGATCTGTCGTAACTCCATCCCGTTCCAGCCCCCAGATCTCCGAAGCCCGCCGCGGGATAATTCCTCTCCATGAAAAGCAAAGGGCTGGATGAAGATGGGCAGATAGCTGCTAAGGAGGGGGAGGGGAGGGAGGAATGTCTTCTCTTCTGTGTGCGCTGCTACTGCTGCTCGCTATTCTGTTTCTCCCTCCTGCCTGGCGAGCCTGTAGACTGTAGGCAGGAATGGAGGGAGGAGAAGGAGCGAGGGAGGGAGGGGAGGGGGGTTCACAGCAGCCAGGAGCACCTCCTCCTCCCTTATATTTCACTGTCTATTGTCTCCCGTGTTAAGCGGATGGGCCGTGAGTAGAACAGATGCTGCACATTCATTAGCAGATTTTAGGAAGCCGAAGCTATATTCACATTGTTCCGACTTAAAAGTAGCTTCTCTGTGCCGCCGCTGCTCACTCACTCACACACATCGTAGTAAAGCTATTTTCGCTCATTTTGTGCACAAGACGCCATTTTTAAGAGGAATGACTGGGCTGGCTGGCGTTCATCCTCTCTCCTTCCCTCCCTCACACACATGCGCGCGCAAACACACACACAATTTGTCATGCACAGCAGCGCAGTGTGCAGTAGCACCGTGGAAGAGAGTGAAAGAGCTCAGCCTGTAGCCAGCTGTATTTCCATAATAAACTGTGCAAAGCAGCAGCAAACACACAATGATGTGCTGACGTCCTCCTGAGCTCCAATTCACACACATTTGCTTTTCTCTAGGCCTACTGCCTTGGCAAGTTAGACGGATGAAAGACTAAATGGATAGAAATGAATGGAGACACGTGTCATTGCTTTGTGATTTATTATATAAAACATGTTTTCTTGATATTCTCTATGAACGGATTGCCTTTTTGTTGCTCTGTTCAAAAGTATCTTACAACCAACACAGTCGAGTGTAGCCTACAGTGCAGCCCACCCTAAGCTGCAGCCCATCTGTAGTGGACAGACAGGGTCCATTCTGGGATTGTGCTGCAACTTCATTTATAAATACAATATATCAAAAAACAGCAGTGCCCGTCAAACATAAAGCAGAGGCTGTGCCTGCACTCATTCGTTGTCTCCTGGATCAGCAGGCTCTGATGGCGCTCCCCTGTGGTCAGAGAGAGGAAAGATCTTTGTGAGCGTCACGGTCCAACAGTCTGGGTGATATATTTATTGTTCCTAGAAAGATGCTTGTTGTATAAGAGCCCAAAATGTAACAACGACCCATAATGGAAAAAATACTAATAATTAAACCTATAATGTAGTTGGCTTACTGGTCCATAATCTAACAAAATGCTGAGCGCTTAATGTAATAACTTTTTGTCCATAATGGAACAACTTATTGCATTTTGGGACACTCATTACATCATGGTAGATAATGGCTGGATCTTGTAGCCTACAGATATGCTGACCTGGATTCATACGTAGGCCTACTGGAGCATCCACTTACCCTGAGTATGGTGGTGGTGGGGCATCGTGTACCCCGCTGTGGTGCAGAGCCTCGTTGTAGCTGGGTAGACCCGGGGCAATGATCCCACCCAGGGGCACCGTCTCTGGGGCCGGACGCCCATCTGCTGCCAGCCTCACTGGAGCTCTGGATCAGCACAATGAGCAACACAAAGCAATCAGAAGAATTCAGAAAACTAAGTTAAGTTGCCGTAAATCTGATCATGTCTGAAGCAAATATGAATGGGCTCAGTAAATCTGGTGGAAATATATTTGTAAATGTAAAGGTGGAGTCAGCGATTCTGGAGAATGTATGTTGTCAAAATCAGGTTTTGTCTAAATTAGTGAATATCTCCTTACGATCCGCTACAGTGGGCCAGCTGACAAAAAATCCTGTGATAACACAAAGCCAAGGCTTTGTAAACGGGCATTATGGTGGCTACGTTGGGCCCCCTTTGTTGATATACCAGTTTACAGAGTCAGGCTATTAAGACTGGATTTTTTTTCAGCACACACACAGTACGAACAAGTAGCTCTGATTGTGAGGGGATAGTCAATGATTTTTGACAAAAAGTGGTTTTGACAACAAGTGTCCTCCAGAATCGCTGACTCCACCTTTAATTTCCACATCACAGGTTAAGTGAGCTTAATATGGCTGACCTTCGTCCACTCTTGTTCCTCTTGGCTTTGTAGCAGTAGATTCCCACCACAGTGGCTAAGACTGCACACACTAGGATAGCCACGATGCCGGCCACCAGCCCCGACACATCCACTTTGGGACTGTATTCTTCAAAGACAAATATCATCATTAACATTAAGGAGAATTCTCATACCAGGCAATCAGCAGGTCAGTCACGTCTCCTTCTTGTGTGGGTCCAATTGGCTTAAAGGTGGGGTAAGCGATTCCGGAGAATGTTTGTTGACAAAATCACTTTTTGTCAAATCAGTGAATACCTCCTCACAATCTCCTTCCTGTCTGTACTGTGAGTGCACTGATTATAGGCTACAAATGTGAGGAGATATGATTTGGCAAAAAGTGATTTTGTCAAAAAACATTCTCATGAATCGCTGACCCAACCTTTAAGTCATCAGTATAAATGTGTAACTGCAACATATTCCTACTGTTTGGCGTTGTATTCAGTATTCCTAAATATATGACAGTTTGCAGCAGCATGTTTTTCTGTAGTAAGGGATGTATTTTGGCTACACTTTGACAGAGCATTTAAGGCATTAAGCATACTTTACAACAACCTATTCTAAAATGACAGATTATCCTCTGAGAAAAAATGGCAGCAATGCGGAGATAATGATGTATTAAGTGTTACTCATGTATTTTCAAATACGACAATGGATCAAATACATTTTTTAAGCATTTACCGTGACTGCTGATATAGGCCTCCCAAAACACTTTCTACAAAATGGAGAAAAATCAGATTAGAGGACAAGCAGTCCTGGTCCCTGGTTAGGCATTTATCACATAATAATGTAGTCATAGAGACAAAGATTAAAACAACAATGACAAAAAAACAATAAAGAACAACAAGGCAAAGTTATAATGCAACATACACCCATACATCTCAGTCTTCACAGATGCACTTGTTAAGCTAAAGTTTTGCGTGGTTTGAATGACTTTGGTTTAGTTTAGTTTATTTCGGTCAATATTAAACTGATTGACTATTCACTTAGTCAAGACTTAGATAAAGAATAAATAGACATTAAGGTATTGCTGTTCTGGCATTGAAACAAAAGATATACAAAAGACAAAACAGAACCAAAAAGGTATAGCCTGAAGCCATAGTTTACTATGCCGACCCTTTTATTACCCATTATTTTGACAGCTCCCTTTCAAAAGCAATGAAAGAAGGAAATCTCTTGTTTCCTTTAACAGTGTACCACCATGGTTCTCCAAATCACATTTAAGACTTTTTAAAGACCCTTTAATACCCCTTAATCCCAATGTAATGCCAACTGCACTCCCAGATAAGAAATTGTATTAGTAAGGCAAGGCAAGGCAAGGCAATTTTATTTATAGAGCACATTTCAGGCACAGGGCCACTCAAGGTGCTTCACAGGGTTAAAATCAAATAAAGAATACAAATACAAAAAAAAAAAAAAAAAAAAAAAAAATGAACAAATTTAAAACGTGGATAAAAATACAACATTTAAATAAAAGAATTAAAACATTTTACCAAAAAAAAAAAAAAAAAAAAAAAAAAATTACAGGTTAAAAGGGAAACAAGAACGTTTTGAGACCCGATTTAAAAGAGCTGAGAGTCTCAGCGGACCTCAGACTCTCTGGCAGTCCGTTCCAGACATTGGGCGCATAAACGCTGAATGCCGCCTCTCCCTGTTTAGTTCTAGCTCTGGGGACTTTTAAAAGACCTGTCCCAGACGACCTAAGGGCTCTGGGCGGCTCATAACGTATCAGCAGATCAGTAATGTATTTTGGCCCTAAACCATTTAAGGCTTTGTAGACCATCATCGATATTTTAAAATCAATTCTTTGAGTGACAGGAAGCCAGTGTAAAGACCTAAGAACTGGGGTAATGTGATCTACTTTTTTGGTCCTAGTGAGGACTCGAGCAGCAGCGTTCTGAATTAGCTGAAGCTGTCTGATTGATTTTTTAGGAAGGCCTGCAAAGACACTATTACAGTAGTCAAGTCTACTAAAAATAAATGCATGGACAAGTTTTTCTAAGTCCTGCTGAGATATTAGCCCTTTAATTCTCGATATATTTTTAAGGTGGTAGTAGGCTGACTTAGTAATTGAATTACAATAGTAATAGTATACATTGAATAGTAGTAGTAAACTAGTATGGAATACTAGTTTAGTATGTACTGTACTACATATGCCAGGCAGTCCATTTTTAACTCTGGCTTTGCAGATGCATATGGACAGTAAAATCTCCCAAAATAATTTTACATTCAACAGGGCCATAAAAATCTTCTGTCAAATGAATTTCCATGGAAATTTTGGATTGTTCATGGGCACTTCGCCCCGAACACCCGCCTATTTCCTTCACTGCTCTACGGTGATACCAACGTCAGATTAGACATAATTAAATATTTTAAAAGGCTGTGGAGTTCTACATTCAACATGGCTATGTATATGGAGGCAGCATTACCGTCTTATCATTGTCTTCAAACACCTCTCTGGCCTCCTCATAGCTGCAGATCTCCTCCCTGCATTCCCTCTCCAGATTATCAGACGCCACCACCTCAAAGTCCCAGCTGTTGTAGAGCAGTGTGCGGGACAGGAAGGAGGTGGCTGCCTGCTGGTCCAGCAACACTGGAACTCCTACAGCAGAGACGGGCCATATTATATATACAGTCATACCGTATGAGTGATGAACTACAGTATATACAACCCCCGCACTCTGGAACACAATACAAGAAACAATACTGTACTGAATAGATTGTTTTTCTCTCTTGTGTGGGAGGGCAGTACAATGGACAAAATGCCTCTTAAAAAAATAAGTGTAACAAAACCAGGTGTATTTCACTTGTAAAAAGTAAACCAACTCTGCCAAAGGAACAGGTGAAAATTCACCTGGTAAGATTTCTTGAAATAAGATGGAATATTTAAGCCTTTCAAGATAGAATAGATCTTCAAATTAGCTGGGAAAACTCAAGTTGTAGTGTATTCAATACAGTGACTGTATTGTATTAGTATTATGAAGTTTTATGTATCATAGTAAACCTGTAATGGTCAAAAGCAGTATACTTCCCCCGACTTGTCAATGTCAATCTCATCATTACATTAGTGGCACTGTTCTAGATTTAAGATAATCACCTACTTGATATAAGATAATGATAATAAATTAGACAAAATAAGACATAGAGATATATCTTGTAGCTAGCTGGAAATAATTATGTTGAGCATGTTTTACTACTATAGTAATAATAGGAACAGCTTTTGTGTCATTGTAAGCCACAATCCTCATTTACAAATCAAGCGTATTGAATTTTTAGTCCCTATATTTCACTGAAATGTTGCTTGTGAGGTGATTGTGTCCTTCTATTTTTATAGCGAGATGATATATTCTGACTAGAAATTAGACCAAATACAGTTGTTAAGATTCTAAAATTCTATAGTGTGTGTCTTTTAAGTGTGGACTGACCAGCTGTGCGTGAGAAGAGGTGTGTGCTCTTACCTGGAGCGTGCCTGTCGGTCACATAGCATTGGGCCAGCTGGAGCAGGGACAGCAGCACAATCCACAACACTGACACGGTGGAGGCCATCGACGCAATAAACTAAAAACAGAAAAAAAGAACAAGGAAGGGTTTCGGTGGGAATGATTCCAACACTTCCTGCCTGAGGCTGTGTTGTGTATGTGTGTGTGAGGACCAGCCTCCAATACACTCACTCACCTGTCCAAAGCTGTGGCCAACTTACTCTGCTGTAGTTTGAGAGAAAAAAAAACAATTATTCCTTAAGATTTCCAGAAAACATGGAGGAACCAATATTCCCCTCAAAGTGAGCTTCTTTAGTGGAAGTGTAAAGACTCCAGAGTTGTGTGCTGTTTACCGAGAGAGTGTATCGTCTCATCATAAACCTGTTGGACAACATACCGGCTGAATGGGAGGAACCCCCACAAACCTGTCTGCCTCTCCATCTGTCTGTCTGTGTGTTTGTCTGTCTGTCTTTCTCTCCTTCCACGCACAATCCAAGGGCGTGTTATATTAGGTTACTCCTGCAACTGTCTCCAGCAATCATTCCGATCCAATCAAATCATTGGTATCTATTAGTGTTTTTCTGTACTCAAACATGTCCCTAACCCAGTGTCACTCACTAAAAATACTTATGTTTTGGTCTGTTAACCTTGTGATTAAACATTGATCACATCCAACGCTAATGACAGCAACCAACTCAAGTCGACTGGATGGTGAACCGAGTTTCACCCGCCCTTTAAAGGTGCACTATGCAGTTTCAGGGGAGGGGGCTTGGTTTACATTTACAGAGCCTGCAGTTGGTTTACAAAACATTTCTTCTCTACATGTAATTCTTGGTAATGAGTCATTTTATCATCATAATTTAAACCAAAAATATTTTGAGGCACCCAGAACCCCGCCCCCTCTCCAATGAACTTCACAACTTGTCCTGACTTGATGGAACAAACAAAACAAAAGTAGGTCAGTAGGTTTTGGTTGTAATATCCTCATTATTAACCTAGTCGGGAGCTACTTGCCAGCAATCAAGCTAGATTAATTTACATTGAAACGTTTTCCCTGTATTGCAGGGCAACTTACAAATATGAAATTCAGTTCTGAAGAAGATTTACGTTAAGCAAAGTTTTCCAACAAATTTTTTTTTGTAATTCAAGTTTTTATTATAATTATTTTCAAACATGCTACAGATCAGTATCAATTCTAGTGCCCAAAATGTTGTGTTATGGTATGGGTTTTTTCAGTCCTTTGATGACAACAGAAGCCTTCAATAGCCTGCCTGTTACAAAACGGACCCATGTTCCCACTTGTTCTTATTTCAAATCAATGAAGTAGAAGACATGAGCATAGTATATCCCTGGGCTATGGGTGTAGCCTGCCTGCCGAAGCAACAACTGAAATGAAGATGCCTTTAACTTTTAAAGCCCTGTTTGGCCTCGCTCACACTTTTATCTTCAGGTGTAAACCTCCTGACTAGCTACAAAAGTGTACAGATGATTTTCTGTCAAAACCCCTTGACACCTTACCCTAGGTGATTACGTCGGCAAACTCCCTAACTTCCTTTAAATCTCTGTTTTAAGCTCATAGGGTTTTTCCTGTGACCTCAAACCAGTGTTGTGACCTAAATACAGTATGTCTGCATAGTCAACCCCAAAAGGTCCATCCCGAGCCAGGTATAACATTGTGTTTATCATCAGAAGGCCTTTTTACCTTAGAATTTTTTTAGATGAATGTCTTGTAATTTCACTTAAATGTTGTAAATACGTTCACACACTTTGTCCTGTTATAAACACTTTGTTTTAATGAATTTCTTGCTGCTTGGACTTTGATTTTGTAAATACATGTTTAATGTGACCAATATCTGTCACAACAGAATACAAATGATGAAACTGTAACATCGTCTTGGAAACCCTAGAAAAAAAATTCTGCTTCAAACAGTGTCGGTTTGAAAAGTCAAAACACAACAGAAAGAAATGATTCAATGATGTATAAAAGTGATTTGACTTTTATTTCAAAATAAAAATTGATGACGTGAATTGCAGGCTGCGAGATAGATATAAATATGAATTAACATTAATAATAAGAGAAACCAAATTGTCTGAAACATTACAAATGGCAGGAACAGTACGAATATTTTTATACTTTCAATTCCAAAAAAGAAAAAGAAACCAAATACAATTGGTCGTTGTGGGGAGGACTGCTGGCTGCTCATCCCTGTATAGCTGCAATAGTGTTCTCTACTGGTTAGCATGGGCCACTGCACAGGGGCAAAATAGTGGCACAAATGACTTTTGATAAATGCAATAGGGAGAGAGGGGGGGGGGGGGGGGGTGTTACAATACAAATGAAGGTAATATTGATTGAAACTTCCAATGTGATATGTTGGACAATACTGTAATATTACACATCCTAAACACTGAAAACAACTCCATCCGATTAATGAAGAGCATTGGCTGCAGTTGAAATCTCTGGACAAAGCTAGTAAGAGGACCTTGAGTTGAGGATTATTATTATTATTTCAAACTGTATTCAAGGTCAAGAATAGACTTTTCCCCTGCTACCAGTTCACCATCATACATACACATCATGTTAAGACACTGATAAAGTACATGTAAAAAAAAAAAAAAACTTAAAAAGTGGAAAGAAAAAACATCAGTACCACAATGCAGTCCACCTGTCACTGAACACATTTGTGTCAACCCAACACGTTGCCCATTGCAGGTCAAAAGTTAAGACGTGAAAGCACAGAAACAAGTCCTTCTGTCTTGAATACAGCACAGACTTCCTCATTCAGCTTGTGTCAGCAGGGAGCAGGCGTTCCCACACTGTAATAGGACCAGACCAATTTTTAGGGCCGATGCCGATTCCAAAATTAGGGAGTAAAAATTATCTGATAACCAATATAACAGCCGATTAAATTCAAAATCTTCAGAAAAAAACATATTGTAAAGAAATAACTACTTTTATCATTACTTAAATATAGTTCAAACACTTTGAAGGTAGATCATTTTACTGCTTTAGAACACTTTACTGTCAGAAATTGGTGCGGGAACTTTTCTTTATTGAAATTTGCTTTGGCAGGGGGGGAACAAAACGTATTACATATATGACTAATGTTAGATGGGGAATTTTGAAACTCAGACATTAAGAATTGTTTTCTTACTTCAGGGCATGTCTACATGAATATAGCTTATATTTACAAATGATGGTCATCATTTCTAAGTGAAACCAAGACATGTTCCTTGCAATTATTAGGAAAAATAAGAAAATTTAACATCGGCGTCTTTTGTATTTATAGATGGTTGTAATAATCTGTCTGTATAATATTAAGGCAACGCTGGTGGAAAGATGGGTAGGGAGCAACACAGCAGCGACCTAACCCTACGTCTGTGTGGCTCTGCTGCCCCCTGCAGGAAGGCACGGAACATGACAGCACATGGGCGTTAAAGGGATAGTTCAGTATTTTTGAAGTGGGTTGTATAAGGTACTTAAGCATTGTTACTCTTACCTAGTCTCAGTCTTAAGTTACCTTATGGAGATGGCGGTCAACGCGGTCATTTTAAGGGGTTTGGGAGAGATTTCAGCCTTGTACTGTTGTAGATGGGGCAAGCAGAGAAACGGTGTTTCGCCAAATATAATAATGCTAAACTAAAAAATGAATATCCATTCAATTGTACACTAAGTAGTATATTTTCACTGTTGATTTGTGGACTGATATGCTCCATAGGCGCAGTAATACATGGCCGAACTAGCTTAAGAAAGGGCAAAAATAAGCAGCAGTCTGCTGGTGCAGTGCAGCGAATCAGTAGCCTACCGAAACAATCCTAAATCTAGCATACAATTGAACTGATTTTTTTTTAGGTAAGCATATATATAGTTGGCAAATTGTCATTTTTCTTCTGACCCCCTCTGCAACATTACAATGCTGACTTCTGCTACAGCGATGTCCCCCCCTCAAAAGTCCTTAAAATTACTGCGCTGATCCCAATCTTCATAAGGTAACACACTAACTATGCATGAGTACCTCATACAACCCCACTTCACAAATACTGACCTATCCCTTTAACGTCTCATCCTTGTGCTTGCCACTTGACACAGGCTAGTTAGAAAATGTTACATCCACATTTTCCTGCACACTTAAGACACAGTATTGTAAATAAACTGTCCATGGCGATTGTTTCCTAAGACAGTCAGCAGCGTGGCGGTGATGTCACTACAGGAAGAGGCGTCCTGTTCTTAAACAGCAGTTTGGTCATTTCTACAACAGGTGACGGTGTGGTGATATTTGTGGTTGTTCATAGTAAAGGCATTATTACTCCGTGTACGTCGGCCCATAGCGCTGACTTTCTGTCTCTCCTCCTCCGACACCACCTCTGCTGCTCTCCCTTTAACATCCTCTCATTCAAACACAAGATTACACTGATTTAAAAAGGTTGCTTTCGGCAAAAAAGTGCAAATGAAAAAAACATTTGGAGAGAAAATGATGCACCTTATCTCTCGCCCACTCACTCACTTATACATACACACACACACACACACACACACACACACACACACATACACACACAAACTCACATACACAAACACACACACACACATACACTCTCTCTCTTTGGAAAGCAGTATAGGGCTGAGGCGTTGGTGTTAGAGCACAGCACAGTGGGCCCTCTTCTTCTTCCCTGTGTGGCTAGCCTGAGGCGGGGGACACTCCATCTCCTGAAACCGTCTGAAAGAGAGATGCCCATCATTCTACAGTCTGTACACATCACAGTGTTACTGGAGTTACTGTTGATATCCCAATTAATAAAGGTGGAGTCAGTGATTCTGGAGAACGTTTGTTCACTTTTAGTCAAAATCAGTGAATATTTCCTCACAATCTACTACCTGTCTGTACTGTGCGTGGGTTGAAAAAAAAAGTCTGGTGTATTAATACACAGCCTAGGCTCTTTAAATGGACATGTTGCTAACTATGGTGGCCCCCCTTTTATAAATACTCTTTGTTTACATGCCAGTTTACAGAGCCTAGGCTGTTTATTGACACTGTTTTTTTTTATTGACAGGTAGCGGATCATGATGAGGTATTCACTGATTTTGACAAAAAGCCTTCTCAAGAAGGGCTGACATAGGACACCAAGCACCCAGGAGAAGTTACAGACCGGCATAACAAACCACAAAAGTCTCAAACAGCCAAAACAATGAACTGGAATAAAGTTAGAGGGGAAAACACAAGAGCACAACGTGTGCAGCGACTGATGGGACCTCAATACAGGTGTCTAAATGAAAGTCAAATAAATATATATATACGGCCCGTTACTGTACCTGATAATTTTCACCAGCTCCAAGAAGACCTCGTCCACCATGAAGCGGTTCTTGGCTGATGCCTCCATGTAGTGGATCCTGTTCTCTCGGGCGAAGGACAGAGCGTCCTCTTTAGAGATCTGCAGACAACAGAGCAGACGGTCAAACCCTCCACCATTCCCTCAGGCTCTCCACCTGTACAGCTAGACACTTCAATGACCAGTGCACCAGGGTCTTAGAAAAGGATTTCCCAAGTGTGCTGCATGAAAGACTTATATTGAAATAGTCTTAATAGTCCCCCTGATTCCACACTTTGATTTTCTGATTCCTCCTTATTTTGTAGGGCTTAAGGTTTGTGAGTTTACTTTGCTGTGTGCAGTAATTTGCTGCTCCTCCTCTGACTGTGGCGGCCTCACCAAGCTGATCATCATATTAGTTTGTTTAATTACTGGGATCAGTATGAACACATAAACAATGCACTGGTATCTCCACGCCTTGCATCCAAAGTCAATACAACTTTAAAGTCAATTTCTGCAATATGTGCCAGGCATACAGAGGAATCTGTATCTCCAACCCACAGTGCAAGGGGATCAAATAAGATAAGTTATATATACAATAAATACATTCTAAATAATGCAAAAAGTAAGGCAAAAACAAACAGTATAAAAAAAATAAAAAAATAAAAATTTGCAATATACGAAGAACATTATTTACAACATTTGCAATATGCAGTAGACTTAAGAAATAGAAAATGTACAATATATGGGCATAACAAAGTGCAGACAGATTATAAATAGACCAATGTAAAAGGCACTGCTCTAAGTGGAAAGTGTTAGCTCATTGACAACATACAGACAGACGCAGCAGCAGGCAGTTTGCTCACCACTCTCTGCTGTTCCAGGTCCACCTTGTTCCCCACCAGCACCATGGGGAAGTCGTCCCTGTCCTTCACTCTCAGGATCTGGGTGTGGAACTTCTGCACCTCGTGGTAGCTGTGTGTGTGTGTGTGTGTGTGTGTGTGTGTGTGTGTGTGTGTGTGTGTGTGTGTGTGTGTGTGTGTGTGTGTGTGTGTGTGTGTGTGGAGGGGGGGGGGGCAAGAGGAAATAGTTAGCGAGCACAGTATCAACAAACATGGACAGATCAACTATAACAATCAGATAAGCACAGCAAGACATAGCTACATGTTGATCAGCCAGTCATTCATTATGTTCTAATGCAATGAAATGTGCTTCCACTATTACTGTCTGCTTGTGTTTATTCATATTATTTGAATATCATGGTAAAGTCCATTTCAGAAAGTGACACACACACACACACACAAACTTTTCATTACCTGCCCCGGTCGTTGAGTGCAAACACCAGTAAGAAGCCTTCTCCTGAACGCATGTACTGCTCCCTCATCGCCCCAAACTCCTCCTGACCTGCTGTATCCAGGACTGACACACACACACACGCACGCACGCACGCACGCACGCACGCACGCACGCACGCACGCACGCACGCACGCACGCACGCACGCACGCACGCACGCACGCACGCACGCACGCACGCACGCACGCACGCACGCACGCACGCACGCACACACACACACACACACACACACACACACACACACACACACACACACACACACACACACACATACACACACACAATGATTACTGGCCATTCATGGTGCACAGACTGAGCAAGGGACTAGACTGAGCTACTGTATCGTGTGTCAGATGTGTTAGATTTGCTGCTCCAAAGACACACACACTGCAACATCTGTGCACAGTTATATCAGTAATATCAAAGTCAGATCAAGATCACGTCACGTGGTTACACTGATAAAGACTTCCTGAAAGTGTTGTTTCCTTGGATATATAATACTGTATGTGTGATTTTAAAATTACACTCAGTGCAGAAATGTGCCGAGTAAACCTGTTTACATCTGATGATTCACGTGTTATTGTGTGGAGAAATGGCAGCTGCAGCAGTGAGTGGCTGTGTGTGACCCAACACACTTCAGCCTAGTGCAAGTCCTAACAAGGGAATGAAACAAGCAAGAGAGCAAACACGCTGCCTGCAATCATATCACGCCCCTCAGTTTCACACACACACACACACACACACACACACTTGTGGAGACTTACTGTCCAGCCGGGTCTCCTTCCCATCCACAGTACAGGTCTTGGTGTAGGAATCTTCGATGGTGGGGTCGTAGTCTGACACAAAGTAGGACTGTGGGATACATACACACTCAGTTAGTTAGTTAGTTAGTGAGAAGCTTCTGTCAACAGTGGAATATGTCTCTTAAAGGCAGTGTGGCTTGTCACACAATGCTCCCAGCAAATACCTGTTTCTATTGGACATGGATGAACATGATGAAAAGGCCTTTTTAAGACATCTACATGGTATTCATCTAAAAGGCTGTATCCAAAATCTGTTGTGGAAAAACTTTGGACACTAATATGTTGTAAAAATGAAATAAAGCTTTGAACTCTGTCTTAATGCAACATCTAGATTTAGTGCTATGGAGCAGACATGTGGTCAGCAGCGGCTCATGTGTTACATCTCAAACCTTCCCACACTTCACTTCACTGCTGCAGCAGACAGAGAGCAGTGTCACTGACTGTGAACATGTGGGCTAGCATACATATTTTTAAACATTTGTTCTTTCTATTTGTATATTATGTAATAATAATGTAGTACAGTGCACACATGTTTACATATTATCTGTTGCTATACTTGTAGCCTATCTGCTACATATTGCACATAACTCACAAAGCCTACTTGATAAAATATTTTTATTTTCTTATATTTCTCTATGCCTAAGTATACAGGTGCATCTCATATAATTAGCACATCATGGAAAAGTTCATTTTCGTAATTTCCGTAATTTAATTCAAAAAGTGAAAGTTTAATCTACTCTAGATTCAAAATGAAATATGTCAGGTCTTCCTTTGTTTAATTTTTGCTGATGACGGCTTACACCTCTTGAATATCTCCATGCCACACCGCATGGATGCAATAACTCATGCAAAAGGAGTCCCGACCAAGTTTTGAACATACTTTTCAGAAAAGTTCACATTTCTGTATTATAAATCCTTTTTTAGTTGGTCTTATGTAATGTTCTAATATTTTTGCTGTAAGCCGTAATCAGCTAAATTAAACAAACAAAAAAAGGCCTGACATTAATGTGTAATGAATCTAGACGTATTTGAAAGTTTCAACCTTTCCATGATGTTCTAATTATATGGAATGCACCTTTATTTCTACTCGGGAATTGCAACTGTAAAGTGAGGTCATCGGATGCAGCCAGCATCATTGAGTCTGCATGCTTATTACTGTCTAGGCTATTACTGTGCATTTACAGCATCACTTAATGAGATGCACCCTTTGTGAAGTAAGCAGACAGGCTTTATGAAGCAGCAGGCCATGCTTTATAGGTCAGTAATAAAAAGCCATTTATGTGAACAACACTTTGGGTTTGACAGGTTATGAAAAAATCCTCCTTGTAATTGTTTAGCTCTTCAGTTGATCAGAGCTTTTCATGCTTCTTTATACTTACAATTCAATGAGAAATATTAAACTTTTTACTCCACTACATTAATCTGATAATAACCCTTAGTTCTAGTCACTTTTTGAATGAAGAAGGTTGCAGTGAAAACATATGAAAAGTTTATACCCAGACAGTATATAGGCCTACAAGAACAATTTAAACATTAACTGCTTTATCGATAACCTTAAATGTGAGAATCTGCTTTTCCTTTTAATAATTAAGTGAAGTAATAGCCTATATTCTTAAATAGTAGAACAGTCACTTTTACTTTTATAGCTTCTTTAGGGCTTTTTTCTGATTATATTATAGGCCTACTTTCACTTAGACAACGTTTTCAATTAATTTATACTTGTACCAGAGTATGTTCTATATAGTTTTTAGGCCTATTAGTACTTTTGAATCTTTAAACCCACATTCCATACCAGCCAAATGCTCTTGATGCTCTCTTGGCCTACTTAAATACTTTGAAAATCAAGATACTTTTGAACTTTTACTCTAAGTGGTTTTATAAATAGGTGAAGTAACTTGCAACGGGGTCATTTATTCTACTAAGGTATGTCTAGCCTACTCTTTTACCCAATCGACTGTGGTTTTCAGGTAGGCTACTCATTGCAACACTGTACGCTACAACTTAAAATAAGACTAAATAAGTTTGGCTCGTGACGTGAGTCGAGCTGTGCCTAGCCTTAATGACTCACAATCCAGATGTTTTTCACAGGCCCGGCCATTTGTTTCTTGTTAAGAGAAGAAGTTAATAAAGCGGTAGTAATAACAACACAGTGTCCCCTGATGTAGTATGTAGCCTATGTGTCTGCTATGCGGGCTAACTGTGGTGGCCTGTGTGTGTCGCAGACAGATGTGGACCGTACCTGGATGAACTGGATGGTCAGGGCGCTCTTGCCCACCCCTCCTCCTCCCACCACCACCAGTTTGAATCTCTCCTCGTCTCCGCTCATAGCTGCTGCAATCGGAACTGGGATTTTTTTTTCCTCTCTCGTTTTTTTCTCTCGCCTGGTCGGAAAAAAAAGCGCTGGATCTGGAACCTCGCAGCACCGTCTCTAGTTGTCCAGCAAAGCTCAAGCCCAACACAAGGCGAGATACACGGGTCCAAAGCAAGAAAAGCAGTTTTCTGTCTGTTTTCCTTTGCTTGGCGCTGATCTTAACTCCACACTTCCTTTCACGCAAACACGTTCCAGGCGTTTGACTTGACGGTGTGGAGCGGAGCGGGCCGCTGCTTCTCTGCTTCTCTCTCCTCGGCCTGCAGGCTGCTTCTTTCTGAGGGCGGAACTGCTTCCTCTTTTTTCTCTTTCCTCAACAAAGTCAAGACGCACACACACTCACACACGCGCGCGCAGCAGAGCAGAAGACCCCAATAACCCGAGCTGTGTTGAGATTAGATGTGAGAGATCAGAGGCTACACACACACACATACACACAATCACACTCTCTTTGCGTTCGTCTCATTCAAACTGCAAAACGGAACAGAACTAATTCCACTTTCATGTGTCACTCTCCTTATTTGGTCATTTGGAGGATCCGTGACATCACCACTTCAACTTCACAGGCTCACACAGCGCTGGTTTTAAAAGCAGCGCTATCAGCCTACACTGTGATTGTTTGAGCCCTTATAATAGGCTAGTGCATTAGATAAGACAGATGTTGTCCTGGTGGGTTCTACCATCCATTGATTTATTGGGTTGTACGAGCTCCGGTTGTTCAGCGGGAACCGGAACTTCCTCGGCTCTCCTTCAGTGTGGAATGCGTTGGAAATGTGCGCCCGGGGGCGGCAATACACGCCTCTGTAGCTGGCCGCGTGCCACAGAGTTCCTAGCCGGGAGGAGCCTCTAGTCTAGGCGGCCACAGGTAGCTGCATGAAGGCAGCATGCAGACCGGCTGCTCTTGGCATTACACAATGCATAGGGAGACATTTCCAAATACATTCCAATGCACCAGGATTGACAGGCCTACCTAACCTGTGCAAACACTTTTCACACAAATTATATAAAAATAGTTTTATTTTGTGTAATATAAACTCATTTTAAATTTTCCCTAAAATGATCAAATGTAAAAGTGCCTCATGTTGCCTCCTAAGGTAACATACTGAAACAAACAAACCTGCATCTCTTTGACTTATGGGTCATGAGCTGCTCCGGACTGAGAAAAAGCCAAGAAGACATACAGTAGTTGACAGCCATCTTTAATCGTCAAAAAACACACATTTCAAGCCATCGTGCCAACAGGATAGGCTGACCAGTGTCAACATGGGATAAACAAGGTGTGGAGGTTTATTGTATATTAAAGCTGTACTATGTAACTTTGCTTTTTGGAGTGTATTTTGCGCCCCCTCTGGTAGAAAGTGGTCGTTACAGCGCATTCCCGTTCAGCGTGTTTCCCTTCTTATGATCTCCTTACCCTTTTTAGGGGCAACATTACTGTCTTAATTGATTGCTCCGCCATGTTTTTTTTCTTCCTGTCACCAATACATTAACGTATTTAGAGAAGAAGTCACAAAACAAATTGAAGTTGAATGTTTTTTTGTTTTTTTTTGACAAAAAGCCAGTAAAAAATATGTATTAAAAAATCTTATATAGTACAGCTTTAACTATGATTTATATTCAGCTCTGCAATAAATAAATAAATAGATAGAAGACAAACATTCTCTCAGATCCCCTGTATGTATTTACACCACATGTGCCGCTTGTTGTTTCTGTTTGACAACCATGCACAGACTCATATGCCTCTTTTCCACTGAGTGGCACAGTTTCGGTTTAGTTCAGCAGGGCACGGTATGCAAAGTATATACAGTCTATGGGCGCTGGCTAGGGGCAATCAAAACCAAACTGTACCGCTCAGTAGAAACATGGCTTTACACAGACACATCCCTTTGCCCTTCCTCAGCACCTGTAGGGCAGTGCGGGCGTTCCCATCCTGACCGGTTGGACAGAGAGCCCCCCCAGCAGCAGCCTCTCCCCCCAGTCCAGCAGCTTGTTGAGGCTGAAGCTGAAGGGAGACATGAGGCCCTGCTCCTTCCCTTGGTCCTGGGTCTGGGTCTGGCTCTGCTGCCGGCACCAGCCACTGTTCCTCCGCACAGTATTCGACTCCTCAACAACAGCCGGAGCCATTGGGCCGGTCCCCAAAGGCGTCAGAGAGAGGGTGAGACTTTTGCGTTTGTCCCGTAGAGAGGAAGCAGAGAATGCTGGGAGATGTAGTTGTGTGGGCTTCTCTGCTGCTTCTGCTGCTACTTCTGGTTGGACCGGCTCACAGGGGCTCGGAGCTGAAACGCCACACTGCTGCTGTTGTTGGTTCAGATTCAGATTGAGAGTCAAATGAAGAGTCTTATGTTTCCCAGAGAAACTGCCGATGTCTGAACATGGCCTTCTGGGCTGAGCCGGGTGTGTGTGCAGGGTGTTGTCCATGTGTGTGGCCTCCTGATTCATGTTGTGTTGAATGGTGTTGGTGTGGTTGACACTGTGGTTGTCATTCAGCTGGATGGGTAGGTGGGCAGCAGAGGACTTGTGTGTGAGAGTGCCCTGGAACTGCTGCAGCTGACCCAGGAAGTTGAAGTTTGGGGAAATGGAGGGCCGGCGCTCTTTGACAAACCTTTAAAGAGGAGGGACAGACCAGAGGGGGGGTTAGGGGCTAGTAGTAATAAGTCATCAGATGAAACTATCCGAACAGTTATCCATTTGTTTTCCTTTAAGGCGAAACACTGCAGGTGAGTCGGGTAACATTTTTATCTAATAGATATAGTCATGAAACTTTGGCAGTTGATTACCCACATTAAAATAAAACAATTCTATTACATATTTTTTTCCAGACACGTTTGAATAAAATTCGGAATAGTGGTAAGAATGATTATTGAAAGTTTAGTTGATGTAAGTTGATGGTTGTATAGAAGAAATACACAGACGCAAACGGACAAAGTTTAGTCAAATTATAACCTAAGTGTACATTGATTTTGGACCTTTGATTTATACTCGAAAGAAAACATCATATGAAGGCAAAATAGACAAAATGCTCAAAATCGACCAGTGTTGGATAAAACAAATGTTTTTACCTGCAGCGTCTCGCCTTAAAATGAATAAAAAGGTTAAACGTGTTAGACAATATGATGATACCTGTATGCTTGGTCCATGTCCATGCCCAGACTGTACATGATGTAGGCCACAGCCAGGGCCGGAGAGCGGGAGATGCCTGCTGCACAGTGAACCAACACAGAGGCTCCGGAGGATATGGCTTCATCTGAACACACACAAACACACACACGTCAGTCAAACAATCAGAGTGATGCAATGTCTGGACTAGAGGTAGTTCCTCGTAGCTTTGAGTTCAATGTTTTAAGTGAGTGACGGCTATATACTGACCGATGAAGTGCAGAGCCTGCGGTATCCATGGCAGCAGATCGGCCCACAGTGAGTCGTCGATGGGGATGCGCATATATCTGGAGGCAGGCAGGAAGGAGGGCTGGGGGCTGCAGCGACTCACACTCAACACATAGGAGATACCATGGGAGGCAAGCCCGTCCTACAGAGAGAGAGAGAGAGAGAGAGAGAGAGAGAGAGAGAGAGAGAGAGAGAGAGAGAGAGAGAGAGAGAGAGAGAGGGGGGGGGGGATTAATATTTGCACATTGTTTTTCTTTATGTGATTGTCAAATTCCAATTTTACAAAACACGAGATCAGTTTCTAAAATGTAGATGTAACCAGACAACTGTATAGCCTACATGAACTGCATGCATAAAACAAAACAGTTTCACATTTAAAAATAAAATAGTAGGCTACAGTAAACAGTTATCATGAATGAATGCATCAGGAATAATAATGTAATAATATTTAATAATAATAGGCTGATCATTTTAAGATAAATCAGAATTCTGTAGGCTTGTGTTACATGGTTTGCAAATGACTTTTCCGTGATTCCGGGCGGTGAATGAATAGACTTTCTCACCTGCGTCACGTCTCTCTCCGCTCCGAGGTAGAGCCTCGGCAGGATGACGGACAGCGGGGGCTCCGCATCAGTCTCCATGGACCACACCATATCTGCAGCACAGCACCAGAGAAACACATGTTACTACTCCACTGATAAATAACACAATAAACACAATACTATGTCACACTATCACACTGCAACTTCTCCTATGCATGCAGGGAAAAGATTCCAGCACAGAAAACAGCACTTTGCGTCACTAAATATGCAGGTTTAAAGCCTTTTTTCTCATGCAATGTTACTCACTGTTAATGTTCCTGTTGTAAAAATCGCTGTAGACGTCCTCTTGTAGTGTGTCAGTGAACGGTTTGCAGAGTCTGAGTCTTTCTGTCCCGCTGCCTGCTGCTGTATGTGCTGCGTCCTCGCTCTGCTCTGTAGAACTGGCTTCTAAACGATGAGCTCATCCCCTTACCAACAATAGATCTCCACTAGGTGATGTCATCTGCAGCCAATCAGCGGCGCCCTGCTGGACTTCCACACAGCGCAGCCGCAGATCTGCTGTGTTATCATCAGCACAGTGTATATCCAGCAAGCACACAGTGCAGTTCACCGTGCAGGGTTGCCTCATCAACAACATGACGTAATGTTCACATTTTGTATAGGACTACGCACTGTTAGCAATGCACTCAATTCGATTCAATTAGCTTATGGGCATGCATGTGACAAAATAAAATGTTGCGAAGCATCATGCAAAATTAATATAGGCCTAGCTAGCCTAACAATTCAACAATAGAAAATAGGCCGACTCAAAATCCAAAGCAACAATCATGATAATAATACAGTGGTAATAATCAAATTAATAGGAGAGCCTATGTGCCCAAAGCCTAGGCGAATGTGCGTTGTGCGTGTTTATTCATTTATTTAAAATGTATATAGCCTGTGTGTGTGTGTGTGTGTGTGTGTGTGTGTGTGTGTGTGTGTGTGTGTGTGTGTGTGTGTGTGTGTGTGTGTGTGTGTGTGTGTGTGTGTGTGTGTGTGTGTGTGTGTGTGTGTGTGTGAGTGAGTGACAAGACAGCAAAGCAGTAACAGACACCAAACAGTAGGAGGCTAAAGTAGGACAGACATAAGAAAGTCAATCTAGGGCTAGGCCATGCTTTAATTCACCTCCGTACACATTGAAAATACGTCAGTATTTTACGTAGGCCCTATTGATACGTGGAGTTTTAGACCAAGCGCGTGACAACTGCACTGGCACTGAACAACAGCCTACAGACATGATGTCATGTTAAACAATATTAAAGGGGCACTGTGTAACATTTGAAGTAATTCATTAGCTAAAATCAATATTCCCATTCATAAATCTGTCCTCATTGGTGTAAAATCACCTCTGCCAATAATCTGAATTATCCTCCTGAGCGGAGAATTACAACTATTAATATTACATTTTGTACATTGAGCAGGCAAGTCTTATGGAGGCATCCATGTTTTTGGAATGTCATCAGGTGCATTGTTTAAAATTTAGAATTGTTCTTGTCCCTGAAGGCCACTGCAGCTTCTGTTATTATTCAAAAGGGGTGGGGTTACCCAGGGAGCGTTGCATTCTAGAACTTTCTAGAACCTTCTAGAACTTTCTTGATGATGTCATATTACACAGTGCCCCTTTAAAACACTTAGTGCTGTGTTCTATAGCCTAGTAGCCTAGGCTTTGTCTGCAATTAATTTTATCGTGCCCTTCTATCCCGTTGACATTGGAATGTTCCTTCAGTGTTTAGTTTTAAGTTAATTTATTCATACGTCATCATCATAGCATTTAGCGATATTTTCATGATACACTTTATGGCAATGCAGTGAAATAGGGAACCCTAAAATAAGCTACTAGAAACATTTGGGAGGGGGCCCTGGCATTAGCGTTGCATCATTGTGCTTAAATTGAGGGCTGAGCTCTGACAAGCATCGAAGGATAAAAACGCAGAGCAAGCTTTTTTTTCTTTTTACATTGGCAGGTTTGTCAGTATGAAACAGAGATGGACAGACATCCAAAACCTTAACTTGTATTTACATTGCCATTTAGTTTATTATCTTAAAATGTAGGGTCAGCGATTCTGGAGAATGATGTTAAAAAATAAAAATAAAATCTAGTGTCTTCCAGCTGTTAGATTTTCACATGGATTTTCAATGAAAATATTAATTGATATATACAGAGGAGTGTCCGGTGTAGTATTAACTCCTGGGGCTGTGGGTCACATAATATGGAAGCTATGGAATAAATATTTCTTATTTCCTATAATATAATTGTTGAAAATGAATGAATTCCACATTATGAATCAAAATTATTGTACTTCATGAGCCCAAATTAGTAAAATTGTTTGATTATGCTTGTTGAAAATATGATCAGGACAGCATGAAGGTATTGAAAAAAAAAATGACAGTATTTTATTGACTATTTTAAGTCAGTCATCCATTTTGGAGAAAATTCAGCATTTTCCAGTAATGTGTTCAGATTTCAAATCTTAAACACCAGATTTAAAACCAAGCATTTCCCAAACTTCCCAGACACAAGACAGGAGACGTAACAGGTCGGATATATGGCATAGTTTTACTTTCACATTTTTTTTTCCATTACAGAGTAAATCTTAATTCTAACACAGGTATTGGACAGGGTCTTAACACCGATACATGAGGCTGCATTAGCTAGTGGATACTGCATAGACACACACACACACACACACGCACGCACATACACACTCACAGAATGACAAAATAAGAAGACTACATTTTTCCACTACAATGTTCAATGTCCTGTGATTGCCGTGCAGTCACACAACGTAATGTGACTATATTAGAAATGTCTTTCGGCATCTTTTTTTTCTCTTTTCATTTTTTTTCTTACCGGCTATAACAGTCACACTCACATTCTCACACACACAAACACACACACATATACCCAGTCCCCTTTAGTTGTAATGGACCTGTTGGTGTCTTTAACACCCTGTTCCTCTCCACAGCACACCAGCGCACATGTGTGTGTGAGAGAGGAAGCCCAGGATGCGTTATAGAAAGCTTGTGGAAAGCGGTGGATCTCAACATTGACTGTAGTGGTTGTGTGCACACATCACGGCATGGATCTTGTCTATTAAGTGCTTGGCTAAAGAAGCAGCGATGGAATGTGTACATATGTATTATCATCAGACTGATCTGTGTGTGTGTCCAGCCTGGGGATTGGACTACAGAATACATATGTTGGCGCCTGATTATTAAAACTGTTATCGTGTCCTTTTGGAGGATTATGAACCTGCCATTTTGTGCCTATTCTGATGAATGAAAGCTAAAGCTGGGCAAAGTAAAAATCAAAAGGTAAATTCCATATACATAAAGACACTGGTGCCGATAGCCAAGCCAGAACCAGTGTCTCCGTTTGGGGTTGGACTCTTCCACTGTCCCAGGGTGTGTGTTCCATTGAAAAGCTCAGAGAAGCAGCGGTGCACTGCCCTGTATTAAAAGGTGGAGGACTCAACCTTCTGTTGACATCCACTTAAAATGTACATAGTCAAATTTGATCCATATTCTCATTTGCGACATTGACTTCCATTTTCTTTCTTACCCAGACAAAATGGTTGAAACACCAACCTACAGTTTGTCTTCTTGACTCGGCATTATCATTTATTTCATGGCGACCTTTAGTCTATCATTCACACACATTAGGAAGATTGATAAAAAGCTCATGAGTTAGTTACAAATTTGTACTAACAGTATTTTTAATAGGCTGATATTTTAACAATAGATGACGTATCGTGACCCACATATAGCCGGAATGGAATGGATCCTTGTTTCATAACCATACATTACCACTATTCGACCTAGTAGTACGTATTATGTTTCATCACAATATGGTTATCTTAGCAAGTCTACATCTGATAAACCTCCGCACCCCCAGTTCAAAAGCATCTCAGATGCCGTTTCCTGAGCTTTTCAACAGCGAGCACATGGAACCATCTCCCAAGCAGTGGATCAGAGTCTCCCCCCTCTACATAGTGTCCATTCATTCCAGATAGATACATCACAGGCATTCTTAACAAGCATGATGGGAATGTCTCAGAAAGCAATAAAGTCATACACGCACCGCCACATATTTACATAAACAACATAAACTAGTGTACTAGTTCATTGAAATGAAGGGCTTTACTCAGAGAGGGGACAGTTAAGGGGGCTTTTCAATGAGTATCCCAACGCCTTTGTTAAAACGAGTTCTCATTGGTAATGCTTGATGGGTATAAGAGCAGAAGGGAGGCAGAGAGCACGGTTCTGGACCCTAAGGTCTCACTTCCCAAGTGGGACCCACCAGAACCGCAAAGGAATCATGAAGGCCTTATATACCTGTTGGTGTGTGTGAGTGTGAGAGTGTGTTTGTGTGTGTGTGTTTGTGTGTGTGTAGGAAGGGGATAAGTAGAGTACATGTGTGCGGAAAAACAGCTTCACCCATTTGACTTCAAGGAATGTTCTACTAATTTAAATCTCTCTCTCTCTCTCTCTTTCTATATATATATCTCTCACACACACACACACACACAGCATCAGTACTACAGAGCTGTCAGAATGGAGCAGAATGGGAACCCAGCACAACCAAGGGACACATACGCACACGCACACAGACACACACACACTTCTGGCCAAATATGTCCCGGCTACACAGGTAAACACCAACAAAAACAAGAATGTAGCATCATGTTAATAAACAAGTAAGGAGATGAACTGGAATCAGAATGTGGGACAAAGATAATGACAATAATATTGCCTCTGCTGCTAGCAGTGGCTGACTTTTCCCTTATGTAGGTTACAATTTGTTTTTGTTTTTTTTACTCAAAGACTGTTGTTTGGAGGGAGGGAGGAAGGGAGGGAGGACGAGGAGGGGGCTGGCAGGAGGGCTGGAGGGAGACACGGTGGTTCACTCTAGAACTGTTCGGCCAGCAGCTCACACAGACGCTTGGAGACAGTGTCCTTACTGGAGCGCAGAGTCAGACGGTACATCTGTAGACACAGACAAAGACACAGACACATCAACAAAGACACAGAGACAGACAGTTAGGAGAGCCATTATTTATTGCAGGTCAAATACATTTGAAGGGTCCGATTGTGAAAGCAGTTTGGTCCTTGTTAACTTTATTATTGTACATTGTCCAGGCTAATCAAAGGTTGAGTCAGTGATTCTGGAGAACGCTTGTTCACTTTGTCAAAGTCGGTGAACTTCCTCAAAATCTGCTACCTGTCTGTACTGTGTGTGCGCTGAAAAAAAATCTGGCGCTGAAAGAAAATCCCAGCCTAAAACGGCATGTTGCCAGCTTCAGTGACCCCCTTCGTCAACCCAGTTTAAAAGAGCCTAGGCTGTGTAAGAATACTGGATTTTCTTCAGCCAACACAGTACTGTCAGGTAGCTGATAGTGAGGAGATATTCACTGATTTAGCCAAAAAATTATTTTGAAAATAAGGATTCTCCAGAAGCGCTGACAACACCTTTAAAAAAATAAATAAATAAAAACTCAGTTTAATATGAAATGTGAAAACTGGCTGCTGTTCCTGCATTGGGGTCAAAACTTTTGCAAACAAGACCGGTAACTATAGAACAGGACCCAGTTAGACAGGGTGGAATTTGGACGTGGCCCTGGGTCAAGTCACCACTGCATTCTCACAATTAGACCAAACTGGAAAGTTGATCAAATCAGCAGTCGCTTTCTTCAGCTTTGTTTAAAAGGCACCAAAGAGTATTCTCCATGTATTGATTGATTCATGGTTACTGACTAGTGAGACTGAGGGGGCGTTTACACAGCAACACTTTCACCATACTACGCAAAAATATTTATACGTTTCGAGCCGCTCGTTTTGGGGGAGTGAAAACAAAACTTTTGAAACCGGGTTCCTGAGTAAAATCTTATGAATACGCAACTCCAGCATCGCCATGTAAACTAGCAAAGGCAGTCCCTGTTAAAAAGATGACATCAAAGCCCCTATTCGCATTACATTCACAGTCAAATAGCCGCACGTGAGATAGAAGGCAACATTAAACCTGCAGTGTGTAGAATTTTGGGTTTTATTTCCTAGCAGATTTTGTAGAAAGTAATTATAATATCCATAAGTACATTTAATTTAGTGCATAATAGCTGAAAAAAGTGTTTTGAATTATTATTTTTTCCCTTAGAAAGGGTCTCATATATGTCCATATTTCTGCATATTTTGGACCAAGGCCTAGTGCCGCCATCTTGAAAGTGTCATAGTTGGAATGTCATCAGGTGCATTGTTTAAAATTTAGGATTGTTCTTGTCCTTGAAGGCCACTGTAGCTTCTGTTATTATTCGAAAGGGTTGGGGTTACCCAGGAAGCGTTGCATTCTAGAACTTTGTAGAACTTTCTTGATGATGTCATATTACACACTGCACCTTTAAAGGATTAGCGGATTTCCGAGCTGTGTTTGTCTTGTTAATGCTCCTCCAACAAAGTGTAGTTTTGCTGCACCATTACTGTGATCGGTGGAGATTTTCATTATTTACATGTGCCAAATTGCACCAGAAGGGCTATCTATCACAACGTTTTACCGCCAACTACTGGCCTGGCATGCCTACTGCAGCGATTTAGCTCCTTTTTGTGGATCCGTGTGTATGTGGAACGTATCAGAAACCATGTAGTCTAACCGCCGATGTTTTAAAAAGCGTTAAAAAAGAAAAAAAGGTTCCCGTTTGTATCGATAGCATTGTGGTGTAAACGTAGCCTGAGCCATAATTATCTACCTAGTCCTTACATTTACCTGTGCCTGGGCGTTGGGCTCCAGTCTCAGCAGGCAGCCCACCTGCTGGCCCTTGGTCTGGATGACTCCAGCACACACATAGTTCTCTGGGTTTGGATCCACGTTGTCCAGCAGGGCCGATCCCAGGCCCAGGAGCTACACACACACACAAACACGCACAGAGACACAGACACACAGAGACACACACACACAATGAAGGAGAACAGAACAAGATTAAAAGGTGCAGTAAGTAACTTTGGGTGTGTCAGAGAAGTGAAACATTAACTAATGCTGGGCTTACACTACACAACTTTTCACGCGATTTGACAGTCGCAGACAATCTTCCAATGTCAGACTGAATTCACGGGAGTCGTGCTGGAGTTGTGGCGTGCGCACGTAATCTCAGTCGTTTGGTGTATGGTGGTCTTCTGACCCGATTTCAGCCAGTCTTCTTCCCGTCTTGACGTTCCGACATTATCAAACAGGTTTGATATTATCGCTAGTCTTAGGGGGTTGGCTCAAGTGAAATGACGTAAACACTGTCACACTCTCGCATGAACCAAGCACGATGCAGGAGGAGCGGCATTAGTCGCGACCTGTGTCCGCCTCAGGTGAGGCACTTATTTCGGATACTTTTTCATAGAAGCCTCGTGGAGACCCAGGTTGACAGCCGCGCAACCTGAACACTCTACCGTCAAATACAGGGTTAAGAGTTAAAGTTATTGGGGGATGAGATCAGCAAATAAAGCTGGTCAAATAACTAAAGGAAGTCCCCCGCTCGGAATATTGAATCAACTTGTTTTTAATTAAATAATCACATTCGCGTTTGCGGAAATAATATTAATCTCAAAAGGAATCCAGTTGTAGTCTTGCAATATGAGACCCCCTGTCTTTTCAAAATCTCACTCTGTGACTGAAAACTAATGACTAGTTGTCTTCAGGTGTGAGTTGATTGTCTTTAGATGTAAGAGGGTTTCAGTCTTCAGTCTTTTCAAAGTCTTTTAAAAGTCCTCTAGTGTAAACCCAGCATAAGGTGTATTCTCACAGCTGAATAAACAAAATGCTCCTCACAGGAAAATGTGATCCCTGGGAACACCGTTTGAAGTTAGAAAGCTAACTGAAAAAATTACTGTTTACCCGTTGTTGTTTACAGCAGCAGGGCCCACAATTTGGTTAACAAACACATTCTAGTCTTCCATTTGGTTCCGGTTTCGTCAACATAAAAAAAAAGCCCCTGGATTTATGAAAGAGTTATTCAATACTAAGAAATACATGTAGGGAAAATAGGTTTTGTGAACCAACTGCAGGCTCTGCACATGTCAACAAATCCCCTTCCCATGAAGCTGCATAGTGCACCTTTAAATACATTACAAAAAAGCACAAGAGGAATCTTGTCTATATCCTCTCAATATTTTAACCATAAAGAATCATTGGTGATGAGAAACAAAGGCAGGAGAACAAGCTGTTGAACGTGGCTGTACCTTGGCCTTAAGTACTTCAGTGTCCATGCCGTGGCTGGCCTTGAATATCTTTTGTGCTTCTTGCTGAGGCCTGAGGAGAGTACACACACACACACACACACACACACACACACACACACACACACACACACACACACACACACACACACAGGATAAGTCAGCTTTACTAGGTGAACCTTAATGCACTGGCATAACACAACACTCACTCTCTCTCACACACACACACACACACACACACACACTTACTGGCTAAGCTGTTTCCAGCGAGAGAAGAAGTCATGGGAGGTCATCTCGGTTGGCTGGAAGAACTTGTTGATGGTGACGGGCAGCTTGAGGGTCAAGTTCTGCAGAGCTCCACCATATCTGAACCACACACACACACACACACACACAATTTGTGTTTCAGTACACAATAAAGTACATTCAACGTCTATAGCTGCAAACCATTGACGTATTATAAGAGCTATTAACAGCTAGAGAGGTCATTGCTTTTATACTTCATCAGCTCAAAAGTATTTTGACGACAAGCATTTTCGAGAATCGCTGACTCCTACTACTCACATAGTTCTTCAATGCTCACCATTAGGGGGTTGGTTTGATGGATCTTACCTGAACTTGATGTTCATCAGCGGGGCCTCAGAGAAGTCAGTGATACACTCTATGTTGAGCACCTGTTGGATCTGGGCTCCTCCCTCCACCAGCGGCTCCACTGGTTTGGTCTGCACATTGAGCTGTGGCTGTCTGTCAAGGTCTATACAGTCTCCACTACAAAATGAAGGTTTTACTTTGAAATAAATTGTGGCTCCGACATCTCTTCATATGTCAACAAACAGGGCACGGTTGCTCTAGTTAAGTTTCCAGTTTCCTGCATGTTTCATAAATACCATTATGATAGAAATGACTATTGTATTTGAATGTACAATAGCCTGACTGACACAGGATTTTTGAGGCTGACCGATGTTAATATGGAGTTTAAAAATTCCAATTTTGTTATATGGCCCGATAAGTTTTCTGTACACAAGCCACATTATAAATAAACTTTAGATAACTTTCCATTAAAATTATTTATATTGCGACCAAAATAAAGTACTGGACCGGATATGTAACCGCTGGAGAATAAGCTTTAATCTCTTTAATAAAACATAGTGAAAGAGAAGTGCAGAGAAAGGATATGAGACTGCAGCTCTCCAGGACAGCTGACTGTGGTGGTGAAGCTGGCAAACTGCGCCGACGTCTTGTTACCGTAGAATAAATACATTCTCCCTGAGAGGGACACACACACACACACACACACACACACACACACACACACACACACACACACACACACACACACACACACACACACACACACACACACACACACACACACACACACACACACACACACACACACACACACACACACACACACACACACACACACACACACACACACAGCTGTTAAAATATATTCTGTTCATGGACATAACAGTACAGGAGTGTGCTTCTTAGTAATAGTATCACTCACAGGTGTGGTCAACGCTCAAGGCCACACCCACATGTTATCAAACAGTATCATACCGTGCCCAGCGACAGTGTGTAGCCAAGTGTGAACACAGATGGGCTATGCAATGCTAATGATGAGCCACTTGATGAAGACATCTTACCCAAGTTCTGACGATACTCTGACTTGATCCCGATCTGGAGCAGCTGATTCTCAAACAGAACCCCGTTGTTCTTGCACACAAACCTGTAGGATGAAGCGTTTTAAAACGGGTCGGTCAACTTTCAAACCTGACTTTTAAAATGGCTGTTCTATCATATCCACAGCCACAACAACTGAATTAAACAATAGAACAACAATATCTGATATCAGTCATATCTTGGGCTGCCCCCTTGTAGTCGACCATTAGTCAGACAAGATTTCATTGGTCGCTTAGTAACGGAGAAAAAAAAAAACGGTATCACGTGGGAATGTAAATTGTTAAAGGACAGACACAGGAAGTGGCTGGCTACACTCCGCAGCAGTCCACATTAGCATTATTGTTATCTGCGGATGGATTTCTTATTGTTAATTTAGTTATTATGTCGGGAAGGAAAAGGGAGGGAGAGGCAGACAGAGGCAAAAAAAAGAGAGAGTGAGAGAGAGAGAGAGAGAGAGAGAGCGCTTTTTTTTTACAGTTTTGTTTTTTTACTATTCGTGATCCTCAGTGACTTTATTAGACATTATCAAACATTGCGGCGCGTATCATGTCTTAAATAGGTGGAGTCAGCGATAGTGGAGAATGCTTGTTGTCAATCTGTGAATATCTCCTCACAAACTGCTACCTGTTTGTACAGTGTGAAGGCTTTTGTTGTCAAAATGACAATAAACATTCTCCAGAATCACTGACTGGGGCAGCCCTAGTCATTTCCTGGTTTAGACTTAATAGTGTTCTTATCTCAACATGTCTTGGGTACTCCCGATGCTAGTGGTGTAAAAGTCAAAAGTTTGCCACAAACAAGGCAAGGTGTTTGATCTTGTAGCCAAAGTTATGACAGCACTAAGTTGGTCAGATTGAAGCACTCCATCAACAGTCCATGAGAGGATGGATGGAGCACATTCCAACTTTAAATGCTTTTTCTTTCATACTTTGACAACAAGGCAAGCATGTAGAGCTGCAGTTATGCAAACACGCAAACACACACACACAACAAAGCGTCCACAAACACAGGGAAAGAGCTTACTTGTTGAGAAGGTCATCTGCCTCAGGCAGAGGAGGAGCAGGATCCTCAGAGGGAGGAGCAGAGCTGAGAGAGCGATGGAGAGAACCCACAGCATAGAGGAGGGATAGAGGGAGGGATGGACAGAGCAGAAATGGAGATGAAGAAGGTGTGTGTCCATTCACCACATGGTAGCCACAGAGTGATTTAGATTGGTTTAGAGAGGGGTAGAAAGAAGAAAAAGGAGAAAATGCAGAGGTTAGTAAAAGCAGTTTGTAAAAAAAAAAAAAAAAAACATGATATCATTATTACACAATGAAAGCTAGCTGCTGAATGCAACACATTTGTAACCAGTGCAGTTCATGTATTTGAACAATTTCTATTGTTTTGGTTCTGTATTGAAGCACATTTAAAGAAACAAAAGCAAAGCCATGAGGAGAAATGTACTGCAGACATGAATAGAGTGTACATGCAGGAAGGATTCAAACTGCCATTAAAAAACAGCTTTAGGACTAAAGTCAGCACTTTCTCTACAGTAACCGGCTCATTTGAAATCATATGTTCAGAGCCAAAACAACAGAAAACGATACATTGTTCAAATACATCCAGCCTGCACTCTACTTAAGACACTGTTCACATGTTGAGAAGCACAAACTGTGGCTTCATAAAGCATTCAGACACCTGCGATATATTGATGAATGAGTTTAAATTGAATTGCAAAAAAAGAGGCAATAATATCCATTTAAAAATGACAGCTACTGCACAAGTTTGCAAAAGGTGAAGGGTTCAGAATACTTTGTGAAGCCACTGTTGTAGTCTACACATAAAGCTTGATGCCATGAACATTTTTTTGCCGTGAAAAAGGTCTGCTTGTGTGTGTGCGACATGTTACCCACTACCACTGCAGCACAGCATCAAGACTAACATTTGGATTTCAGCTAGGTTTTAACAGTTGGTTAATGGTAAAAATGTACTTTGCACATTAAAAAAAGAACTTTAAAAAAGGTTAATAGGTAGCAGTTTGTTGATGCGCTCAACTCCTAACATTACCATAACAGTAGTGGAGAAAAACATTCATTAAGTTGCATTAAAAGTGTGTGCTACAACTACAGGAATTCTTAGCACGGTTGTTCTTCTTTTGAGAAAATGTCTAAGCCCCCTTGTGACACACAACCTGATGCATTGACCTACTCATGATGGTTTTCTGCCAATTTGTCTGTCTGTCTCTATTTGATGCAGTTATTTTACAGTTCTAGAGTTATTAATAAAAGTTGTCTCACTGTACAAGTTGCACCAATACTCGCAATGCCCTTTATGTCTTGTGACAATTGACAAAATGTGACAAAATCTATTCTTTATACACAAACTGTACAGTTGATGAGAGCAAGAGTGGTTGTGAGCAATATAACCCAAACAATGAGCTAGAATGCAAAAAGCTTTTCAGTTCTGCATAATTCTACTATTTGCAATTCATCTGATTGGAATGGAAGTTTGTGTTAAAGTTAAGATTCTGAAACTGTAAAAAATAAAAAAGGCATTATAAATGTAGAGCAAGTCAGGTGCTTTCACGTAAACCTCAATGGCTCATGTGTATCAAGCTACCCACTCAGTGTAGACATATTATGACATGTACACAATCTATGTCCTAGAAAAAACAATGTATTGTATTTTCTAGCTTCTACTAGGTCTGTAGTTTACTACTGGGCCCTTACTCCGAGTCACCAGAACCCTCCTCCACCAATAGGGAGTCAGAGGTCTCGGTGGGCGGTTCCAGATCTCTGTCAATGTCCAATCACGAAAGAGGACAGGAGACGGACACACATTCAAATCCACACACACAACACACATACGCACACACAGGAAAATGGAGAGAAGGGTGGAGAGAAAAAAAGATGAAAGACAGTCACATACACAGCAAGATAAAAAGAACAGACAAGTGTAGCAGACCTGCCAACCATAAAGTAAAGCCCTCACTGCCTAACTGTGCTTTCCTCCTTTGCTACCACCAATACCAGGCTAGTTACTTGCTACCACCAATACCAGGCTAGTTGCACTTCCTCTGCTGAGAGCTCTGCTATGCTAGGTTCAGGCTACATAATATCAGCTGATAACAGCACGATCTGACGCACGCAGGGATTGGCCGTGACGACTGATTTTTGTTTTGCTAAAATATCGATACGGCAATATATCGCAATATTTATTTTCATCATTTCTATATCGTCAGCTCCAAAAATCTAAATTTGGAAAACAATTTATTTTCAGGATTTAATGGGGAAATGGGGAAGACATGCAGCAAGGGGCCCGGGGCCGGAGTCCAACCTGTGACAAGGCCTTATGGCTCTGTCCAATGAGCAGTACAGTTCGGTTTGTTATGGTACGATTTGGTACGGAACGGAACCCTAGATATGGCTTGTTTTTCCACTGTCGACAGTACCCTTACTAGCCACGGTTAGAGCCGTTGAACAGCACTGACCTATGGTGAAATCGTAGAAGCGCGACAAAGCGGATTCATTCAATTAGGCACTCTCTCCTACAGACTGATTTAAAGTTACATTAGCCTGTTGTATCTGATCCCCAGGTTGACAGTTCCATGTTAGACAAAGATAGAGCGAAGAAAGACAGAACAGATCACAACCAGCACAGACACATTACAACTAGTAACACAGTAGTCAACAGCGCAAACACACCACATACACCACAGCTATTGAGACTCACAGTTAAAGACATGAAACACAAGCACATTTGATATCAGGCTGCCTCCTCTTAAATTTCTAAAAACAGTTCAGTCCAGTCTAGTATCAGAGCCACTATTTGATCATTCATAGTGTTTATAACCGCTTTTCTCAAATCAGCCGATCATTGATAACATATATTGATTTCTACTATTTTAGATCAGGTTTCCAGAGGCTTAAAACTTAAACAAGGTCTCTGTTATTAGGGTAAGACAGAGGACAAAACCTAATGCTCCAAAGAGCAGTGCATGTCAGTTTCAGGAGTGGCATTCTCCAATTTATACTTTCATTTATGTCTTTTCGATAAACTAAGGTGATCCACTTCGTAGTTTTGACATTCGATGTATGTCTGATTAAGTAGGCTATTTTTCTATTTGACAACCAGATACTAAAATAACAGGCAAGTCATCTTTTCAACTAGTCAAACAAGTCACATAACTGATGGTGTTTGTATCGGTTAAAATGTATTTTTTACTCATATTGTCTCAATGATATTCTTATTGTGTCTTATTTAATATATTAAGAAGTTTGGAGTAGGTCTAGCTGGATTTTGCACACGTCTCATTTAATCCCTAGGAGGTTTGTGTTGTCAGTTAAGCTAGACACCATTATCCGCCACCTTTGTTGCAGCCACTTATACTGGACTTTGGCTCAGAAGATTCTACACATTCTTTCACCTTAGGAAACCGTCGTCGTTCACGGCAGCAGAAGGCGCGGCTGGTCCCGCCTCAGAGAACACATCGACCAATAGGCTGCCAGCGCTGGCGGGGGCTGCACCAATGGGAGCGGCCGAGCGAATACCAAGAAGGTCTGCTGACGGTGACGGAGTCGACTGGAAAAAACAAGCACCAAAGTGTTTAGTGTTTGTTCCGATCCACTATTTTTCAGTACGGCCCCATTCCGATATCTGGGTCTTGGGGAGAGGGAGAGAGAGACAGAGACAGAGAGAAAGAAAGAGAGAAAGCGAGACAGAGAGAGCTTACGGCATTGGATGCAGACATGCCCGCTGTGTCCGGCCCCCGGTCTCCCCCTCCGTTTAACTCCCCTCCCTCCCTCTTGCTGTCGTCCAGTTCGGGCACAGACACGGCACCAGGGCCCTTCTTCTTCTTCAGCTTAGCCAGGATGGAAGACTCTCTCTCTGGGAAGGGAGGCATCTCCTCCAGGACAGTGGCCTGAGGGAGCACACAGGACAGTCAAAATACTGAGAAATCCAAGCACAATGTAAACGTTTTAGTAGCCCTCAAGCCTTAACATTCTTCTAGACATTACTAAGCTATAAATGTAAGTCTAACGTGCACCACGCCGTTTATTATTAAGATGGTGCACATTAGAAAACATGACAACTGACTAAATAAAACTTAAGTGCTGCAAAGATAATGGCCTGTCATCGGACACAAGTACAGGACTGATTTATACACAGCGATAGCTCCGTGAAGCCATCAACGTACAATTTTGTTAGCGCTGCACAATCCAAACCACATTAAAGTTTATATGCATGCAAGAGAGACGATTAAAAAACCAGCACAAAAGTCAGTTATAATTTTGACGTTTAAGGTGGCTTGATTGATTCTCGACACTCCACCTTAAAATGTTACCGTTAGCTGTCCCATAGCGGCACTGTTCCACCTGATGGGCGATAAATTAATCATGGACTAGTATTTCTGGTGCCGACTAGTGAGGCAGTGGACGTTTAAAGGTTTAACCGACGTATTATATGCATCCGTACTAACAAAAAACACAACCTGCAGGAAACAAACTGCAGGGATCCAGACTTTGGACCATAAAGTACTACATGTAAAAAAAATCAGTTGAAAATGTAATTGTATTGTTAAATAATAGGCGTGAGCTGCGATTGGTTGGTTTTGGTTGAAGAGGAACTGACCAGGACATCAGTGCTAGCGATGGAGGAGAGCTTGAGGTACTCCACAGCCCTCTGCTGCAGCTCCACGTCTGAGTTGCGGATCTGGCTGTCGCAGCGCAGCACCTCCTGGATGGTGGCCTTGGTCTCCGGGAACAGGTTGATGAACTTGATGTAGGCCGACAGCAGCAGGGCGCGGGTCGGCACCGAGCACAGGTGGAACTTGGAGTGGAGGAGGTTGAACTGGACCAGGGGGCTGCAGGAGCGGGACAGCACAGTTACCTTTTTTTTTTTTTTTTTCACAATATGTTTATTGTCTTTTTTTTTTTTTTTAACAACATACACAAACAGACACATGCACAATCTTAATAATGACACGAATTAAGTAATTACTTTTAAAAAATTTAACAAAATTATAATAAAATACATATTGAAATTCGATTAAAAATAAAGATAAAAAAAAAAAAAAGGCAAGGGATAGCACAGTTACTATTGATCATTTCACCCTGTCCCAACACACACACACACACACACAAACACACACAGTCCCTGGGCAGCCAACTCAACCTACCTGGAGCGGGGGTCCCCAGCAATAAGATTACCAAACTCTCCCAGGATGTAGCCTCCAACCTTCACCATGTTCTCATGGCAGGCAGGGGCCTGTAGAGCCTGGAGGTGACACACATCAAAAACTTACTGCTACTGTGCTTAATACATCCCATCACGAGTACCAGCAATTATTCAATAAAAAAAAAGACAAGCACTACACCACTGGAGCTCTCTCAAGCAAAACAGTAGAATCCTACCGCTGTCTACAGTGTGCAGTTGATGACTTTCTCTACAATAATGAAGTAAATAAAACAAACACTGTTTCAACCTGCTTAATTTTTTTGTTTTTAGCCATGAATCCAACAGTTTTTTTTTCTTCTAAACACACAGCCATGGAAGAACATGGTCTTAAAAAAAATACTGTATGTGCTAAGGAACTACCTGATCTGAGTCAACAAAATTATTATTTGTGAACAGTACCATTTTAGTTGGTACTTAAAAACATACTGTGCTTTGATAACCATCCCATCTTTCTTAAGCAGTGCAGCAGTGTCCCTCTCTTGTGTTAAAGCTACATTCACAGCATTGCGTTTGCAGGCACCTCAAAGACGGTCTTGGCGGCGTAGCCCTGCACGTCGTCTCGGTTGATGACGATCTGAATGACGCGATACCAAACCTCTTCACTGACGTAGTCCCCGGCGATGCGGATGAGGTTCAGAATGGTGTCCACGTACCAGGAGTAATCCACCGCATACTTCTCTGCAAGGATGGCCACTTTCAGCACCTGCGACAACACATTACAGCTCCATCAGAATGGGGAAATTGTCCAAAATAAATCAAGTTAATGAAAGAAAGCTGGATTTTTTTTTTATGTTGATGAAGGCAATATGGAGCTGGTATCTTCACAAATTGTCTGTTGACGTTAAGAGTGTAATATAATAACATGAAGTGAAAAAAAAGAAGGAATATTATATAACAGAAAAAGGTTTTTGGCACACTGTCACACCCACCATCTCCTCTCTGATGGAGTAGTCTGCTGTCTCCAAGTAGCTTAGCATCTCGGCCACGATCTGCTTAGCATTGCTGCGGTCACACATGGCATACAGCAGGTCAGCTGCCCTCTGTCGAACACTCACGTCCCTCTCAGTCTGCGCATACACACACACACAATGGAAGAAAGTTATGACAGGTAGAGACCGACCCAAAAGACAAGAACTCTGTGTGGCCTGTGCTGTGGTCCGCACCAATACACCACAATTATCCTTCATTATTTTAAAAGCTAAGGTGTGTATATGGGCTTTTGCAACACTTAAAAGCCACACAATCCTTCTAACTATGTCATTTGGGGACTTAGTTGCATGATAGTGAATCATCTGAAAAGAACCAATCACGGCTGTTCTCTTCCCGGAATGTTCTAGAAAAACAATGATTGTTGCCATGGAGACAATTTGAACGACGGCCCACGCCTACACAGTCCTGTCATACAGTTTCAATCTAGATTTTTTGGGGGAAAACTTTTGATTTCATTTATTGATTTTTACTATTTTTAGACCAGGTTTCCTAAAGCTTTAACAATAGAATCTAAATATTCTTCAGGCCTGACTGTCTTGCTCAATGAGGTTTAGGGCTGGGGGGGGCCCACCTTGAGTGCGTTGATGACGGTCTCGATGTGTGTCTTGACGGCCTCGTGGGAGAACTCGGAGCTGGCCAGAGTGCACATGCTCTCCAGGGCCAGGTAGCGCAGGTTGGTCTCTCTGTGCTGCAGGAACTGGCCCAGCTGGTTACACGCTCGCACCAGCAGGTTGGGCTCACTGGACCACCCACACAGGCGCACACACACACACACACACACAGGCGCACACACACACACAGGCGCGCACACACACACACACGGATTGTATAGGATGAGAGTCATAATGACTTATGTAAGGTAACCTCATTCTAAGCTAATAAAAAAAATTAAAAATGTACAAGTCATAATACACTTAATTAAAACATGCGTATGAATATTATATTCTATTTCTACACAGTATGTCCTAAAAAAGGCCAAACAATTCTTCACACTGCACCTTTAAGTCATTTTAAGTTCACGCAGATAGTCTGAGGATATAACACTTGACTGTGTATCATCAGCAGTATTGACTTAGTGCAGAGTCATGGTGTCGATAGAATTGCTTTGCTCACCTGTCATAGTGAATGATAAGTGAGATAGCCTCGAACAGGATAGCGTTCTTGGCATTGGAGTGCTGCACTTTCTTGGACTTGGGCGGCTCCTGGGCCTTGTTGAGGATGGTCTCCAGACACTCCACCAGACGGCCCTTGACGGCTCCGTCCTCTGGTGGCGGGTAGCACTGCAGCAGGCGCAGCAGCTTGCACGAGAGCCACGGGGCCGGGACAAAGTAGTAGGTGTAGTCTTGGAGGTCCGTAGAGGCCGACGACACAATCTGGGAGAACCAACGCATTTGGTTTTTAGGTTTATTTTAAGGAATTGTTACTGAAAACTCAACTGGAGGGTTAAGAATGGCATCTTTGGATTCATATATTTTTGAATGGGAAAATGCGTTTTAACCGTTTCTTGTGGTAAATTTATTTAATGAGCAGTGCTGTGTGATTTTTTTAAGGAAATTAATAGTATTAAGAACCATTAATAGAAACAATTGTGATAATAGCATAACGGTGACAAGAAGAATTTCTATTTATATAATAAGCTGCCTTACTATATGAAGCAGCGCTGGACCAAAAAATTAAATAAAAAACCCTAACACACACTCACCCTGCTGAGTCGGGAAACGGCAAGGGAAACGCAGGTCTTGAACTCATCTGGATTCTTCTGGCTCAGACAGGTGATGAGAGAGATGGCTGCAGTCACCACTCCCTAAACCACACACACGAATTAATGATCTCACTCTTAGTTCACAACTCGCAGAATACACAACTGGTCAATCAAACATCAAATCAAATCATGTTTTAATGGAAAATAATCAACTAATTATTTTGATTGGACATTAATAGTAAGTCTTAATCATACAAACTCATTCTACATGTACACACTAACAGGCACAACAGCTTAATTTAAGAACTCCATTGGGGGTGGGGGTGTGTGTGTGTGTGTTGCGTTCCTACCATGTGTTGGTCGTTGAGCAGATGCACCACGCGTGACGTCCACTCCCCCATCAGCACCAGGTCAGGAGAGGTCTTGTAGAGCCGCAGCAGACACAGGGCCGCAGACTGTTTCACACTGTCCATGGTATCACTGTAACGCAACACATTCACATTAACAGCAGCTCAGCAAAGTCAAAGTCACCTCCTACAATATACTGTATGTCAATGGCTTCATCGCTAACAGCAACACATAGGGAACTAATGCAATGACAAATAATTTTTTTTTAAATTATTTTCATTATATTTCAGTGTTTACTATTAATTAGCTAGACTTATGCTGCCCGACATAGTCTAAATTGATTGAAGGTGGAGTCAGCAATTCTGGAGAACAGTTATGGTCAAAATCAGGGACTATCTTTTACAATCTGCTACCTTTCGATACTGTGTGTGCACGCTGAAAATAAAGCCAGTGTTAATACACAGTGTAGGCTCTGTAAACCGGTATGTAAACCAAGGGGGCCACTCCGTGGCTAGCAACATTTACGTTGACAGAACCAAGGTTGTGTATAACACTGGATTTTTTTCTCTCCAGCGCACACACATAGCACGGACAGGTAGTGGATTGTGAGTCTGATTTTGACAACAAGCATTCTTGTGAATCACTCACTCCACCTTTAATATCACGGCTGATCTACAATATCAAACTACTCTTTTCATTTTAAAATGTAACCTCCTCAAACCCTTTTAGAGCAGAAGTCCCACACACACACTCACCCAGCAACCAGGATCCTGGGGATCTCACTGGCAAAGGCCTCGGCCATCTCCCTGCTGCCCACGTTGGCGATGCAGTGCAGGGCCAGGCACATGAAGGTGGGGTTGCGGCTGGACAGGTCATTCTTGATGGCGTTGTTGATGAGACGGATCAGCTCACTGTTGCTGTTGACCAGCACTGAGATGAACAGGTAACCCTATGGAGGACGAGAGGACACCGATGAGGCATTACAACATCCGGTACAATACAGTGTACAGTGTAAATCCTCCTTAATGGCCAGTTTTTGTTTAAACTGCCGATAGCTGATGACTCAAAATGCTCATTTAGAAACTTTAGTTTGTGCTTCAAGTGTTTCTAATATATTGTTCATGCATGAATGAGAAGTTTGGCATAAAGGCCTTAAGATAGGTTAAGTCTACCTTTTTTCACCCTGGTTGGTGCATAACTCTTTAGCTTGGCAGTGTGTTTTTATTGGTTAAAAACAAGTTTACCGGATAAATTTTATAAACACAGCTTTAAACTTTAAAAAAAACTCTGGCTCTCGTCAGTGCATTTGGTCTCTGGTTGCTTTTCTAAGGCCCTCAGTCTCTTGGATAGAAGGGGTCCACATCCTAATTCATACACACTGGAAGAACCTTGTTGGAAAGGCAGTTCCACTGTCTTTGGGTGGAACAGAATTCAACCCTCATACCGTTGGCTGTACAGATCCTGACTCAACATTATTCTGCTTACTCAACATTTCCTGTTCCTGAGAAAAACAGTCCACTATACACTATCTGGAGACATGTGAAAGCAGCAGAGCTATGAATGCTCAAACATTCAAAGCATTAAACTAGAGATCTTTATAATTGCATTCAATGGGACACATTCATTTTGGCATCATATTTAAAATTCCAAATTCATTCAGATTCATTCTGCATAAACTAAAATAGTGACGTGACATCTATGTGCTTTATGGATTTCCAACCTATCACCACAATGTTTGGTATACAGCCTAAGGGAACTGACATAGGCTACACATGAAATTGTAGCATTTTAGCATTGACCAAAACGTCTTTGCAAGGGTTGGGCTTTGCTGCTAAATTGCCATTACTGTTTGACCAACTGTCCAATCATCACCAAACTTGGTACTTATCTTCAGAATGAGTCTAGCAGTAGTTACAGCGAAGCATTCTTAACCCCGACCAACCAGAGAGGGGTGTCGTAAATTCCCTGTGTTGACCCCAACACTCGGTCAGAGGCCATCAGACACATTCAAACTTTGTGAGGGAATTGTTCAAGTTGTAATTGTATTATTCAAAATCAATTATAGTTGGAGACTAAATTAAAGAAAATATATAGCACACTCTAATCTTCATGTATCAGTGTTTCCTTACCTGCATCTAACAGGATGTTTACAAGCCAAACCAACGCATTGCTACAACATGCTGTGCTTGTATGTATACACAGTGCCCCAAATATATGGCCAGTAAGTTAGAAAGGATAATGAATGGGGGTTAGGTGGAGAAATATTATTGTAAGCATTAAAACACTGTCTCCTATAGCTGGTACTGAGCCTGCTTTAATATGTGTGATTGTAGTCAGTGTGTGGGTAATAACACACAGGTCATTGATCTGTGCTTCTGTCAACAGTGAGACAGACATCCACCTGAGAGCGGCTGTGCTTCAATAGCTTCAAACAACCAAGGTCAAGTGGTAGAATGGTGAAATGATTGCATGTTTAGATTATACTGCCACTTAGACAGGAAAAATGTTATGATATGTAATCATTGTTAACTTCAACCACTTGTTGTAAGTATTGGCTTACAAGCATGGGTCTCTATAAGGCAAATGTCCCATAATGATTCTATGGTCTGAAAATTGCCTTACATCAAAACTGACTGTGATTGTTATGGAAGCCAGATCGGATGCTCAGGGGATCCTATTAACTTTATTTTTTCCTTCTATTATTATAATTTATGTATTTGTGTATACATCTTTATTTTAATTTGCATGTTGTTGTTCATTTGTTCTTTTCATTGTATTAGTCCGGTCATCAAATTGTATGTGTTAAGTGTATCTACTGTCTGTATCCATCCATCTGTAATTGTTTTGGTTCACCCATTTGATCTGAATGTTTTAATAGTTTTTGTCAGCTTGTTGTATTTGCATTGGGTTTGTGTGTGTATTGCAATTTTACTCGACATCATTGTAAATTAGGGTCACGCCTCAATTGATCTTTGAGGATAAATAAAGGAAACACGAAAAATGAAAATTAGTAAAAATAAAATAAAACAATTCACCCAACCCGGCAGCAGTCAGTGTGTAGGACTTACAATCTGTTTCTCTGTGTACTTGTTGGAGCTGAGCAGGTTGACTGCCTCCATGTGTCCAAAGTCGATGTCATGTCCCAGCAGGAAGATGAAGAGCAGCTTGCAGACATACTTCTTCTTGCTGTAGCCGTCCAGGGCCTTGTCCCCTTTAAACTTGGAGCGGATGTTGGCCAGCTCTTTATTGATCCGCTTGATCTCCGCCTCCTTGCTCTTACCTGATGAGAAAAGGACAAAGTGCAATTTCAGCATTTACAATAGAAACAACCAAGGCTTCTATTCTATATCACTGACTGGAGCTGTATTATTATTATCATTTGTATATTAGTTTCGATTTTAATTTGAAAATATTTGTCTGTGTGTATTCTATTTATTTATTTTGAATGATATTACCATTCTTATAATTCCTCTTTTTTTAAATCATTCTCTTTCAGAATTGATCCATGTTATTAACCGTTTTTGGTTTTGGTTTGCTATCATCTGTTGTGTGGCTGACCCGTCTCTGAAAAATGACTTGAGTTTTGAGTTTGCCTTAATATTTTGCATATTCATTGAATTGATTTTAAAATTGCTCAAAAACATTGCCTCAAAATCCCACCAAAAGGTCACAGCTTCACAGTTAATTTAGTGTGTGCTCATTTTTATATTAAATAATTATTTCAAAAATTGTTATGTGCACCAAATGAGTTCTTCTGACTAATAGTTTTGCAAAATACCTGGATCCACTAAGCTCCAAGGTCAAATCTTTTCACGCCCTCCGTCTTATGAGCCAAGAGCAATGAATGTACAATATAAAAACCATGTTGGGCAGGCTTCTCATTTTTTGCCCATTGCAAAGACAAATAGCTGGCTGCAGATCATATGAACCATATGGATTAACATTCCTTCTATGGGTAACAAAAGTTCCTTCAGATGTGACTAAATACTAGTCAACCCCAACACTAACGGCAGGTTTGTAGCTTGAAATCCACATTTAAAAAGGGTATTGCATTAGTGAACCTAGTTAATGCATGCTTCAAATGTGAATATGGAACCGTGGAAGACAGTATGTTTTGTGTTCAACAATACAGAATTATTAAATAATTTCAGCTGTTTCAGAATAACTGTAATTTTAAACTGTACAGTCACCCGTTTGTTTTCCCAGCAGCGTACATGCATCGACTGTGTTCTTTGCATCACACTGACACATACTTCTTGACTGACATGCCTGTAATTTGTTTTTCAATTACTACAATTTAACTATATTAAGAAACCAGTGTTATTGCCATATGATTGATCATTTCTATTCAGGCTTGACAACGAACAGGAGGTTCTGCTTACAGAGAGATTTTATCCAATGACTCAGTCAGTCAAACCATGACACACTAACAGACAATGAAGCAAACGGCAAGACTCCATTCCCATACATCTCCATGTGAACAGGCCGGATCAACTGGACACTACAGTATTTTGCTGGAAGAGCAATGCGTTAATACCAGGCATTTAAGGCGATTCTGGAGAACGCTTCTTGTTGTCAACATCACTTTTTGTCAAAGCCGGTGATTATCTCCTCATGGGTATGTAAAGAAAGGGCGCCCACCGTAGCCCGTTTACAGAGCCTAGGCTGTGTTTTAACACTGGTTTTTGTTTTGTGTGACTATTGTGACTAACGGACACATGAAAACCCAAGAAAAAACATTACATTCATTGTGCTGGAAATTGTCCTGAAAAAGCATTGGACAAAGCAGTCCCAAATAATAACAGCACTTGAATAGCAATGGGAATCTATGGGATTTGAGACACCTGATGATGTGCTACAAAACACAGTTATGCTTAGCGGCCCCATCACGCAGCTCTACGACGAGTGGACGGACGGCCAAAAAGCCCTGTCAAAGTAGTGATGCTTAAGCCCAGTCTAGGAAAAAACTACTATTTAAGAGTGCTTTGAATATAACTCCATATGACAAGGGCTCATGAAAGCACCGTGAGATAACCAAAGCCATAATACACAACTTCAATAACACAGGAAGTGTATTAAATGATATTTACTACACATGTGTTATGCTGTTTAACCTTACTTCCATATCTGGTCTCAATCCAACTGGAATAATAATTAAAAAAATATCTTATTTACATAATCAGTGCTCACACCAAACTAAATAGTTGGAAACACTGTAATAGCAAACAAGCATCAAGCCTGGGAAAGAGAAGAAGGTATCCATTTGTATTCCCAGCTATTTGAGTCAACAGCCTTAAGCTCATGGTCCAATGCTTAGTTCGTAGTAATTACTGGCTACATTGCTTCACAAAAACAGTTGTCATTGTGAGAGGTTGTATGGTACGTCACTGTTTATAGAGAAATAAGCAAATGTATTGTTTCGCTTCAATAGCTGGATACATGTGTTGTCCAATTCCTGCTCGGCAAAAAGAACGGATGTATGAAAATAAGTCACAATAGAGAATCTTAGAATTCTCCTCACCGTTTCAAAGAGGCTTGGCTAATATGAAAAATGCTGCTTAGTATATAGCCTACAAATATAAAAAAAAAATCATAACATTTAAAAGCATTTATCTTGGTATGACATAGTAGGCAATATTTGATAATAATGTAGACGTTCACGTTCAATTTTTCAAATCTCATTTTATCATACAACATTTTCTCAATAGATTTTCCAGAAATGTATTCTATTCCATCACTCACTATACCATTTAAATTATTTTAAATTCCACACACGTTGAAGAAGTCTTTATTTGGCTCATATTAGAGACAGGTGTTTGCTCAAATGTCCTGTTTCTGTTAATTCCACCTCATGCAATGTTTTTTTTTTTTTGCCCAACCTATATTTGATCTTGCTGGCCCAGTAGCGGCCATTACTTGTCGGTTTTTATATAATCATTCATGGTATGCAATTTCACATTCCTTGATAGAGGAAGTTTTAGAAAGGAATGAAGGAATTTAGGTGCATCAAAAAGAGTGAAGAGAGTTATTTGGACTTAAGATACCCGCTGACTGATTCATGTCAATTGAAGTAGTTGGAATCAATCAATTAATCCATAAGAATGTCCTATCAATCATCTACCTTATCGGCTTAATAGTTCGGGAACCTTCATGTACAGCAATTAGGTCAGGCCAACACCGTTGAAATCGATATCAGAATTTTATAGACAGATACATATATAAAAAATATTGCAATTGTATGAGAAAAAGTAAAATAACTGTCGTGTACTTGTTAATGGATTATGGCGGGGGTTTTGTCTAATGAGGGGTCGGGTTGAGTGTCCATAAATCTCATAATTCTGTGTAGCCTACTGTCACTTTACACTATTGACATGCGGTAAACACCACTGTTTAACAACGAAAATGATCCTCCGTTTCCAGATTTGGTTTGGATTTCTCACATAGTACAGGTGTTAGTGATCATAGAGACAGCCAACAGCAAAATAAATAATTAAAACGGCCTTTTTCTGCTTCCAGACATCAGACCATCGGTTCCGTTGCAGCTAATGTAAAACGGCCATGACTCATGTCACACACATCATCCAAATAGCCTATACATTGTTTCAATATTGAGTAGTAAGCGGCTAGTAAAAAAAAATCCTCTTTTTGCTTTGCTGCCTTCGAGACCTGTCACTACGGCACGTAAACCAGAAACAACACCAGTAATGTCAACTGCATCTAATGGCGTTAAAGGACACATTTGAGCAAGTAGCCTACAGTGAAAGAAAGTGTCACTTACAATTTCTGATGTCCGAAATGAAAACAGCTAATCCCCGCATTCCATCTCCCTTCGACACAGCCGGCATTTTTGCAGGTTTCTCTCCTCAGTCCGGCCTTATCCGTAAAAAACGAACTGACGTCGGTCAGCTTTTTCAAACTGGGCTGGAGTGGAAGACGGCCAATTTGACGTTTGGTAGTGGCTAGCTACTTAGCAGTCCCAGGCGCTCGCTACAACTTTATAATTGAATGTTACCTTCCAAGTTCACTTGATGTTTGTGTGTGGCTAGCTGAGTTAGCTTACTAGATTAGCTGGGTGGCGGTGGATCAAGCAGCCGCAGGATAAGTTAACGTTATCCCTGTTAACTGGCTCGTTTCCGCTGGCTATGGCGAGCTAACGTTATTTCATTCAATCCTTATCTAGCTAGGATTAGGAGCTACGCGCATGACACCAACAGTAACAATACCCTTGTGTTAAAAATCACCCACTATTCTGGATGTCTATCGGACGAATACAGTCTGATGTGTCAATGAAGATAAAGGTCCAGCAATATAACGTTAAGTTACTTCGTGTCACGCAACGTAAAGCTAGCTTTACAGCTAGCTAGCTAGCTGGCTAGCAATATCATTCAAATACTGGAATACATCACCGGTTGACCTGAATAACTAAGGAGAGTCTTAATTGTCAACCATCGATAGAAAATTGAAGCCCTGCTTTCTTTATCACGCACTAAATTTAGTAAATAAGATGTCCTGTATGATTGATGTCCGTTCTCCAGCCTCCACACCACGGCTTGGATAAGGCTCGTGACAGAAGAAGCAATAGCGTGAACGCGCGACGTAGCCGTGCATGCGCACGCTCCTTGCCTTCGGCCGGGAGGATGCATGTGTTGATTGGTCCATGCAGCTGAACTGGGCCTTAATTCATTGCACTCCCAAAAAACATGTCACTGTTTTTCTACACTGAAGTTCACCATGAAATTAATAAAACGTTTACGTTTTGGAATTAACACCACATCGACAGTTTCGCTTTGTAGGCAGGGGTAGGCATGAGGCAAACGCAGGCGCCTTTCACATCCCCTGTTTAATTGTTATCTAGAAAGAATCTCAAATGGCTTTATTGGCATTGAAATGTAAAAAACAATGTTGCAGAAATATCAAAATACAAATTTTTCCAAATAAGCCTACATAAAGATGAACTTAAATTAACATTTGCACGCACGCACACACACACACACACACACACACACACTAAAGTAAAAGTCTGACACTAACAACCTTCACAAGGCCAGGGGTACGTACAGTATACTACATTAATGTAATATGGAAGCCTTCTAATAGGGTGAAGACCCTGAATAGAGGCTTAAGTCCTCAGAAGCAGAAGACCAAAGGTTAGAATCCGGCCCGTGGTCGTTCTCTGCATGCCATTCCCCTCTCTGCCCAATGTCATCTCTGTCTCTCCAAACTGTCTAATAAAGCATAAAGATGCCAACAAAAAAAATCTTTAAAAAAAACTAAAATTCCATAGCTAAATATAAAAGCAGGTGGTGTTAGAGAAGGGTGGCTCAAGTCACAGGCTTTAGGTGTGTCAGGGACTTAGCAGCAAGGGATATGGGGGTAATATAACACAACAATAACACAAGAAGAACATGTTACAGTAACAGACTACTTTTAGAAGGCTACAATGCTTTATAGGCTACTACAGTTATGTTCTGATTTGGTTGTATAATAAGTACATGAATGCTTAAACTGAACAATTTAACAACATTGTACGAAATATGTTTCTGAGAGTAAATGTCCATATAGCAATAGCCAACAAGCAGCATATATTTAAACATTTCTCTCCATGCCCAATTCAAGACCTGCATGCTAAAATAAATATCTAGCGACTTTATATCTGTCAGTCATGTTATACTACATTGATAAAATAATTCTGTTGAGTCAGACAAAGGGGGAAAATCAAAAGTGACCGATCATGCCTGAGTGGACAGTCATCCTATATATCCTCGTATGAGAGTTGTCCCCTCAGACGGGACAGAGATTTTGTCTAGTATGCATGAGGCTTATAGGTTTGGGACACAGCAACTTAAACCGAAAGCATCTGAATTCTTATCTCTTGTGTGAGGGCGAGACAGTTGAGGGGTAGGCCTATAACATGATAAATGGTAGCTTAGCCTAGTTGTTACAGATAAGGATTTGTGCAAGTACACAGGTGGCAAATACACCACATTTACACACTGATGATGGTGGAGCATCCCACAAGGTCTGCACTGGGAGTCTGCAGTTCAATGGTTTGGCTCAAGTAGTCTACACTTTGACTTTAGGGTATAAGAAGAGAAGCCAGGAACCAGACTCCGTGGTTTGTAAGGTTTATATTTCTGATGTAGCCTTAATTAGACGTGTTCTGCATACTAGTTTATCAGCCTATAGGCCTAGACGTTTTGCAATACTCATGGGAGTAGTTGTAAGAAGAAGAACATTATTATATCTTTGTTGAAATGATGGTGTAGGCCTAATAATAAAATGTTCTCATCAAGCATTAGGACCTTTTTTGTTTTAAGATTTAGAGTCAGTTGGAGTTATAGGTTACTTATTTGCTTAAGCATTTTTTGGATGAAAGTGAGTTCAAAATGTGAGTTGTTTCCTCTTGATTTACTATTAGGCTATTATTATTATTATTATTATTAATGCAATTCATATCCTGCACCGTGTGTCGATCATAGGCTGCAAAAATCAACTTGTGCGTGGCTCATGGCGTGACTGCGTTCAGTGAAGTGTGTTCTTGGTGATACACACTCTTTTATTAGGTCCATGATGCACATCATAGATATCTAGCCTATGTTGAACACTATTCTCCCACAATGCATTGCACATATGAATTGAAGGAGCTTCTCGCAGCTAAGAGAATATTGCATTATAATGAGTTGGTAATGGTCTTTCCCTGATCTCAAAGAAGAGTAGCCTGGAGGTGTCTGCTCAAGGCCAACTCCGACCACTGCTGTGTTGATAGACTTCTACGTAACGGAAATTATGTCATGCGGCGTTCATACGAGTAGGCGGCGTCTATATTCCTATCCAATCATAAAGCAGAGCTAGCTGTCGTGGGCGGGGCTAGGGAAGAGTCTTACCAGCTCACGCAGTCGGGCAGGAGATCGAAATGGCGGCGCCAACTGAGAGGATGGAGGTAAGGTCTTACATTAGGAACTACAGTGAACTAATTACGTGTGTCCTTGGGAACCGAACTCGTGTATTTATATTATTTCGGGAAAGATGTCTGAAAGGGTTGCAATCTTATTTTTTTCTGTGATTATTTAGGTACGAGGTATCCATGCATCCATTTTAACTTATGATGCTTGTGTCGTTGCCGCTCATTCATTTATTCATTTATCAAACAGCTACGATTTGATAAACAATTTAGCCATGGCGTATTTATTTGGCAGTTAAAATGTGACCAAAGTTGAAAGTGTAGGCAAAGGCAGAGACATTGTTTTAGTGTGTGCGCCAGCCGGCCGGCTATGTGTGCCCGAGCCTGTGGGACCGCATGGGAACTAACGTGTTAGCATCCGAGCTAGTTAGCTGCTTCAGGCATGGGGATGCTGCCTCATTCTCCCACCGGCTCTAGTCTGTCCCCCCGCTAGCTTGCTTTAAACAGTTGCTACAAATCTGCAAATTCATTCTCACTTCTGTGTATAAGTTCGTTAGACAACCAACATCAAAATTGTTGACTGAATTACCTTATGTTCTCTTTTTGGCCGCCTTAATTGATGGCACAGCACGTACAAGCCAAACAGGCTACGTTAATTCCAACAGTTACCTGTGAGTTGGAATTACCGGGAGACGGCCTTGCTAAAACATAAGTCTGCCGATTGACGGTAATTCTGAGACGTTTGATAAGTCGGTAGTAGACGGGGTGTGTTCAGAGATGGTGTGTAGGGATTTCTCGAGGAAGGCCAAGATCATTTCACACAGACCCATTTAACCATGTGCTCCCACCTTTGTGCTCAAGGGAGGATGGCCCCATTCATTAAAATCAGATATGTCACAGTTCTAGCACAGTCAAACCTTACTATCAGAGCTTGTAATAAACGATTCGAATTAAATAGTGTGCAATATTTATGTTCTGGTTGACCGGACCTACTGACATGAGCTGTAGAACTTCAACTTGTATAGTCTCTTAGTTGGCCATTTTCAGTGCTCCCCAAAATGTAATAGATTTTGTATTTTCTAAACACTCTTGGTTTTTCTTGCCTTGTAATGGGTGAAGTTGCCTCACCGAGCAGCTGCTTCCCTCTTAAATTTCACACCTGCTCAGCTCTACTTTCCCCCCCTTTTTCTTACATACACTGTCGATGGATGAAAAATGTATGGAGCCTTTGTCCCATTTCATTCCCACAATGCTTGCAATACCACGCAGTATTTAAAGATGCCACACTTTGAATGCACATTACTTTTCTAAAGGAAGGCCATATGTATACCTTCAGATATTATAATTATCGCTTTGATAACTTTTAAGAGTTGTAAAGTGTGGTCTATTAGGCCTAATGCTATCAAGTCAACATTTCCTTTACAAGAAAATGTATTGAGAAACAGTTATTGGACCCTTTGTAATATAAATTATGAAAATGATCTGTTGCTTTTAGGATGTATAAGCTATTTTTCACGCTTGTTAAAAATGTAAAAAAAACGATTCCTTACACTATGTAACACACATGCAGAAGAGCAGGTTGTAATTGTGTGTCTCTTTTGTTGAGGTTTCTCAGGGGGAGAGCTCAGCCAAGCCTGCAGCAGAGGATATGACATCAAAGGACTACTACTTTGACTCATACGCCCACTTTGGCATCCATGAGGTAATCTAATTGAAACTAAACAAATTCAGCATTTCAATATTCACATTGTCATAATGTCTCAAACGTTATTCCCCCTGTCACAAGATTACCCCTCCACCCCATGGAGTTTTTGAATTCATTTTTCCCCCCCTCTGCCTTTCGTAGGAGATGCTGAAAGATGAGGTCCGTACTCTGACCTACCGCAACTCCATGTTCCACAACAAGCACCTGTTTAAGGACAAGGTGGTGCTGGACGTGGGCAGCGGGACAGGAATCCTCTGCATGTTCGCTGCTAAAGCCGGAGCCAAGAAAGTCATAGGGGTACGTATCTGTCTGGATCACAACTAATCTCTTACTGTGCCTTTTTCTGGACTGGCTGGACTTAACGGTTGCGTCACTGGTCGGTAGAGTTTGATCAATGTGCATGGCTCCTTTTTTATAAATTGTCATTATACATATAGTTATTTAAATTGTTAGTTAAGTCTTGTGTCTGAACGAAGGTTTCCAACGTCTTTCAAAATAATTAAGCTGGACCCCCCTCCCCCAAGTTGATTCACACTGTTTTGTTAATGTACATTTTAAGTGGCAGCACTGGTGCTAGCAAGCAAAAAAATCAATTCGGTAGCACACAAAGTATGATCGAAACTCATTTGAGATTCTCAATTAATATTATATCCTAGGGTGTGCAGTAATAATTGTAGAAAAATGAATAGGGGTGCACTGATTGCAATTTAGACAAAATAATCTAACCTGCCAATTGCAATTTTTTGCAGAATTATAACTCCCCATAAAACTATAAAAATATTTTTGTATACTGGTATACAACATATAATTATTATATTAATAATAATAATAATAAACATTTTTAGAAAATGTCCTTCTGTTAATTAAAACCAAACTTTAAAACATTTGGAGAGTGTTAATGTAGAGCCCTCTAAGCAGTGTTGTGCAGCGCTCCTGTGTCTCAAAGAGACAGCATCTGCTCGTTAGCAACCTGTCGCGCTAGTGCGAGTGGAATTGTATTCATCATCGCACGTGATCAATTTCAGTATCAAATGCGATAAACTGTTGCACTGTACAGCCCTGCTAATTCAAATGTTGTTATTTGTCTTAATAGATCGAGTGCAGCAGCATCTCAGACTATGCTACGAAAATAGTGAAGGCCAACAAGCTGGATGATAGTGAGTACATGGAATTCAAGTGACACATCTGAGGTTTCCCCGGCATTTACACTGTTAACACCAGAAAGTGAAATGTGTGACTTTGTTGCTAACCTGTTGCTGTGTCTCCAGTTGTGACCATCATCAAGGGGAAGGTGGAGGAGGTGGACCTGCCCGTGGAAGGAGGAGTAGACATCATCATATCAGAATGGATGGGCTACTGTCTCTTCTACGAGTCCATGCTCAACACAGTCATCTACGCCAGGGACAAATGGCTGGTATGTGTATTTGTGACATGAAAAACAAATTAAAACTTTATTTTAGTGCTGCACAATTTATCTACTAGCATGTGCGATGTGCTTGTGCATGGACATAACCGTGCAAAAGGCCGCTGTTTGCACACAATAAATGGCTAAATATTTATTAAAATATATATTTTATATATATTTTATTTTATATTTTATTAAAAATACAGCAATTGTCACGCAAAGGGAGTAGTCGTCTGTGACTGTTTGCAGATATGTCCAGAAAAATAAGAACCAGTTAATTTAGCATTGCAGCAGTCAGATGATGAAAAATCTCCGGAATCTCTGTATTATCTTGATGAATATTTTGAACCTATTTTCTGATGACTGTCTTTTTGTTATACAACATGGTAAACACAAATTAATTTCTGAATAAATGTCTCACATATGACATCAGTATCTTAATCATGTCATGTACAATAAAAGTCTCTTCATCACTATGGCAACACAACCAATCTATATGAACAGCGAAGACAGCACAGAAAAGTAATGAGAATGTGGCCCCAGGATAGTTTCAGTAAGTTTAGACACTGCTATTGTCATTGACTTTTGGAGAAATACATTTTTTTAAAGGACATTTTATTAAAACCGTTTGAACCAAAACGATCAATAACCTGGCAGTATTGTCTACAATAGCTCAGAAATAATATTTTAATATTGCCTTTTTTGCGTTGGCTTTTTCGGTAGTAGAGGCCCAGGCCTGTTGTCACACATCTGAGTCTTTTTCTTTCTTTCTCTCTCTCAGAAACCAGATGGACTTATTTTCCCTGACAGGGCAACCCTCTATGTGACGGCCATCGAAGACAGGCAGTACAAGGACTATAAAATCCACTGTGAGTAGTTAGTCACTGGACCCATTCTGAGCCTGTGTATGACAGTCATGTGCTGCAGTAGTCCAGCTGGATGTTTTTATGTTAACCACTCGGGCAGGATACAAGTGGCTTGTAACGCCAGGTGTTCGGTGTACTCACTGTTTCTTCTTTTTTTTTAACTCGTGTCAGGGTGGGAGAACGTGTATGGATTCGATATGTCATGTATCAAGGAAGTAGCGATAAAGGAACCCCTGGTTGATGTGGTGGACCCCAAGCAGCTGGTCAGCAGTGCTTGTCTCATCAAGGTAGGTCGACGCAAAACCGGCTTTGATATTATGTTACTGGAATGATACCTGGAGAGGTCAGTCTCAGGGGTTCCAATGCAGCATGGAATTTTATTTTAGCCTTTGACTGAAAAATCTACTTAAAAGTCTGCAAAAGTGTGGAATTTTGTACTGGGAAAATGTGTAGTAACAGTGGAATCTCTATAGTCCATGCTATAGAGCCATGGACTTTGTGTTTTCTACAAGCCCAAACACTTACTCAGAGTTGTTAAAAGAGAGGGTGATGTAACGCATCGGTAAACATGCCTCTGTGCCAACTTTCTTGAAATGTTTTGCAATATTTTTTTTATTGCAAAAACTATAGTTTCAGTTAAGGCAAATACATAGGATGTTTTGTACAGTTTATTGAATACATGTCACAAAATGATCACATTCTGTTTGATTCACATTGTACATAATGTCCCAACTTTTTCGGAATTGGGGTTGTAATATCTGAATTTCTTATCGTGTGTGTGATTTTAGGAGGTGGACATCTACACAGTGAAGTTGGACGACCTGAGCTTCACCTCACCGTTCTGCCTGCAGACCAAGAGGAACGACTACATCCACGCTCTGGTCACATACTTCAACATCGAGTTCACTCGCTGTCACAAGAGGACCGGCTTCTCCACCAGTAAGTCTGCCCCTTCCATACTCTATACACACCTGTACTCTTTACAGATTAGGCCTGGTTTCATGCACTGTTTACCTGTCATCATTGGTAAGTGTGCTATGGAGCTCCGTAACATTGTGTAGGCTACTTTGTTATTTTGTCATACCTCAATAGTGCCAAGTTTTTAAATATAGTATGAACAATTGGAAACTTGTGTGTGAAGAGATAGGAAAGAAATCCAGAAGTTGCTTACGGCAAAATTTAAAAGAGCCAACACCAGGGAAGGCCAAGTGAATGTTATTTGTTTAATTTCACATTTTATTCATGTAATAACAGTTGTATTAAGTAAAAAAAAAAAAATCTCATCTTTTATTAAAATGTTGTATTTTATCGAAATCAACAAAAAAGAACGCGGCATTGGCCGTTAAAAATTGCAGCAGTCAGATGATGATAAATCTCCGGAATCTCTGTATTAACTTGATGAATACTTTGAACCTATTTTCTGATGACTGGCTTTTGTTTTGCAAAATGGTAGACCTGTTCTCTAAATATGGTTATTTGGCATTCAGTTGGTTTAAATGAGCTGCGTTGAGGCATCAGTGTATTCATAGACACTTTGTTCCCCCACCAGGCCCAGAGTCTCCCTACACCCACTGGAAGCAGACCGTCTTCTACCTGGACGATTACATCACTGTAAAGACCGGCGAGGAGATCTTTGGCACCATCAGCATGAAGCCAAATGTCAAGAACAACGTAAGCACAGAAACAAGCAGCTCTCCTAATTAGGGTTGCCAAGGGGTGGACAATTTACAGAATCTTTCATGGGAAAATAAGATGGGGAATTAGGAACATTTCCAAATTGGGAATTAACTGGAAATAAGTGTAATTTGAAATGAACTGTATCATATCCAAACATAGATATATATATTTTGTTATAGGCACACGTCTTTGCAAAATAATGTAAATTCCTGTATTACCATCGAAACTTTACAAAATTCCCGGAATTTTGCAACCGTTTTCCAAATTTTCTTGATTGAATTGTATTTGTATGTTGCCTCTGCTGACCCTGTTGCTCTCCCTTTACAGAGAGACCTGGACTTTACCGTAGACCTCGACTTCAAGGGTCAGCTGTGTGAGATTTCCAAGACGTCAGAGTACAGGATGCGCTAGTCTTCTAGTTTGTCTTTAGTAGAGGACAGATTATACTGTTTGACTGGGAGTCTGTACAATAGCTTGATACTCCCCCGCAGCAACTTTTTAAAGTCTTCTGTTTTTTTCTCATTTTCTTGTTCAAACGTTAACAGTATTTAAAAGTTCTTCACATCCCTGGGGTCAAAGTGAATTGGCGTGGTGATTTCATTGTGCTGTAGCCACTCAGCGAAACGCGTGTTGGTGTCCGACATCTTTTTGGGTTCTTGTCCTCTGCATGTGCAACATCCATATAGACGCATCGCAACAGCCTGCTGACATGACTGCATGGTCTTACTGTTCAGTTACTTTGGCCCCCGGGTCACATGACCCAAAATATTGCACAGCACACTCTTTAAGGTCTAGGAGTGTGTGTGCAATAATGTGCATAGAATTAGCCACCATGTTGCTGTTGGTAATAGACTGCTGCAGCAAAGGCTAAATCTAGATATTTTTTTGCTCAAACTGTGGGCTTTAGTGGAGTGGACACCCTCTAGGCGCCAGGCCTTACCCCTACTACAGGGTTGTTAAAGCTACACACAGTTTGAATGGCAATAATTATGAACTAAACCTAAACTATGATATGTTCAAAAGAAAAAGTAGTTGTCCAATAATAGTTTATTGTTGATCCAACTTACTTCATTCTGCTGGATTGATTTGTTCTACAATATCCGTCTCAAAAGCACTTTCTTTGTGGTAACAATGTTTATTGCGTTGCAGCCCAAAAGTGTCGTTATGGTGACTGTTTGGAATAACTGCAGTAAATGTGACGATGGCTGTGTTCACAAGCCATACTGCATACTTATTCTAGAGTCGGTGTACTACATAGTCATTGTATAAATAGTATGCTGTTTTAGCATTGAGTTAATATCCGAAACATATTTGCCATTTCCTACCAACAGTAAATGTTACATTATGTGTCTTTGGAACGCTACTGTCAATTTGAACACATGGAGATTTCCATGTTTTCTTATTGGCTCAGTCACCACAACCCACAATGAATTTGAATACTTGTCAGCTTTTGAGCAGCTCCTGCATTCCCTTTAGTGCATCAACAGCACACTAAACTGTTTGGTCTGAATACTGTCTGCTACCAGTGAACGTTATTTAGTCATCATTCCCCTGTGAACGCACTGCGTTGTTAAAAAAAACTATCGTAGAATCAGTTTGTAGTATGGGTTAGGGAAATGGCTGTGTAAGAGATGCTGCACACACATGCAGGCAGCACACTCAGTAAGCTGATCCTAACCAAAACCAGAAGTTAGCTGCTGCCTACGTCATATGGGTGGGCTGCAGCTCTCTGTAATGCACCAACTATTCTCCGTTATGTTGCTCTGAACCAGTCCCACCCTGTTGAGAACATTCTTACTGCTGCTTGGTCAACTGTCAGCCTCCATACGATTCCATGTGAAACAGTAGTAACCATGTTGGCTCTGACTCACCACACTTTGTTTTTTCTCTTTTGTAATTTGTTTGCTGCTGTTTTTTTTGTTTTGTTTTTTTAAAGAAAACTAATAAACTGTAAATGTAACTTCATGTGCATTGTCTTGTTATACTCTTGTATTTAAGAACATATTTGATAAGAACACAATCCATACAAACAACATGACAGCTACACTTAAAGGCTTTTGTGACGATTACAATGTGAACAGGAAGATTGCAGACATATTTCAGACAGGCTAATGACTGATAATCTTAAAAATAAAGGCTACGTATATTTAAATAACTAATTGTGAACAAGTCAGGTGTTTAGCAGGCTGACCATGAGAAAATAACATCATTGGAATATGTTTTTAACATCTGACAATATTCCTACATTTAGATAATTCACAATTTCCCCATACTGTGTAAAAATAGGAAACAACTTTTACAACTGATTTTACTTGTCCATAGCTAATGTAACAAACCTATTGGATAACTTACTGTTTTAAAGCAACAACTGAAATAATTGTTCCTGTTTTCGTTTGCAATTTATTTTTATTAACCTCCAAAAGCACATCAAAAGATGTCTCACTATTATAAATGAGCAGAACCCTGCAACGCTTTATCTGACACGTAGATATTGTTTTTTCTAAGCGATGCAAATGTATACATAGATATAGTGTAATTTGCGTATATATTCAAGCTTTTGTGGAAAAATGTATACAAAAAATGAACTGCCTAAGTTTCATGATATATTAGCTAAAATGTTTCACCCTTTTCACCTGCAGTGTCTCACGTTAATTGCAATACAGTTATGTTTTGCTTAGGGCTGTCAAACGATTACAATTTTTAATCAGATTAATCACAGGATTCTGTGGATTAATCACGATTAATTTTACCATTCGAAATATGCCCGAAAAATTCAAATTTTCTCTATATATTGTTGTATGAACGGAAAGATAAAGGACAGAAGGTGGATATGTACATTTAAAATGAGTATTGTTATTAATTAAAAATACAAATGATGGTTTTAATACTGAAAATAAATTTAAAACTAAACTAAAATATATACCTACCACACCATAATTCAATTGGTCTGTCTCTTTACTATGTCTTTGGGCAAATATAGGCTATATAATGGCATTTATTTTGTGGAAGGTTGTGCATTCTTGAATACAACTTGATACAGTCCGCGTGTGTGTGTGTGTGTGTGTGTGTGTGTGTACTCGCGTGCGTGTGTGTGTGTGTACGCGTGCGTGTGTGTGTGTACGCGCGTGTGCGTGCGTGTGTGTGTACGCGCGACCACGTCGTAGGGGACTGTTCATTTGTACCAGGAAGCCAACGTTATGTTGATGTCTACTCACACACACCTCTTAAAACTGCAGACGCTTGTGTCCTCGCGGGCTCTGAACAGAGCGGACAATGTTTCTCCTCCTGTTGCTCCCGACATCAACTGTCACCCGCGGCAGTTGATTTTATATACTATCTATGCCCCCGACACAGACGTGACCGTTAGCAGTTTAAAACACGGAATGGGCTAGCGTGCTGTTATGTTTGGCTGCGCGCAGCTACTGATCCTGGGTCAGCCACAACTTAGAGTGACTGTAGTACAGAGCCGGATCATTTTTGCACATGCGTTAATTGCGATAAAAAAATTAACGCCGTTAATTCCAGAAATTAATCACTCTGCGTTAACGCGATAATTTTGACAGCCCTAGTTTTGCTATAATATACTGTAATCTCCCTGTTTTGATGGAGGGATTCTGTTGCACAACCTGCAATCATGACCACATTGGCAATTATTGAACTCCTTTGAAACAGTAGATGGCAGCACACTGCAAAAATTCCAAATCTCACCAAGTATATTCTTATTTCTAATCAGAATACAGCTCATCATGACACTAATGTAAAGACACAATCACCTCACAAGCAACATTTAAAAAATATAGCAGGGACTTGTAAATTCAATCCCTTGAATTGAAAATGAGGTTTACAAGGCTGGCTTACTATGACACGAAAGCTTTCCCTATAGTGGCAAATGCTCAATATAAGTATTTCTAACTTCAACATACAGTATATCTCATTAGCCTGGCATTCCCAGACCTGCCACTAGGCGCTGGCAAATTAAATTTGCTGCACCTCTATCGTTCAAGATATCAGGGTCTGGATTTCCAGACTAATATCTCATCTTAAAATGCAGAAATATCACTTTCTAATCTTATTTCAAAAAGGTTGTCAACGGTATCAAATGCAGCACTGAGATCCTTTGCCACTGTCTTGTGTTCAAGTCGATGTCATAATACAGCTATATTTCAGTGGAATTGAACTGAAACCTGAAATGTTACCTTACAGATTGCGATCACTGTGTGAGCATACCGAACTAGTGTCAGCGCTGTAGAAGCCGCAGATGTGTCACATGTAAGAGACCAGCAGCACAACACATAAAGTGAGAATCAGTTCCCTCACAACTCTCTCTATGACTGTTACTCTACTTCTCTATTCCATGTGTTGTTTACATTTGATACTTTCAATTTATAACAATATATTGGTGTTTAGGGTTAGATGCCTTAGGGCAACATGTGTAACGTATAGACCTCATCATGAAACTTTGCCAGTTGATTACTAACATTAAAACCAAAAATCTGAATAAATAAGCAAATGTTGCAATATCGAACTAATTATGTGCACATTTGCATTTCTTTTAAAAACAAAAATCTAGATGTCTGATAAAGCCAGAGTTCAAATCTTTATTTAACTTTTACAACATATTAGTGTCCAACATTTTTACGCAACAGATTTTAGATGCAGCCTTTTATCATTTTATAAATAAAAAAATACTATGTAACTTCGACATGTTTTAAGAACAAAACGTATCATTAATTAGACAATTAACAATATGAACTAATCGTTCTGTTATAACCTTCAGAATAGTGCTTAGGATGTTTATGGAAGTGGTTAATGGTAGTTGATGTAAGGGTTTTAGAAGATTTTGGTTGGGATTTGTATTGGGGTAAAAAAATAAATAAGAGAAATATACAGAAGCAAACAGACAAGGTTTAGTCAAAGAAACACATAATTGTACATTATGGACCTTTTATTTATACCAGTATGAAAGAAGACATGTTATGGAAGCAAAATAGACAAACATCTCTTAATTTGCCTGTGCTTGAAAAAGTGACGGTTCTGCCTGCAGCATCGCCTCAATAGTGACTTTATTGATCCTTTCCCCTTATATGCAATAGAGCCAGATACTCTCACTCTCTCTCTCTCTCTCTCTCTCTCTCTCTCTCTCTCTCTCTCTCTCTCTCTCTCACACACACACACACACACACACACAGACACAGACATACGTTTAAGCTTGAGTTTAGTCTAGCAATCTCAATGACGATTTTCATATGAATTTCATAAGTTATCAACTGATGGGATTGAAAACAGTAGCGTCTCGTTACTTGTTTAGTAACAAGACGCACACAAATAGCAGCAGGAAGCAAGTTTCCTGGGTTTCTTCAGCAACTGTTTCCTGTACTGTCTCCTTAATCTCCCTTTGAGGCACACACACACACACACACACACACACACACACACACACACACACACACACACACACACACACACACACACACACACACACACACACACACACACACACACACACACACACAGGGCCGCCCATAAGGGGTAGAAAGTGGGAAAGCTTTCTGTGGGAAAGCTTTCTAGGGCCCAACCCTTGGGGGGCCCATGGTCTTCAGAGGCTAGAACTAAGCTTAACATTATTTTTAACAGAAACAGACAATGCCTGTCTCAGAGCCATCAGCTGTTTATATTTACCATTTCAACGTTTCGGGACAGTTTTTTTTCAAACATTTTTGAAATTGTACCTGACTGCTCGTGTCAACCTGAAGACATAGGTCAAAGACTTTGGACGTTATTGTCCCCAAAGGGAAATTCTTTATCACAAAAATGTACGTTAGGAATTTAAACCTGTTTGTAGACTGAGGAAAACAACAGAGTAATTACCTTGTCAACTTTATAAGAATGAAGAAGAACAAGACAAGGAACACCTGTTTTCTGTTTTACCTGAGGGGGCCAAAGACTTTTCACAATTCATAGAATAACACCCAGACACAAGTAGCAGGACGACTCAGGTAAAATAATAAAATAAGGGTGGGGGAGTACATCATGTTATGATGTTTAAAAGGCATAGGTAATCTAGCGAACACTTGGCGAATGTTTCTTTATGTTTATACTAACCACGTTAATATTTGTCTCTCAGAGCCCGTTCCCCGAAACGTCAAAATGGTAAATATAAACAGCTGATGGCTCTGAGCCAGGCTTTTTAAAATTGGTGTCAGTGACTTTTTTCCAGCGTGCCGTGCACACAGGACGGACATAAAGCGGAGGGTAGCGGAGGAGGAGATACACACACACACACACACACACACACACACACACACACAGGCGGATATAGCGGAGGAGGAGATACACACACACACACACACACACACACACACACACAGGCGGACATGTAGCGGAGGAGATATTGGCATTTTACCCAAGTTACAATATTTAAAATGTTTGTTATGTCGTTATGGTCATGCAAGTTTTAAATGGTTATAGTGAATATTTCTGTTAAAAATAATGTTAAGCCTCTGAAGACCATGGGCCCCCCAAGGGCTGGGCCCTAGAAAGCTTTCCCACTTTCTACCCCTTACGGGCGGCCCTGAATGTCTGACCAGTTCTTTACTGCACCTCAAGTGCGGCAATATCTGTGATAGTGTCCTTTGTTGTTGCCTGCTCCTGTGATAAACCTAGCGAATACTCTAGAAAACCAATGTTATTTTATAGAAATCTGTTGAATATTAAGCAATTCTTATGACCGGTTGTGAAAGAATGTATAATAAACAACATTACATTCAATCCAAGTATTTTTTTTGTAAACATATGAGATCCAGACTTGGCCGGAAGGAAGAATGTGTTTTATGTGTAACTTCCTTGTCCTAAGGAAATGACCAGTGTCCCCAGGGTGGAACCGTCATGCTCCAAGCCCACAATGTCCACTTTAATCTGCTCCATGCAGGCGCCTGTCTCAAGAAGCACACACATCTCTCACTTTCTCATCTAACCCAGGCAGCCCTAACCCTTTAACTCTAACCCTTTACCATCTCACCATCTTACCCTAACGCCTTAAGGGCTTATACATACTTTCCACATCACGTCTGCGCCAGTCTTGTGGTCCATGTATGCACATTTTGGGTTTTGTTTGGAAGTTAAAGGTGGAGTCAGCGATTCTGATCAATGCATGTTGTCAAAATCAACTTTTGTCAAAATCACTGAATATCCCCTCAAGATTGACTACCTATCCATACTGTATGTGTGTGTGTGTGTGTGTGTGTGTGTGTGTGTGTGTGTGTGTGTGTGTGTGTGTGTGTGTGTGTGTCAGGAAATCTTCACAAGAACTTCAATGTAAGACGCTGGAGAGTCATAGCCTGCCTCTGGGGGCGGGGCAGCAGGATGCAGAACTGCGACCCACACACACTTATACACACCCCTGTCAGATCAGTCTACACAGCTGCAGCGAAGGATGAAGGAGCTGGAGGACGGAGGCAGTAAGAAAGAGAAGGATCAGGTATGTGTGGCTGGTGAATGGTGTGGCTGTTGTCAGGTGGTGGATGTGTGAATATAGCGGTTAGCGGTTTTCGCAGTATAGGCTACTTCTTAGCTGATTGCAGGTAAAACGCAAAGAGATGGAACTTGTATTTTTGCTCATAAACGGGGAGTAAATGGTTATGCTGTTGTACCGGTTGAGACTTGTGTGACTTGTGACTGAGTGCAAAATTCCTGAGGCTGCCAGTGCAGGTATGAGATCCGAGGGGCTTCATTTCCTTTGGCTTTACATTTTTGGCAATAGAAAGAGTTAAGTAAAAATTCTAGCAATAAAAGCAAAATTCATAACCTGTTGTTCCCCCCAAAATGACTGTCAAAGACGAGATGAATAACCACCTAATCTACCTTGGTATTTATTTTATATTAACATATATTTGTTGAAGGCAGCTTACATCAGGTTGAAACAGAAGCCAAATTTGTCATATTTTTTACTTTCCTGGTGAGTGTGTCCCAGTGTGGTATTTATTGTGGAAACAAACAGCAGCTATCCTGGTGCCTGCCTCTAAGATAAGTCTGCATGTCCTTGAAGTTAGAGTCACACACTGACAGTGCAACATGTAAGATTGTAAAATCTATGGACAAGTTAAGCATTCTTTGAATAGATTAAAACACCCAAAACATAATCACTTTCAGGGAGGTTTGTAAGAAATAAATTAATAAAAAACACTTACAATGGTTAACTGAAACCTTAAAGCTATAGTGCGTAACTTTTGTATATAAATGAATGTCGGTCATAATCAAGCCATCGCCATTGAGTTGACACAAAGTTGATGAAGCCTATCAGCTCCACCACACTCTCTTTGTCTTTCTCAGTGAGGAGCAACGGTTGCTGTTAAATGTCATGTATAATCCCTATCATTATGGAGTAAATCTAAGAAACTGGCGTGTCAGGATTTTTGACATTCTTTCACCTACTTTGACAACTTGTGCAACTTGTGGCTACATTGACATAAAGGAGCACAGATTGATCTACAAATGTACACAAAGATAAGCGAGAGAGAGAGAGGATTTCTTACTTTTTGACAAACAGTCAAATGACCCTCAGTTCAGGGTCATTAAAGCAATCTGATCGCCATTAGTCTCTGTACACATATAGTGGCTGCTCAGTGCTCACACACACACACACACACACACACACACACACACACACACACACACACACACACACACACACACACAACCCTTTCTACAGATTGGCAAGGAAACCCAAACAAAACTTCCTGCACCATTGATTAATTCCAGATTTACTATAACATAAAGCCAATATTACATACAGACTTGGCTGTTAACACTACACCAGAGTACTGGGAGACAACCGCTTTGAATGCTTTGGTATCAGCCCTGTCACACATTACCTGTTCATAAATATGGCATGACAGTATGTATGACGTCTTGGTGCACGTCTCTCTCTTTGTTCCCCCGACACACAAGTAAGCGTGAACATCTTGTTTTTAAGGACGTGAGGAAACGATAAAACAGAGCGAGACAAAAATGTAGCATAGGAGTGTTTGGTCTGTAATTGCCAGATGGCTGCCAGATGTGTATAATGACAAACAATTCCTGGCATTTGAACAACCTTGACAGCATCGGATACAATCTCTTTCACTTTGCAGTTGCATTACAATCAGGAATCTGTTGCATTTTGGCCGGCTTAGAACTGAACTGGCAAAGACCAAACGTTGGGGTTTTCAGGAATCCTTTGTTCTTATCGTACTAACTTACCCTACATTTTAATTTGATGTCACTGATACCTATTGCTTTGTTTTGCTTTTATATAATACCCTGTGTTTACACTGTCAAAACCGTTTTGTCTTCCTTTTTTATCTGAGCGAGGGAAGCTAGTCCAGGTGAGCAGGAGAATGAGGAGATGTGTTGGAAGAGCCATAGGCCCCTGGTGGACGGGTTGAGAATTGCAGGTGTGGGGAGCTTGTCAGGATCAGGCCCCCAGGATGCTGCCTTCTCCGAGCAGCCAGCATGGACATGTGGCCAACCCATTGGTATTGCATGATAAGGGGTGGAGCTTATTTTCATGCGGCCCGTAGGCAGATGTCCCTGTCCACATAGTACAAGCAGCGAACAAGATTGTGTCTCTGCACATTTTTTCTGGATATCAATCATAGGCTCATACTTATCTTTAGACCATATACTATTAAAATGTAAGTTTTCTCATTTCAAAACGCCACCTCAAGCGTTTTATTAGCCCAACGGCTTTTAACGGCTTTCAGTTTGTTTTCGCCAGGCTAGATGCTACAGAACGAGACACCCGCCTCCAGTCCGGTACGCTTGCCACCCTCTTTCTTGATAGGTCCATAATGCCGCTACGTCCATGCTACGTAATGCTTTGGGCCGCATGGAATTTCCGGATTATACTTCCTTGTTGCTTCTCTGCGCCTATGAGCAGCTTTCATAGGAATGAATGGGCGCCATGTTTCAATACGGTGTCCATTTCTTTATATGTCCATGGTCAGGATGTGTGTGGCTGCAGGAAGGTGTGCACAACCAATTTAAAGATGCAGTGTGTAGAATTTATTGGCAGTTTCAGAACACACTTTGTAGAAAATATTGGAATATAATATTAATAAGTCTGTTTTTTTAACCAAAACATACTTACGAATATCGAAAATAAAAGTTGTTGTTTCTTTTATTACCCTACAATGAGCCTTTTATGAGCGGGGCACCCTGCATGGAGGCCGTATGTTGCACCTCCATGTTTTTACAGTAGCACAGAACGGACACACTTTATAGTCATATGCACACTTTTCTTTTGTAACTAGCTTCTTGTCCTTAAAGGGCACTGAAGCTTCTGTTATGATTAAAAAAGGGAGTGGTAAGCAAGGGAGTCTTTATATTTTCTCAGGTAGCGGATGATGAGGAGATATTCACTGATTTTGACAAAAAGTTATTTTGACAACAAGCATTCTCCAGAATCGTTGACTCCACCTTTAATGACAGACATTACAATGTCTCATGTCAGCCTACATAAATATCAGATCTAATATATATTTAATTGTATTATTTGGAATACAAGTGGCACAGTAAAATCTGGTCTGACAGCTTTTGGCATTTCCTTCAGAACATCAGTTTATTTCACTGATGCCTTTATCCAATAAGTCAATTCAACCGTGTAGGGTACACCACAAAAAACTGCAAGAATCCTGCAAGTATACCCACTACAAATATGCAGGACCGTGTCAAGAGATGATTCAAGTGAATTGAATGCTTCAAATCGATTTTTTTGCATGAGAACAACCTCCCAACATGCCTGGATATGCAGCTCCACATCATGTTCTTGGTTTTGATTTATGACTGTCATAAATACGATTTCAGATCAACCTGAAAGACTTTCTGTCAAATCTGTCCTTATCAGAGCTGGAACCTTTGTTCCCACTCATTCATTCAGTGGCTGCATTCATTGTTTTTAAAGAAAACTAAATTGCAGTTTAAATTGTTATGTCAATGGTAAAAGTCCAAATACATTATTAATGTGAAAGAAAAATCCAATGTAAAAACAAAGCCTGGGCTCTGTAAATGGGCATGTTTCTTTTGCCCAGAAACTTTTTTAGAAACTTTTTTCTGTTTCTTTGTGTGTAGGGCACCAGCTCACCTATACTGCTATTATATTCATCATGGAGGCAACATTTAAAAGCATCTGTATCATGCCAAAAACAATATTAAATCAACAGCACAAATGAAGTCATTTGGACCCACATTCACAAACAGTGCATTTATACATCACTCCTGAAATTCCATGAAACGCTTCTGGGCAAACTTATTGTTGGCAGCATGCTAATTGCAAATAGCGGTCACTAACTAACGCAGTGTGGTAAGAACAAAATTGGCAGGTGCACAGGTGTTGCAATTCTAACATGATGTCTTCTATGATGATTCTAACAAAAATTGACTTGGTTGTTTTTGAGATCAACATGTAAAATTATGTTCACGTTAATGGCCCTCGTATGAGAGTAAAAAAACTGAGGCACAGTTTTTATTTTAAAAGGTCAAGTCTGCTGTAATTGGAGAACACTTGCCAAAATCGGTAAATACACAGCCTTGGCTTCTGTGAACGGGTATGTAAACTAACAAGTGATATGTAAACAAAGCGGTCCAATGTAGCTAACAACTTGCCAATTCACAGAGCTTAGGCTGTGTATTAACACTGGATTTTGTATATATATTTTTTTGCAGTGTGCATATCAAGGGAAGAAAGAGAATAAAATTATGCAAATAGCCTGTCAACCTGTCAATAGGCACAGCGGTTGAACCGGTTCTTACTTGGTAAACTGGCAGCTTTTCAGCTGCTTCTTATGTCATATTTTGGATTGGAAGGAGTTGTGAAAGCATGGCTCTGTGGGTTGTGTGGGAGGTTCAAACACTGATAAACACATTGTTTGTTGTTCAAGAGTGTGAGAATCTTCGCTGTGTTATTTTGGAACCCCTTAATCATGCCTCAACTTGAAGAATCTTTTTTTTGCATTCCTGACATTTCTCCCATTCTCCGGCACCTGTTGTGTGCTGCTCTTACACATTACTTAACAATATACTCCTGGGGAGGGGGCCGCTCGTGTTGTAGTGGTTAGAGTGTGGACCAGGGTTGGAATCCGTCCCAGTTCGTTCTCTGCATGTCAATCCCCTCTCTACCCCATTTAATCTCTGTCGACTCCAAGCTGTCTAATAAAAGAAAAATGCCACAAAAATAATCTGAAAAAAACAAAAACAAAAAAACAATATACCTTTTTCCTTTTATTTCAAACCGCCAGTTCCCTGTCTGCTTCCCTCTCCTGGCTTTTGATCTGTGTTTCCTGCTGCCCTAATCCCTTTTGTGTGATCTTAGATGAACATTCCTCCTAGACCAGTTACACATGGGACCAGCACATTGCCAGCTATTCTTCCACACAACTTCTGAAGCAATTCCAAGGAACAAATCTGAAGACTTTAAGCAAATGTTCAATAACGTCATCTGCAATCAGGCATGACATCAAAGAACGCTTCAATTTTTTTCAAAAATCTTGGTTCAACACTCCCATGCTTCTATGTCCATTAAAGCGACTCTTACCTTTGGTGCATTTTTACACTTTTTTTGGATTAGGTTAAAATGGTATTAATAAGGTAATTACACTCTAAAATATAAGACAGACCCACCAGGAGTAAAAACAAACAATGATTTCAATCTCATAATATTATGAAAAATATATAAAAAATTCAACCAATCAAATCGTTCGGACCGAACGATTTGATTGGCCGACAGACCTGTCTGTTTGCGGTCTGCTTCTGTATTGCGCATTCTCAACTAGAGGGTTTGTTTTGATTCCACGGCAGACAGTAGCGAGTAGCGACCATTGTAGAAAAGGCCCCAACGTTCATAAGTTACAGTGTTGTTAGTTCTTACAGTGTGTTAAAATGTGTTTTGTTCAGTGTGGATAGCAGTCAGTTAGGGCCGTGACGTCAGTCGGACAGAGAGCCTGTTTAGTTTCCGTTCTCTTCTCCCTCGGTCAGATGTGTGAGCGTTGCCGCAGTAAGCGATCATTCCACATGGAAACGTGTTTATCTGAGTTTAAATGTGAATCACCCGTGTGTGAGTATGTACATGCAGTCCCGATCGCTGTTATAATATAGTTTGCATGCGATTCGCGGGTCGCAACAGCTGTTGTAACGTCTCCTCACGAGCGGAGTTTAAACCTTTGTTCCTTTCCCGTGATCTATATGCGACTGTGCCTGTGAAAGAAGGAAAATAAAGAGCGGATAAAACCCTACTCCTCCTCTCCTAGTCTCATGCTTATAGTCTGACGCCTTTGGCCATAAGTGGTATTCTGGCCGACACCTCTGAAGTGAAACCAGTGATACAAGCATGGAACGAGGGTGTGGGGGCATTGGAGGGAGGCGGGATGGTATGATAGTGCTGTAATTCTCAATTGCAGCATGGGCGTGAGTCCCTTTAAAGCTCCCATATTATACACTTTTCGGTACTATTATACACCATATTATATGGTCTTAGTGGTCCCTAATACGTTTTTCTTTATATGTTTGTTGAAAAAAACTTTCAGATAATTTATTGTACTATGCTGATGTTCAGCTAATCTCACAATGGCCTATTTTTTAAAAAGAGCTGCAGCTCCCCTCGTAAATATACAATCTTTGAGCTGCCCCCGCCCCCTGTCCGGAAGCGAAGCCAGATACGCCTCGCCCTCTGTCTGTCAGGGCCGTGGACCAATAAGAAATAGGGGTGTGGGCTGCACAGTGGAAGCTTCTGGCTTTCCAGTTTGTGAGGTCAGAAAAGGGGAAAATTCTGACTGGAGTATATTGGGGGGGAGGGGTGGGGGTTTCAGAAAGGGGGAGAGTGAGAACAGGAGAGATTGTTATTTTTTTAAATATTTTGGCAGTCTCTAGGCACACCGTGGACCCATGGATATGTTGGAACACATTTAAAAAGTGCATTTAGCATAATATGGGACCTTTAAAGCTGCATTGTGTACAAAGTATTGGCATTTTTTCAGAACAGCATGGTAGAATCGGAATATCATATTCATAATGATGTTTTTATTAGTGTATAATCACTTGAAAATAAAACTTGTCGTTTCTTTTATTTCCTTAGAATGAGCCTTTTATACTGTATCTATATAGAAGCGAGACGCTGAGGTCGCCAAGTTGTTCCGCCAAGTTTCTACAGTAGCACAGAATGTTTTGTGTCCAGGTTCCTGCCTAACAGGATTTCCCCAGTAACTTGGTACTTGTCTCCCCTATAGAAGACACCACTAAAAAACACAATGCAAAAAGGAGGGTGCGTAGGAGAAAAACCTCAACCCAGGTGGCAGGCAGATACTTTAGTTAAATTTAAGTAGAACAAGGTGGTTTTGTTGTTTACAGCCCAATATTTCAGCAGTCTAGAAGTTAGTACTATCAGTCTGTCACTGCACCCTCTGACAAAATAATTATTTTGTGCTTGGTCCACTTGATTGTTCTGCATATTTCTTTGAACTTGGATTTTAACAAACCGCTTCCTGTTCTCAGAGCTGGATCCCCAAGATCATCAAGAAGCGAGTGTGCACCACTTTTGTTGAAGACTCTTTTAGGTAATCTCCTCTTCCCTGATTATTTCAAATATGTAATTTCAATAAATGTATTTTTTAATCACATTAAGTCTATGGAAGACAATAAAGAGCTGTCTTTCTTTCTAATCCCATTTTTTTTTTATCACTTTCATGTTTGAAGGTCAGCCCTGTTTGCATCAATGTTGTATCTTTGCAAACAAATCTTCAATTTTACCATTGTCTAGTAACTTAAAAATTTGAAAGTTATTCATGCATTCATCAGCTCCTGCACTGATAAATGTGACTCACTCTTTACCTGCCTGGGTTGAGGTCATACAGAACTCGGCAGCCGGACTGTTAATTGGAACAGAAGATTCTGACCTCTTTGCATTGATTTTTGAATGGTTTTTCAGGTTTAACTCTTTCATATTAAAGCACACAATGTATGGCACAAGTATACAATTGTAAGCCTATGTGCCAATATTGTACCTGCTCTCAATTTAAAAACCTGCTGCAATCCCCCAATCTACTATGCTTCAAACTGAATGAGGTTGTGGAATTGCAGAATAACTGTTGTGTCTTGTTGTTGGTGTGTGTGTGTGTGTGTGTGTGTGTGTGTGTGTGTGTGTGTGTGTGTGTGTGTGTGTGTTGTTTGTCAGTAATGGAGCGTTGTGTCAGTGTGGTGGTGTCCGGGACGTGCATGACTCCGTGGCAACAGCGGACTTCTTTGGAGCAGCCATCGTCACCCAGTGGGACAGCAGGCAGCATTCTTCAGAGTGTCCCACTGACGCCTTCGGAGAGCTGGAGTTTGCTGGCGCTGGACGCAAATACAGCCATGTAAGTTTCAATACTGAACACAACACACTCACCCACACACACGTTTGTACGACGATACGTGTGAGGACACTCATTGACATAATGCATTACTAAACCCCTTACCCTCAACTTAACCATCAGAACTAAATGCCTAAACCTAATTCTAACGTGAACCTTTTTACAGACACACACACACACACACACGCACACACGCACACACACACACACACACACACTATGAAAACAGGACTACCAGACTGTAGCCTGCCCACTGCTAGAGCTATACGTAGTTTTAGTTTTCTTTGTCTAAATGATTTAATAAATGCATTAATTCCTTCCTATTCCAGACACTGCAATCATCTCTTTGTTTGTACCTTGTAGTTCCTGCGGCTGTCATGTGACACATCGCCTCAGATTGTCTACACCCTGATGACCAGTCACTGGGGCCTGCCCTCACCTAACCTGGTTGTGTCTGTGGTGGGGGGCGAGGGCCACGAGAAGATCAAAACATGGGTGAAGGATGTCCTTAGAAACGGGCTGGTTAGGGCTGCACAGAGCACAGGTAAAACACAATCTTAATAGGACTCTAGGATCAATGATGAAAAAAAATATATTTAGCAATTTTGAATAAAAAACAAACATTATAAATTATTGTTTTTATGATGTCTTCTTGTTCTGGTGGGCTGCTACAGCTAACTCCTGGATGAAAACTTTAAAGCTAACATGGAAAAAAGAAACCCTACATAGACCAAGTCATAGCTTTATTGTTTATGAAAAATTGTTTCTGAAATCTGTCATTGCCCCATTGCTTAAAATGTTAACTAAAATCTTTAAAGAAGAAAGTTGTAGGAACGTCTGGTATTTTATGCCTTTCCTGCTGCCATCACGATCTGACTGAATAAGAAGGCCGAAATGAAATAAATATTTACATCTGTACAACAATGGAGTTGTGTCATACTCACCACTCTGTTGAAAATGACAGTAATTTGCCTTTTTCTTTTGACCTCTTTGAACTTCAGCTCTTCTTACAGATGTCTCACACAAAGGATTTACCAGGAAAAGGGATTAAGTCATAAGGGTCATACATTTCTATTTATTTGAAACCTCTATGCAGAAAGGGCTCATCAACACCAAACAAACACAAAAAACTTAACTAATGTCCTCTGTGTTGCCCAGGGGCCTGGATCCTGACTGGGGGTTTGAGGGAAGGCGTGGCCCGCTGTGTGGGTGAGGCAGTGAGGGATCATGCCGCAGCAGCTCCAACTGTCACACAGAAGAAAGTCATCGCCATCGGACTGGCACCCTGGGGGCTGGTGCACAACAGACAGCAGCTTGTCAATGCCCAGGTACTGAGCATACAGGGTGCATAGAATGAGCTTGCCCTGAAGTTTTCACCAAAGTGTATATGAATTTCAACTAGAATATGCAAACTGCAAATATTCTATTTTCCTCACACGGAGATAAAAAGTCCCAGCCGTTACGGTGCTCTCCGGGAAGAGCACCAAAATATAAATCAAACATGGGAGGGCAAATCTGTCTCTATCTATCTATCTATCTATCTATCTATCTATCTATCTATCTATCTATCTATCTATCTATCTATCTATCTATCTATCTATCTATCTATCTATCTATCTATCTATCTATCTATCTATCTATCTGACAATAATAATCCTTACAATCCTGATGTCAACAACAACACAAACTGTGTTCAGCAAAATAAGGCCATGTATTTTAAGGGAATCAGATCATTACAAAATTTAAATTAAAGGTGGACTCAGCAATCTGGAGAACACTTGTTTTGAAAGTCACTTTTTGTCAGTGAATATCTCCTACGCTACCTGTCCGTACTGTGTCTAAGCTGAAAAAAATCTGGTGTTTATACACAGCCTAGGCTCTGTAAACGGGTGGGATGCCAGTTTACAGAGCTTAGGCTGTGTATTAACACTGGATTTATTTTCAGCACACACACAGTACAGACAGGTAGGAGATCTTTAGGAGATATTCACTGATTTTGACGAAAAGTGATTTTGACAACAAGCATTCTCCAGTATCACTGACTCCATCTGTAAGTTGCAACAATTGTCTGAAAGGTCAATTAAATAAGTCAGAGTTACTAGACAAAAGTCTAATACTTGAAACAGCAGTAATACTCCACGGACTTTATGCCCTCTCTTTTTTGAAAAAATATAATCTAGTAATCGAAGGTTCTGAGTAAATCTTTGGTGCAGATGTGTTTGGAATGTGTGTTGAGTATGGCTTGTGTTAAACACCAGCGTGAGACTGTTATGACCATATGCTCCTATCTGAGGTCAGATAAGCAGAGTAGGTTCCATCCATGGCTGGGAATAAGTTATTTGTGTGTGTGTGTGTATGTGTGTGTGTGTGTGTAGGGTAGCTTCCCTGCTCGTTACTATGTCCAGAACACATCGCGGGACTCTTGCGCCCTGGACAGCAACTGCCAGTCTTTCCTCCTGGTGGACGATGGCAGTGTGGGCCGCCGTCGGGGAGAGACAGGCTTTCGAGCCAGTCTGGAGGACTACATTTCCCATCAGCGCACTGGCATTTGGGGTGAGACAGAGACATAGGCATACAGTATGTAAACCCCAGCTCCTTTTAAACAAGGAATTGGTCAAACGACTATTGAAATAATGTCTTTTGAATTATAAGTTTCATGTTTGATCAGTTCCCACACGATCGACCCGTTACAGACCCTGCAGTGTCTCACCTTAACTCTTAAATATACTGTACTGTGGCTGGTTTAATCTACAGCAATGCATCATATCCTATAAAATCATCATATGTTTGTATAGTGTGGCTGCCCTGTGAGAACATAATATAAAAAAAAAAAAAAAAAAAAAAAACTTTTCATTTTTCATGGGTTCAGAAAAACAACCCTGTTTTGGTCTCTGTTGATGCATTTTCCAGCTGATCCAAGGAGGGGTTAGTCTGTTTGTGTAGTTTCAGAATGAGGAGGATTTTCTCACGTGGTCCATCAGTTTATTACAAAAACATGTCAGTAAACATGGTCGTCACCTGACAGGATGGGAATGAAGTTATCTGAAAAGTAGATACAAATAAAATAAAGCTGTTGTTTCCTTCTTGCATACCTTTCTTCTAACTTCTTCTCTTGGTACAACAACAGGCAGTGGCAGTATTGAAATCCCAGTGCTGTGCATGCTCATCTCAGGTGATGCCAATATGCTGGAGGTAAAAAACGATCGTATGTTCAAACTTTCTGTATATATTGTACTTATAGGAGAATGTAATTTAAAGAGTGAAGGGTGTGTTGGTGTATATTGAGCAATCGGCTCAGATAAAGTTGAAGACCAGACGAAAGGACATAACAATATTCTATTCTGAAGAAGTTATCTCAAGGTTAGAGGTCAACTCAGGTGGAAGAATATATCAGGAGACTTGGATGAATTATGAAGCAATATTTATTACCGACTTGGCCAAGGAGAACCAGACTGCAACTCGGGTGACTTGTACTTCAATTCTGCCAGACACTTCCTGAGAGCAGTGTATAAACCTCAGGTAGCAAGCGTTCTCCAAACCCCTGTTGGAAATTCCGAAAAGAGGAATTCAGTAATTGTAGTATTAGCAATGTGAGAAAACACAACCTAATACAACATGATATTAATACTTCGTAAAAAGTCGTCCTGTTTCTTCTCGATTTTTAATCAGAAAATCCAATTATTGAAGAACATTCACACTGCGCTTGATCATTTAGGTGTCTTTTTTTCAATTATTGTGTGATCAAGCTTGGAACTCCCCAACAAATGTCTGTATTAAATGTGAAGGCAGTTGCTTCTAGCCCTACTGCCCCCCTGCTGAGCACTAATTATAAAGCAATGTCTCATAATTGTTCTTGCCTCGTGGCAATTTTTTCTGATCGTACGACTCGGTTGTTTATTTTATCAGCTTTGTGTTCACAGCTCTGGTGAAAGAGAGATGTCCATCTCACTGAGAACTTTTTGTGTACATATTTTCCCCTGGCTTAGAGATTAGATGTGTCTCTGAGGAAAGCTACGCCCTGGCTGGTTCTTGCTGGTTCTGGTCCGGCTGCAGACCTTATCGGCGAGCTCCTGGGCGAATTCTTCTCTGTCTCCCTCTGTCCCAGCTCTCCACCAGCAGAGGGCGATGCTGCTGAGGTCCTCAGTGCGGAGCTCCGCGACAGGGTCCGCGACAAGGTCCGCAAATACTTCACAGCTGAAGTCGAGCTGGAGAAACTGGTGGATAGTGTGAGTGAGACAACACGTTTCTGTGCCTGTATGTGTGTCTTTGCAAGTAAAGTAGCAAAATGAGCGGTGTTGCATTTGCAGTCAGCTGCTAAAGTTCTAAAGGAAGCAGAAAGAGGGTTTACGGGGAGAATTTCATTTAACTTTTATTTATCCTCGAGAGACCAATTGAGGGGTGACCCTCATTTTCAATGACGTCGAGAATTGTGAGAACTGTGACAATGGTAGAGGAAAGGCTAAGGCACAACCACAGTTAACTGGACTAGAAAAAGGATTTTTGATCCTTAACCCGAAATAGCTCAATTCAGTCATCTGGCATTTTGAAGCTTTGAAGCTCAGACCTGACTACTCCAAATATTTGAAATTGTAGGCTATTTATTTTGGAGATTTATTTGTATTTTGTCACCAATCTGTCAGTTATGGAATTCTCAGTTTCCTCCACACTGTCATGGTTAACTGTACTGTGATGAGCAGAAGGCAAAGCTACCAGGATCAAACCCTGAGTCTTCACTGTGGAGAACAAGAACTTAATACCTTCTGTTTTTCACCACTGTTTGAGTGTCTCTCTTGTATGATGATTCAACCAGAATAGATTAATGTTCTTAATGACTGCCTGATATAACCCCACCTCACTTGCTTATCTACACGTGCATCAGTGCTGTCGTATTTTGTCTGCCCATAGTATTATGTAAATGTTTGCGATGCAAACACTAAATAGTTATTTTCCTTTTCCTACCTTTATGTTTCCAGGCCCTGAGTATTTATCAGAACAGAGACCTCATCACAGTTTTCCACGGGGAACAGGAGGGTTCTGATGATTTTGATACAGTTATCCTCAAATCCCTTGTTAGGGGTAAGTACGTACATAAGTTTATTTATATAGCACCTTTAAAGAGCAGAAGAACGTAACTTAGTGCTTTAAAAAAAAAAAGAAAGACATGCAACCGACATAATTTACATAGAGATACGTTAAAAAAATAAATAGGTAAAACACTCTAAAATTTAAAAGAATAAACACCCAATGTGAGTGTTAATAGATATTTTTAGGAACCACGACTTCAAAGGCGTCATTTCCCTTACAGGAGCGAGAACCAACCAGCTTCAAATAAATGCAATCAGATGAACAAGGCTGTTGTATTTATAAGTGAATTAGAATTGTATATTAATACCATATTAATTATCAAGAGAGTTAATTGTTCCTTTTCAGATAAGATGTCTCCCCTTATACAGGATATGACGTTGTGGACCAATTTTATTTAGCCAGTGTCCATTGTTTTGGGTTTTTATTAACGCATTAATGTGGCTTTCTCTCTCTCGCTCTGTGTTTTAAGCTAGTAAACGTGTGAACAGTGAAGCCAGTGCGTATACTGAAGAGTTGAAACTGGCCGTGGCTTGGAACCGAGTAGACATTGCCAAAACTGAGCTCTTCAATGGAGACATACAGTGGAAGGTCAGAATCAGACTGAATGGTGAATGGTTATAATGTCAAGTGATCAGCATGGATTTGGGATATCGCAATTAAGCAGGAGAATGCTAACAGTCTACAGCCAAACTCCAAACTATACAAAAATGTTGTATGGAATGAACAATAAATTTCAGATTAAACATTTGATGTGTGTTAAATCAACAGTACCCAAAGACTGAGCACATTACGGGTGGTTGGGGTTGTGTCTAGGCGATTCAATGTTGTACTCCCATAAGCATTGAAGACTCATCAGAGAATGTGGTCAAAACCCATTGGATCCTCCATTTCCAATAACTGCACAAGCATCTTACCTTGTATTCTTCTTGCCTGTCTGGTCAATTCTGACAACTTTTAAACTACCCAAGGACTCTTCAAGACACATAAACGGACTTTGACGTACTCAAATCTGTGGAGTGCTCCTGTATTAGAAAAAAAAGAACTCCAAATGATACATAGAGGTCACTGAAGTATTTAGGGCTAAATATATGAAGCTAACTTTTACATGTTTGAGTGTAGGGCAATGCCACAACTCAGTTGATGGCTTAACGGTTTAGCAGTTCTTAAAAATGTTTTCCTGGTTGCCTCAATCACATAATGCTGACAAGGTTATTATATTTTCAGTATGAGGACCTTGAAGATTCCATGACAGACGCGCTGATCAATGACAAGCCCCAGTTCGTGCGTCTCTTTTGCGAGAATGGTCTGAACATCCTGGACTACCTGACGTACCGACGCTTGGAAAGCCTGTACCACTCGCTGTCGGACAGCTCGCTGGCTTACGTTCTGCTCCAGAGGCGTCTGAGCGAGAGGCAGAGCCTGGCTGGATCCCTGCCCAACGTGGATAGTGGTACATTCGCCCTGAAGAGTCCGCTGAGTGCACTCACTGGAACTGCCTCAACAATGGAGCTCAACCTGTTTGAGGTGAGGATGAGGAGGGGAGGATGGGAAAAGGGCTAGAAAAAGGGTACTATTATACTTTTTATGAAATTGCTTCTGTTGGTCTACTTTAAAAAAAAGGGAAAAAAAGTTGACTACCAAGTGTCATTATCCTTGCTCTGTGTGCAGTATAAGTGACGTGTATGTTGTTGCTGTAGGTATCCCGCCTGCTGTGGGACCTGATGGGTGATGTCTGTCAGCCTTTCTACTATGGACCTCTGGGTCTGGACCGCAAATCAAGCACCAGGAAGGCTCTCAAGGTGAGGGAGCAAGTACTGCAGCCATTTCAAAAATCAAATTCAATTTTATGGTTTCTCTGTCGTGCCATTATTTTGCCATCCCAAATGAAGACCAAAATATACATTTTGGACCTTTTATCAATACATGCATTAAAGAAGACTTGTTATGGAAGCAAAATAGACAAAAATCTTAAATTTGAGTAGTGCTTGTAAAAAAAGATCTGACTCCCACACTGGGCATTATTGTGTGTTGTATTACCTTTAGCAAGTCAATAAGATGCTGCTGGGGGATTGTTTATATCGGGACCAGCGATGCATCTCGCCCTGGGCAGCCCTCTTCATCTGGGCCGTCCTGCAGAACCGCAGTGAAATGGCTGTTTACTTTTGGGAAATGGTGAGACTCCTTTGCAATGTTCTACTACAACTGTTTACTCCAGAGTAGAAGTGTTTAGGAATTGGCTGTTTTCAAATGAGACTTGTAAGATTAGTACATCCTTTAATCTTGAATTGTTTCTTTCTTGGCATCCTGTTTCCATGTCAGGCAGGGGAGTCAGTGATGAGCGCACTAGGCGGCTGTAAGATCCTGAGGGAACTTTCTAAGATTGAGGTTGAGACTGAGAACAAGCTGGCCATAAAGGAACTGGCACAGAAGTTTGAGAACCTGGCACACGGTGAGTCAGTCCGATCAGCATCTCATTCAAGCTCTTGCAGTGACCCACTGACATTCGGCGTCCTAGGCAATCGCCTAAATTGCTTATGTCTAGAGCCGGCCCTGTGAGCCGTATGTGAACTCAGAGCCATGCACCTGTAAAGCAAGTTAAAGAAAATCTGGACCAAATCTTACCTGTGCACACTATGGCTGTATCTCGATTCAGGGGTTGCGGTCTACGAAGGCTGCATTTGAAGACCAATTGCGTCATAGCGGCGCGCAAAGGTTGTTCCATTTGCAAGGCTCCTTGCAAGGCTCCTCATATGCGGCCGAGAAATGCAGCCTTCGTTTCACGGTTTTGAAGGATGCATCGGATGTATCCTTCGCAGCCCAACATATCCCATGATTCATTGCGTTTATTTTCAGAGATGGCATACAATAAAATAAAAAATGACAAAACAGCAACGTGTTGCTCCATCTTCTTAACTTTTATCTTCCTTTCTTTTTTTCTTGTACTTTTTTTTCTTTTCGTCTGGTAGGCAACTTCTTTTTCTTTTTTCCTCTGCTGACAAGGCTGTTTCCGTTGGCAGCTATCAGGGTTGCTAGGCAGCACAGGAGCGGCGAGTCGTCACGCAAGGTAACGGCTTGTTACGCAAACCGGAAATGCTCGTAAACGGAGACCTGCGGAGACCATCCCGTTTAACAACGCTCAATCGGCCCTGGTTCGGCCTTCGAATCGGCCTTCACAGGCTATAGCCTTCATAGACCGCGTCCTACCAAGGAGGCGGTCTCTGTAACGGGATACAGCCTGTGTTGCAGCAAACCAAATCCTAGCCTCAGTAACTGTCCTGTAATTTAATTATGAGTAGAAATACTACTATTAATTATTTTTATCTAAAAGTTGAAGCCCATGACTTGAGGTTAGGTTCAAGTCCAGTGTAATCCGTGTGTATATCTGTCTACCTCATTACTGTCATGTCTTTATTGAAACCCTGTTTCCTAAAAACTTATAAAAATGCAAGTCATTATCTTAAGCCATTATGAAGGGGAAAAAACAATAAAATAATTATTCCTTTGTGTGTTCAGATGTTTTCTGTCAGTGCTACCAGAACAGTGAGAGTCGCTCCTTCACTCTCCTTATCAGGAAGTCTCCGGTGTGGGGCGGGGCTACGTGCCTGCAGATGGCCACTGCAGCGGACGCCCGCCTGTTCTTCAGCCACGACGGTGTTCAGGTAGAGAGGAACAGAAGGGTTTTACACTTCACTCCAGGCATTTAATGTCAAAAATCTTCCCACCCCTCTTGTGGCTAAAATATGAAACCTAAACAATATGTATTAGTAATTCTTAGTGATGAATAATTCTACGATCATAATCTCATATGGTTGTAAATAAAACTGAAAACAACCTTGAAACTGTTACTTTACAGGTAGATTTCTAACGTCAAACAGTGTTTCAGGGATCCAATTTTCCTCCAAGGAAAGTTTGTTTATTCAGTTATGAGAACATCCCTTTGAAAATGTTCAGTTCTCTGAGACACCCAAACATACTTAGTGCACCTTTAAATATATTAGTAATCACATGTGATTTCAAACCTTTGCATTAGGTTCCAACATTCACCTCCAAAATCTGATATTTGAATGATTTGAAGTTAATTAGGCTTTTAAATACCTATATTGTGTAACAACTTGATATTGATGCATGTCATCAGTGACTGTAATGTCTGTGGGTTGAACTGTTGTGGTGACAGCGGTGCTCTGTACTGTAGTCCCTTCTGTCTCAGATCTGGTGGGGTGACATGGAGAGGAGTACTGAGATCTGGAAACTGGTTCTCACCTTCTTCCTTCCCCCCTTCCTCTACACAAACATGATCAGCTTCAGGTCAGAGTTGTTTCATTTTGTTTTATGATACGAGAATATTGTGTTATTTTGCTTGGGAGTGTGTGTTTTTGAAGGGATTCCATGTTGGTTTCCAGGCTTGTTTCTTTTTGGTTTGTGTCTTGAAAACAAATTGTTATTATGTATTTACAATCTGTAATACATGACATCCTCTACCCTCGAAACTGTTCATTTTCGATTTATTGCCCAGCCCTCGTTGGAACCGGATCCACTGGTTTGTCCAACGAGTAAGAAATAATGCATCAATACAACAGAAACACAAGAAGGTTTACAATGTCAAGAACTAAATTGGCCTTTGAACTCGTATTGTTTTCCTATGGTGTGACTGGAAAATAAAACATGTGAAAATGCATGTGTTGATGTTACAGAGAACAAGAGGAGGAAGCGGAGGTCCACCATTACAGAGACACTGACAGTCTGGATGGGAACGATGCGACCGTCTTCTCCCTTGCTGACATATTACAAAAGTAAATACAAATCAGATACGGATAGCGTACTAGTTTTCCTACTTGGTTTTAACAAAAGTCCTTGATTCTTTGTTTGTGGTCGCAGTGATGAAGAAGCTGAAGAGTTCAGGGCACTAAAAGAAAACATGAGAGGTGAGTCTGGATCCCTAATCTAGTATTGGTATTTTAGGTAACCTTCCCTTTGCAGAAACTAAGAATTAAAGAAAGGTTGGCAAGGTGTGGGAAACACATTCCTTCAGTAACACTAAACATACAGTGATGATGACCCCTGATATTTGTTGTGAAACAACTCAATGGCAGCATTTTCAATGTTTTTTTAACAGATCAAATTTAGACAAATTTTAAGTTTTTATGATTTTCTAGGAATTATCTACATTTAATAACTATGCATACTTCAAGAAAATATTCATAAATACAACAATATGATGTCCAAGCTATTCATTTCTTCCTATTTTTGTAGCCATTTAGTATATGACTACAATAAGGTCAGTTTCTCAACAAGGGTGACCCCCAAACGTATAGCCCCACTAACTTGCTGTAGGGACTTGAACTTGTTCTGTCAGAAGTTGATTTGGTATATCTTTCAGTGAGATTACTCTTGTTTAATAGTGGACCAGCTCCTACTGCAAGAATACTAAATGGTCATAGGAGTCCCCTCATGCTGTATACAAGGACTTTCTACGATGTCCCTAGGGGCATCTTGTGTGCAGTGTTTGGGTTGTGCCTTGCCACCCACTTTGATTGTGATTTCCATGGACAGGACATATGGGAATATGTTTTGTAACAATGGTTGTTGACATCTTTAGATAATTTCTGTTTTCACTTTTTATTTCAGACTTGATGCCATCCAACTCAAAGAGACCATTTTTTCTGTCACGATGGAGACAATTCTGGTTTTCCCCAGTCACCTCATTCCTTGGCAATGTGCTGATGTACTTCCTCTTTCTCTGCCTGTTTGCCTATGTTTTGTTGGTAGACTTCAAGGGCCCGCCCCCAGAGGGCCCCACCCGCCTGGAGATTGTGCTTTACTTTTGGGTTTTCACCTTAGTATGTGAGGAGATTCGGCAGGTTGGTTGTTGAGACACTAACATTCATACAGTACAAATATTGAAACTTACTATGTGTTCCAAACCACACTAGTGTGCACTAAATAGTTTTCAAAATGTAAAGTTTTCTGTGGTACTGAAACATGGCTCTACTTTTTAACTTGCTATAGTCAAGACAGAGGCAACATGTCCCCGCTAGTGCCTGTACTGCTGCGCTGTTTTCAGTTTACATCGCCAAAAATACACATTTGTCTGAGAGACACAGGCACACAGTAAGGTGTCTACTGATAACCACATGCCATGTCTTGACTCTCATCCCTCTGATTGACAGACCTTCTTTGTGGGCGGGACCTCTATGCTGCAGAGTATGAAGATCTACATCCAGGATATGTGGAACAAGTGTGACATCACTGCCATTGGTCTCTTTGCTTTGGCTGTGTGCTGCAGGTGACCCTTCACACACCCTGACAGGAGGATATTACTCTGGCCATGACACCAGAGGGCACTAGAGCAACTATATGGCCAGAAGGCACTGCTGCCTGCTAGTCCATCATAGATGTGTGCTACAGAGCCAGTCAATTTTCTCAGTCTCTCTTATCTGGTTGAATTTGTTCATAATGTATGCAAATTTGTGTAAGTTATGACCAGTGATTGACTGCACTATTTTGCTTCACAGAATGTTTGTCTGGTCATATGAGTTTGGCCGCGCTGTAATGGCCATAGATTATATGGTCTTTACACTACGACTGATCCATATCTTTGCCATCCACAAACAGCTCGGGCCCAAGATCACCATTCTTGGCAAAATGGTAAGTGCACACAAAACTCACAAAACAACCTGTAGGCAACACACACAAAAGAGTAAAAATGCAGTGGGAAATTAAAACAGTGAAGAGATGTTTAAAGCTAAGTGTGTAGCTTCTGTCACCCCATCAGGAATTCTGAGTAATTTCAACAACAAGGTTAGCGCATCTACTTGATGTAAGCCTTTGTAATTAAAAGAGCATGATTGTCTCCTCATAGGAGGTAATTATCATGTTATTTTTACGTCCTTTCGTCTTCAAAGCAGAATGCAGCTTTTGTTGTGTGGCGTAATACGCATATTTACTGTGAACTGAGTGATTTGTCTGTGCATCATGTCAGTTTCAGGAGTCATATTCTCCCAGTTAAACAATTCTTAGAAAATCAATTATTTAACCTTATCAGCTTAATATAATTGAACCAAGACCTTCAATATGTGTATCATGAAGTCTTGAATATAAAGGTTTGTTAGATTAAGTAAACTACTGTTATTAAAAGGTGTGAGATGCATATTTAATATACAAGTAGACCAATATAAGTCCCAGATCCGACTGGAATCATCATATTCCAATGATCAGACAGCACAGATTGGGATCTGGTCCAACAAAACTTGATATGGTGATCCCTTATGAATATCTCAGCAATAATTTAAGTGGGGTCTGTTTTACTGTGATGCATTGGCAGTCCTCGTCCAAGTATTCTGTATTGAGAGACTGGCATGTTGTTAAACTGCATCCCCTCCAAAAACATCGGCTTGGCTTGGCTTTTCCCACTGCATACACTGAACATTAGCTCTACTGCTTCCATGTTGCTCATAAAGTATTGCGTAAGTCTGTTATTAAAAATTAATGTGGACAGTAAAACGAAAATAAACGGTTTATGGTTCACTGGGGTTTATATGGCGCAAACAAAGTTGATGTTCTGTTAGACTCAGCCTTCATTCAACTGGTGTTGGTAATGAAAGCTGATGGTACCACATTTAAAGTAAACAGTAGTAATTATGTGAGAAAATACATTGTACGATCCTGCATTGTTCCTGCCAGCAACATGTTCATACACTTCCCAAATGCCACAACAGACTGTGATCAATATACTTTAATGTGTTTCATTACACTTATGATGAATGCTTCATATAGCATCTGGACTGAAAATGCAGAATTATTGAGTATTGATATGTCAAAGCCCTGCCGATCCTACACTATCAATCTCTGTTCTCTATTTGCTTTCCTTAGATGAAGGATGTTTTCTTCTTCCTTTTTTTTCTTGCCGTCTGGGTCTTGGCCTATGGAGTGGCCAATCAGGCACTCCTCTACCGTTATGATCCCCGTCCTAATTGGATATTCCGTAGAGTGTTCTACAGACCATACCTGCACATTTTTGGACAAATACCGATAGTTGAAATGGATAGTAAGTGGCTCAGTCTTTATTAAATTAGTGTCTTTTTCTCAGTCACAGGTATCTTTGTTTTGTCAATAATACAGTTTTTTTTCTTCAAAGGTTCCCATGACAGTCTTAAGACATTACAAATGTATGGTGGTGATTCTGGAGAATGCTTGTTGTCAAAATCCCTTTTTGTCAAAATACGTGAATATCTCCTCAAAGTCCGCTACCTGTGGCCCAACTTTAAATGCTTCGTTAATACGGCCATGTTGCTAGCTATGGTGGGCCCGCTTTGTTAACATACCCTGGGTTTACATACCAGTTCACAGACTCTCTGCAGTGTATTAACACCAGACTTTTATTTCACACGGACAAATAGCGTTTTGTGATGAGATGAGATGATCACTGATTTGGACATAAAGGGATTTTGAGAACAAGCATTCTCCAGAATCGCTGACTCCACCTTTTATACGGTTGGGATGTATGCACAAAGCCGTTGTATTGGATCACATAAGATTTAAACTGGAAACTCAGTAAATAAGACTTTAGCTTTGTTTTCTGCCTTGCATAGTTAAAATGGATGTTACTATTAAAGATGTAATTGCGCAACATGGATCTTTATGTTGTTCTGACATCTTGATTTGTCTTTCATCCAGCTGATAAATGGGTAGCTGAAAATTGTACAGACGACCCCACGCTTATTGACGCTGGACAGGAGCCCTGTTTGAGCAACTATGCCAACTGGCTGGTTGTCATCCTCCTGGTCATCTATCTGCTGTGTACGAACATAGTACTGGTCAACCTACTCATCGCTATGTTCAGGTACGTGTGTTCAGATTTTGAATGGTTTGTTTCAGTTCACGTGATTTTCTAGCGACTAAACAGACTTCAAACAGGAAAAGTGTACTGCATTTGGTACAGCAAAGAAACACCATGTATGAAAGAACGTAAGCTCTCCATATGCATAATAAGATTCATGTGCTCTCTACAGCTACACCTTCTCCAAAGTGCAGGAGCACAGTGACACCTACTGGAAGTTTCAGCGTTACAACCTGATTGTGGAGTATCACTCAAGGCCCTGCCTGGCACCACCCTTCATTATCTTCTCGCACCTCAACCTTTTAATCAAAAGATACATCCGCCGCATCCCTTCAGTCAAGAACAAACACTTTGGTGAGAAGTTGCAAGTATAGCATAAAGACATATAAGTGACAGGTGGCGGGTTTTTATGGCAGTTTATAGGGAGTGGACATTTTTTTTTATTTATTTTTTTTTAAGATATTTTTTGGGCATTTTTATGCTTTATTGATAGTGCAGAGAGACAGAGGTGAAATGGGGCAGAGAGGGGAGTGACATGCAGAGAACGACAGCGGGTGGGAATCGAACCCGGGTCCGCTGCTGGGCCCGGCCCGGGAGGGGGACGCCTTACCAACTGAGCTAAAGGCGCCCCCAGGGAGCGGACGTTTTTGTCCTTCCGGAAATTAGTGTGCAGTAAAAGTTAAGGACACACAAGGGTTAAGGGGGATGTTAGGATCACAGTTTACAGGCATTTACAATTTTTGTGAAAAGGAAGCTAATACTGACCATTTGATGAGTTTCAACTCTCGCCCATGGTCAAAACTTTTCCTCTAAACACATGTGTAAATTGTATAAAAAAGAATTGCTTTGTTGAACTACACTGAATGTGGTGACCTTGTCTGTTAAGGTATGTTGAATCATAATCGTTAAATCTGGGATATGTTCCAGATGATGCTACCTTCTCAGGTAGAGCAGAGTGCTGAGCCTGTTTTTCTATGTGACCCACTGCCTAGGAACTAGTCCTGTCATAGACTGGCCTTTAAGGGAAAAAGCAAGCTAGGAGAAGCTCGGAAAATAAGCATTCTCCTTATATTGAAAGGATCCATTTGGGGTGCTTTGGGTATCTGTCCAGAAAGCCTCTCTGACTTACCTTTGGTACCTCCACAGACACTGTACTGGGCACAAATCTTATTCACTAAAGATGTCCACATACTGTACATGTGTGCTACTCTTGCCCTAATTCCAGACCTTTTTACTGATCTTCTCTCCTCAGTCCTGGAGCTGCGCGGCAGGAAAGCCAGCCGCCTAAACACATGGGAAGCTATCCAGAAAGAAAACCTCCTGTCAGCTCAGAATAAGCGGCTGAGGGAAAGTGACACAGCACGACTTAAATCTACATCTATCAAGTAAGTTGCCTCTGCTATTTTTGTAAATGTATATAATGCTAAAAAGATATGCATGCCCTTTTAAGGTTAGAATTAACCTTTTATTTGATGTAAAATTAGGACTGACAAAAAGAAACAATTAAAATAAAGCCTAGCTTATTAACACCATTAGATGGTTATTGTTATGGCCGGCCATCCCAAAAAAAAAAAAAAAAAAAAAAAAAAAAATGTTACGGCCGGCCATACCAGGCTCGTTAACCGTCCAGTAAACAGTAAATAAACCACAATGAAACCGTGAATCAAAGTTTAAACCATAAGGTAATTTATTAAATCAATCCCACAACTCGACCCAAGCAGGAGGCTGCAAAAGAAAAAGGGTAAACGGGAGGAAGCCTGGGGCAGCCACAGTTGGACTGCAGTATTGCCCAGGTCTTCCTCCAACTAAGCTATTCCCCGGCCCCTCTAAAACTACGGTCAAAGTAAAAAACACCACCTGGCAGCCCCCCGATTAACTAAACCATAAACTAAAGAACAACAAGCAGGTCAGCAGCCGAGCCGTCATCCAGTCAGTCAGAGAGAGCGAGAGACCGGCACAGGCCACGCCTTTAAGCCCCACAGGAGCAGCAGCACCAGCGCCCACCAATCACAAGGCCACTCCAAAGTACTTGCGACATGCTCAAAGAGAATAAAGAACTTGTTTACCTCCTCCTCGGAGAAAACCGGAATAAGATCAATGTGTTCGGTAACATCTAACTCAGCCGGCGAGAGCAGCTCACGTGGAGTCAGAGAGAGAGCGGCTCTTTTAAACGCAGCATATTCTCCCCCTCCAACTTCCTCATCTCTAACTGGCAAGCGATTCCTTTTATTCATCCCGGACGAGCCCCCATATGTTACGGCCGGCCATCCCAGGCTCGTTAACCAGCCAGTAAACAGGCAAATAAACCAGACGAAACCAAGAATCAACGTAATAATTATGTGATTTATTAAAACAATCCCACAACTCAACTCAAGCAGGAGGCTGCAAAAGAAAAAGGGTAAACGGGAGGAAGCCTGGGGCAGCCACAGTTGGACTGCAGTATTGCCCAGGTCTTCCTCAACTAAGTTATTCCCCGGCCCCTCTAAAACTACGGTCAAAGTAAAATAACACCACCTAGCAGCCCCCCGATTAACTAAACCATAAACTAAAGAACAACAAGCAGGTCAGCAGCCGAGCCGTCATCCAGTCAGTCAGAGAGAGCGAGAGACCGGCACAGGCCACGCCTTTAAGCCCCACAGGAGCAGGAGCACCTGCCGCCAATCAGGCCTCAGGACACCTGAGAGAGAGAGAGAGTGTGGAGCAGCAAGAGGAGGGAGGAGCAGAAAGGTGGGAGCGCGTAACAGTTATATCAAATTAGTTCATAGTTAGTCCACTTACAGACCTGTTGATTTTTCCACTGTAAAATGTCTCTCACTTCATGCAATATCGTAGCTGATCGTCGCTGTCAAAAATGTTTCTGTCATTTTATCTGACCATAAAGTTTGAACAACTCTCCTTAAGGATACTTTTCTGATCATGTCAGTATTTTTCATTTGAATTTTTCATGTGTTTTTCTCCTACACATGGAAGGTTTCTGAGGTCATGAAGTGCATTCCAGCTTGTTGGACTGAGCTGAACCCTGACTGACATACAGTATTAGCTGACATTTGCAGCTGGCTTATTTGTGTGTGTGTGTGTGTGTGTGTGTGTGTGTGTGCGTGTGTGTGTGTGTGTTTCTGCAGAGTGGACAGTGTGCTAAAGCAGATGGCAGAGATCCACGACCATGACCGGCGGTTGCGGCTGCTGGAGACAGAGGTCAGCAAAACTTCTTCATTAACATGCAAGATCTAGTTGTGTGAATGTCCTCAAGAGTTAAAATGCAGCTTTCAATTGCCAGAAAACATGTTGGTGCTTTATACATTGATTCCTTAGAATATACATAGCCTTTGTAGTTAATTAAGAAATATTTCTTACGATGAAACAGTTACTTAGTAAGAGGTGTTTGGTGCTTCTTTTGCCCAGTGCCCCAACTGAGTATCCGACACGTTGTCCATCTGCAACTCCAACTCAGTCCCTCTCCTTTGAACATTTTCCTGGTTGGGTCCAGATTAAAAAAAAAAAAAAGATCCTACCTATTTACAAAGTACAGTAGGTTTTTTATAGTTTCATTGTGTCCCATCCCTGCATACAGGTAAGCTCACTGAATATGTGGCAGCTGCTAATAGGGATGCACGTAGCGACTAAGTTTATTATTTTTTATGTAAGCCTACAACTGTAGTCAGATTAAGAGGTGTGCGTTGTTCTGGCAGGAAATTAATCAATTAAACATTTTAACATTTAAATATGTTTCTTCACTCATTCATTCAAACTGATGAAGGCTATACCGCCGAATAGAAACGCTGACGTCAGACGCACGGCCATCTACAAACAAATCAATGTCCAGTATAGGGAGAAGCAGTCCATGTAGGTGATAAACAAAGATGTAGGTATTTCATGGAAAGTTCTTTAGTGCGCTGGCGAAACTGCAATGTTAAACCAAAACTAAGCGGATCAAATCCATACAGAGGATTAAAAAAATAGTCCTTAGTTAGGACCTCGTTTTAGGCTTTTAGCTGTGAATGCCCCCTAACATCACAGCGGGGCTTTAGGCAGGGGTCAAGAAAACCTTTTTCCTTTGCTTTGTGCTGCTCTAACTTTTTTTTTATCTCTCTCCCTCTTTTAATAGCCCACACCTATAGGCCTACACACACGTTCATTCTCACACATTTTATGTTCAAGTCCAAGTGATGGGCAATTAATTACTCACCGTCTAGTATTTCTGGTGCCGACTAGTGAGGCAGTGGACGTTTACATTTTTAACCGACTAGTCCTTTGCATCCCTAGCTGCTATCTGTGTGTAGTGTGCATGGCGTGTCTGGTTTCTCTGCAGCTGTCGGCTCTGCCTTCTCAGCACTCATCCATCTGTCTGTGTATCTCTACCCCAGCTGGAATACTGCTGTAGCACCCTCTCCTGGATGGCAGACGCTCTGTCTCAGAGCAATCTTATAAAGACTGACCGCCCCCCTCCAATCCTCAGAGGTGAAGTTCATGGACATCTAACCAAACGTCTTTAAAAGGAAGATTCTGTTTATTTAGGTTTCGGAAGTTCATTGATAGTGGTTAATACATGTACTACTGGGGCTTTTTAATATGATGATGTGATGAAATGATGAAGCAATACTTTAAGATGTGATAACATTTGCAAACAAATGAGATAGGAATAAATAACACTATATTATAAAACATTGTAGTATAATTGTATTGTCAGATTGATAATTAGCTATAGTAGACACATAATAATGATTTGGAGGTACCGATTCTGTAGAATCTGCCTGTATTGTATTTATGTTTTCTTAGAGAACTGATTTCTTTGTCTCGGATACTATTAGTAATTAATAGTTATTTTTTCCTCTATAGATCTGACTGCACTGTCTCCAAGCTGAATCTTTGAACTCGAGGATCAAACACACACAAGCATGCATAGTTTACTCTGGGCCATTGTGACAAAGAGCACCTTATAATGTTGTCTGTTTTACTTTATTGATTTCATATGTATACTGTTTAATTTGCATGTTAAAGCTAAAGCTACACTAGAGCGTAACTTCTGTTGCCCCCATGAGGAATTCTTGGTAATTACGACAACACTGATTGTGCATGGTTTTTATTCCTTCTGCTGTACGTCCAGGTTATTTCTTAGCAGTAGAATCAGCAACTGAAACACACTGAGAACTGGCCTCGACACTTAACGTTTTGGAAGTCGGCACTCAAATTTTTCAATAGCAAGAAAGAGGAATGTTCTGTTTTGCCGACCGACCACGGCAATAGTTTAATTTACCAGTTAACTCCGCTGTTCGCTAAACAAACGGAGCTTAATACGTCACCTAGTTCATTGCTCTGATTGGTTGTAGTGCTATCCAAGTGCGTGCAGTGGTATTTGAGATGCATGCGTAGGTGCCGCCCCTTAAGTTGGTAAGGTCTATTGATCGTGGCCAGACCCTATATAATTCTAAATGGGTCTGGATTTCCAGGCTAGCATTTACTAGCTTAAGAGCCAGGTATTTTTCTCAGGAGTTGTTAGAAACCAAATTAAACTAAAATTAGTGTAAATATTGGACTAACATTTACTATATTACACCAAATGAATGATTATGTTGTTCTGTAACTGCTGCATATAGGTAACAGTTTGCTACCTAGTTCACTATAACAACTTTATACAGTGATAATGTTTGCTCTGCGGACCCTTTCTAGCCATATAATTGATGCAAACGTAATATTGGCAAGGCCAACAGACGGCATCAACCATCTATGCATTCACACAGAATAAAAACTAAAACTAAAATACTTAGTTGGTGGTAAAGGGAGGGTGTCATTGCAAAATATATAGTAAAATACCCGTTCAATGTTTAATATTTTCACATTTGAGGTTGTGATTGTATATTTTTTTCTTTTTCTTTGTGAAACAATATGTACCTCTTACCTCTGACAGATCTTAAAATGCAGATAACTCTGCTATTGTCTGTCTCCTCTACATCAATAAAAACTATCACGGTCCTGTTGTAGACAATTTAGTACACTGGTGTTGTAGGGCTTTCTTGATGAATGACATGCTGATTTTTAGCTTTCTGCTCTTCAGAGCTTTCCTATTTAGGTGCAGGTAGTATCTTGCTAGCTTGATTGACAATAGTAAATTTTAACTCCAACACAGATAAACTTCACAAAAAGGACAAGCAACACCTTCATAAACTGTCAGTCTTATGTTGATGAGACCCTTATGAAATTTTAAATTTTATTTTTTCAGTCAGTGTTAACATTTTCTGTTATCTGTTGGTATCATGATAAGCTCAGCGCCAAGGCAAAAACTGGTCTTTATAAATTAGAAATCTTCAGCAGTAAAATCACAGGTGTGCAGCAATTTAACTTCACTAACCTAAAAACCGATAGGCAGTGAAGAAGGTTAAATCCATCTTTCTTCTCCACTTGTTAGTTTCAGACCCTAACCTTCTGGCTCCCGATTCCAACTTCCCCTAACCCTAGACCCATAAATATAGGCACTTCTTCATTCCCTTCAGGGTGGTTAGTACCATATACCTTGTATTTTATTGTACTTGATTGCAACCATTTGTATTTTTTTTTCTTTTTTATTTGTTGTTCTTTATCTGTCTTGCTGTAAAGCCAAATTGCCTACTGTGGATAAATAAAGTTGAAAGTTGTCAGCAAAGTTGACCTATATGTACTGTATACTTTATGTATGTGTCAAGGCAAAGATTCATTATTCAAACTGCATAATCCTAATAAACAGGATTTTTTTCCATGCGTATCCATGAGAAGATTATTCTATTTAGCAACAACAATGTTGTTGTTGCTAAATAATCTTACTTTCCTAAATATTTGGTATCAGTTACGGTGCCATTTCAAATTATTATCCTTGTCTATAGTTGCTCCCATTGTTGGTAACCACCTATTTACCCCTGCTATAGATACGTTATTTTCTCTGTGGAAAGCAAAAGGCATTAATTGCTTTTTGGATTTATCTGAAAATTTATTTTTTTCCAGTTTTCCAGTCCATAATATAATTCCCGAACGTAACGATCACATCGACCAGCACAAATATGCTGGATAGGTCGGGTTTGGTTAACAAAGCAAAGCCAGAGGCAACAAGTGTAAAAATACAACATATCCGCCAATGTTGTTGTGCCTAAAACTAGGGCTAGCTTTAGCCGGGTCTGACTTCAACATTGTGAGGTTTTCACACTAAACCATAAGATAGTTTTGGTTTGCAGTGTCCAAGTACCAAGCTTTGTTAAGATACGATTCCAAATACCCCAGTTAAGCTCTTACTGGAGTTATCCACTGTTAAATCCACCCTGAGGACCTACGAATATTAGCTCAATGGATGTGTCAAGAATGTCGCTTTTTGAGCCATGTTTCTTTAAAAATCATGATGTAACAGCCCATAATCCGTTTTTTTTTTAAGATTATTTTTTGGGCATTTTCAAGCTTTATTAGACAGTGCAGAGAGAGGGGGGATGACCTGCAGTAAAGGTCCACGGGTTGGACTCGAACCCGCGACCACTGCTACGATGGCCCGGAGCCAATATGGTACACGCTCTATCCACTACGCCACCGGAGCGCCCCACCATAATCTGTTTTTGATCCCCTGTAGTTTGGGGAGAAGCCCCACAAGACCTGGGCTGCTAGGCGGAGCCAGCAGACATTAATAGCCAATAAGAGTATTCGCAGGGTTGTGGGTTCCGGAAACAGATGTGTTGCCCACCAACGGCGCACAGCCAATCATACTCTCTCACAATTCATTGTCCTCGCATAAAACAAAGGTACAAAGGTACAAATCAAATTGCATTTTGATTGGTGCCCCACAGATTTCAGGGCTCTTGTCCAGAAATTCTTGCAGACTATCCAATTTGTACGCCAGGGTTTGTACATCTGCGAGGAAGATGCTGGGCAAACTGAGAATTTACCCCTTCCTCTCTTCCATAGCTTTTTGTTTACAATTTCCACACTGACTGAGTCGGTAGCATCCAATGTCTTGACGATCTCTCAAATGAGCCAGAAATTGTTGATAAAGAAGAGAAAAATCCTATTTCTAAAAGTTCTTGTCGGCTGTCTGAAATGTATGAAAGACTGTTCTAAGTAAACAGACTCTTATAAATACAGTCTGATGTTGTATACTTTAATTTATGACTGGCATTTAGTTTGGTAACATATAAAAACAGAATAAGCAAGAAAGCCCATGGCTTTCTTCAGTTAGAGAATGAGCATATACGTAGCTATTTCCTAAAGGACTGCATACCACATACAAATCGAACTTAATGCAAAATCATATTGTAGCATTGAGTATTTTTTGCCCAGTACCACGTTATACCCTTTAATTAATTCTCTAACTAACTCACGTACGTGCGCGTACACACAAACACCAGTACCCTTAGGTAACTTCATCATGGAAAGTGATTTCCTACTTTAGACAGTCCTTACATGGAAAGAGTTTGGGTTGTATGTGGAACTGGATCAGATTTAGGGAGGCAAATGAATCCTGCTTGGGTATGCCAGATCTAGTTGATGAGGCGGCTAATGCAGTGCATTGGCTGTCATCTCTTCACCTTAAAAAACCCTGACCAACAACTTGAATAACACATTATTTTTCTAATAACCAAGACCTGTTAGAGTAAAATGAAGTTGTGCTAAAGCTAAAGAAGAGAGGGTACGTGCCACTTAAGCATCTGCTATTTTCCAAACTCATGGTAATTATTTAATTAAAGACTTAATGAGGTGGGGGAATAAATGGTAGTTAACTAAATGGGTCAAGTGGGTCAATGCAGGCACCGTCAGAGGTCCAAACTAAGAGAGAAGAAATGTCTTTGGCATGTCTGAGCTCATCTCCTCTTTCAACCGCTTTGCAGTCTTCATCTCGATCTGATCTCCCTTCTCATTCTGTCCCTTTGCTTTTTCAAACTCAGCTGTTTCGGACTGCCGCTCCATTTGAAACTTTCCCCAAACTATTACTAACTCAAACCCATAACATTTTATCCTAGATTTTGTGCTATCTAAAGCTTTTAATATAAACTTATAATGGTGATGATGTAAGTTCTTATATAGGTTAATAAAAGGCTTATCCGCTTCTATGTTGGTACGGGCTGGGTTTTGTCTGCTGTGCAATCATCTAGTGCATTTGTCTCATTTGCCTTAGGGATTAAATAAGAATGTAGAATAGATCTAAAACAACTCACAAGGTTTTTCCCCGGCATTGTGTCCTGGCTGACTGCAAAAGAAAGATCAGTTCTAGTACTTGATGTTATTGACTTGGCTACAATATGGCACAACAAAGAGTATGAATCATTCAAACAAGACTCCTTTTTACATTAACATCAGTGTGACCTTAACCATAATCTGACACAACTGATCAAACAATGTAAAGTGAACTTAAAACAATGAAAACACAAACAAAAAATGTGGGCAGTATTTTATGGTTTATTCAGGGTAGGTTCTAAATGGGGTTAATGGAGTGAGACAACTCAGTGGCATCACAACAAGAGGAGCACATTTATGTACTGACTCTAGTCAAGTTTGGTTTAGGAGGGGTATCAAAGGTTCTTGTCATTGACCTCTTTCTTCATGAAGGTGTAGGTGAGAATTGACAGTGATGTGGGATACTGTGCTAGTCCCACACAGACAGAGCCAGGATAGCTCACATTACACTGACTCCTACAGTGTGTGGTTTTAAATAGAGAGGTTGTCAACTCCTCATTGCGCCAATCCATCTATTTTAGGGACAGTGTGTAGGGGGAGGGACAGACCAGTGGATGGGCTAGATATTAATGTCTGGGTTTGGAATATACCCATGGTTGTGCATACTCTCTGGCTGCAGCAGCATGATGGTGATACTGGAGGGGTAACACACATTTGTAAAAACGTGTTTCATAAATGGTCCAATAGATCAGAATATGAGTTTGAAAAACCAACAATTTGGACCCCTACATGCTGCAGTGTATATTGCTTTAACAGACGTTATCAGCAGCAAACAAGGATCTTTCACTGCCTTCATGTACTGAAGGCAGTTTATATTGTACTTTGACTACTTCTGTCACTTATGCACAAGCAAGCGCAACACTATCAATGTCTTTCAGGAGGGACTGTCTGCAAATGAAATGGTATCCTCATTTGAACTAACCCTACCCGATACAAAATATGTATTTTCAAGGATGTCCCAGTGTTAAGGTCAGGGTGGTGGATGGGCATGTTGCATCTCCAACTTTCCTGCCAGACAGGGTCCAGCATCCCATTACAGACGTGCAATGTTTTTGTGTTACTGTACAGATGAACTTTCCCTGGTGTTTTTGTTGTCTGACTTAAACTTAAGGCAACTTTACTGGCTATTTAGATTTTTTTTGCATTGAACCCTTCACAACTTTGTCTTTGAACAAAATCCAGGGTTCTGCAGGATTGTCTGATTATAATGGCTTGTCTGGAGATTTGATATTAATTTATTTTTTCATTAAGTATTAAGAGAGTCATTCCAAGGAATCTCCTAGAAATCCAAAAAAAAAATTTTCAAGGTACAACATCTTGGTTTAAAGGGTTGGTCTCTTGTCTCTCATGAGGATCAGGTCAGGGAATCACTAACATATTTAATTATCATCCACTGAGAGCATACATATCCAATGTTATGGTACTCTAGCTACTACTTATTTACATACTTAAATGTTCATCTACTCGAAAAGGAAGATGTTGTAATGATTAGGCTGTACAATATAAAACAACATGTCTATTATCCTCCTAGCTCCATACCAACTCATTTTCGTTCACACTATGTTAATCGTTGCTTTGGGCTACTTTTATTATTAGTACTGTACATTTGTTGAAAAATAACACAAACACATCTAAAACTTATAAGCAATAACAAAGAAAAACACGGGATCCTCAGCAGCACATAAGCAACAAATAAGTTACTTGAATAATAAAGTTCATGTTCAAAAGGGGGTAGGAAGAAGTTGAAAACTTTTCTGGTCCTACCCATTCTAATTTCATACATTAGTATTTTACTTTAGTCCTCTCCAAAGTTAAACTTGTTCTAAAGTTAAACTTGAACTTTTGATGATGGTGGAAAATGATGTATCCTCAACTTGTTCCTTATACACCCCTTCAATGACTCCACTCTTCTTTGAGTAACTTAACTTATGGATAGTGCAGGCCTGCCCTGCAGCATTTGCCCCTGTCAGTCAGTTTGACTGCCCCCCTTCTTCTTAGCTCACCCCATAGGTTGGTCTCACTCTTTTTCTGTCGCTCTCACATTGGTCCTGTTGACCAGTTACTGACGGCTCTCCGCTCAGCTTCTTATTGCACTGGACTAGAAGACACCCTGTCTTTTTGTGGTCCCAGCTTAAAGGGAGTAAACTAGCGTTTCTAAGGATATTTTTGACAGGACTTGGGAGCAAGTGTCTAGATCTCAGCTTGGAATATCATCTCTGCACTGGAACTTTTCAGTTTGATGCCATTATAATTGGTGTCCTTTTCCTACTCTGGCAAACTATCCGAGTTTGTGCAACTCGGATTGGTTTTTGACTTGTGAGTGTGTGGGACAAATAGGCAAATAAGTCCTATAGTGCTCGACTCAGGGGTACATTTCTTCATCAGTTGGACTGGTCCTGGTTGTGAACATGGCATCGTTGAGAAGCCTGATACTTGGGCTGCTGCTGGCACTTCTTTGCTCCTTCCACACCCCGACGGCTCCCATGGCCAAGGCACAGGATTTGCCATTCCGTGCCGAGCAAGGCCTGATGGCTGATGACGACGATGATGATGACGACGATGACGATGATGATGATGACGACGATGACGACGACGACGACGATGATGACGACGATGACGACGATGATGATGATGATGACGACGACGATGATGATGATGACGACGATGACGACGATGACGATGATGACGACGAAGATGACGACGATGATGACGACGATGATGACGACGATGACGACGATGATGACGATGATGACGATGATGACGATGATGACGATGATGATGACGATGATGACGACGACGATGACGACGATGATGATGATGACGACGATGATGACGATGACGACGATGATGATGACGACCACGAAGGTCAGTCACTTTAATAATACAGTAGATCTTATGTTCTCATATCCCTTTGTCTCTTCCTGTGTATTGTGATATGCAAACCCCCTGCATATTTACTAAAGCATCAGCTGTACTGACTTTTGAATTATACTGACGTTATGCTGTTTCGTCTAGGTTGTGCTGTGATTGGCAAGTCAAATTTTGGAACACAGCACAAAAACAAAATAGGCCAAAGTTTTAGTGCAGTAGTTTTACACCAACATGTGTTATATTTACTGTATAAGTGTCCGAAATGGCTGATGTTTTGACTAGCAGTTGGAGATGCATTTCAGGTACAAACCCATGTGCACGTGCATTACAGGACAATGTGTGAAAGGGGAGGAGCTAAGTATAACCTTAGCCACTCCCCTCTCGTTAGCATTCTTACAGCCTCATCATCTCTTTGTCAGTTCTTATTTGAAAGTAGGTAATCAAAGTCCCTCCTCCACCCCTTTCCAGCTGTCAATTTCCCTTGCTGTCTCTGACACTGTGTTCTTCTCCCTGCTTAACTAGAGTTATGAGCAATCTGGGGAAATTGAACTGGCCCATCTGAAGTCCAACTGTCTGAAGTCCTTCGTACAGTACGCTAGATATGAACTTTGGGACTGCAGAAGCATTGATTTGAGAGAGAGAAAGAACAAAAAGAAAAACTATTTCACACAAACCAAGCATCACTTGGAAATCAGTCATTTGGATCACTAGTCTGAGATCTTTTGATTTGTGTTTTATTTGAAAGAATGGGTCCTCCAGAATGGTTCCTCCACTAGGACCCTACTTTCTCATGTTTTGGAGCAGATTGACCTGCATTTTTGTCTTTATGTGAACCTACAGAGAAAGAAAGAGAGACAGTGATATTAGTGGTGGGTGGGGGGTTGGGGTCAGGTTGCTAGAGGAACAGAGAGAGGGACATTAAAGCTTGAGGGGAGGTGCAGGAGGGCCACTATCTAAATTCATTAATTTAAAGCCAACATATGTAAAGTTTCTCTCTTTCTCCATATCTCAATCTCTTTCTTTCTCTGTGGAGCATTTATGCTGCTTTCTGTTGAAGAGGTGTGTAATGCACATAATATATGTTTCAAGTCTGGTGTGTGCACTTGTAAAATTGCTACTGATAAGATAATAGAATACTTTTCGATGTATCTTTGAATAGTGTAATACCCATACCTCTTAATTATCCTGCACCATTAGATAAGATAATAACTTTCAATGCATGTCATTAGCTTACAACAATGATTAGTACATGTTTAGAGTTTTATGCAACTTTCCCTGTACGATTCAGTGCTTATTTGTCCCTGATTCAATTAAATACAAATATTTGAGTAATTTGTGAAACTAAGCTGAATAGATGTTTCATTTTCATGTTATGCAATGTTACAACAGTAGATTTGCTGATTTTTAAGACCTTAGGGAGAGAGTGTTTGGGAAAGAGAGAGAAACATGTCTTTGTTTAGAGGAAGCTCAAGAGCTAAACCTCTGTCAAATGTAAAATTGTCAAGAGATGAAATGGTGGCTGCTTTTTTCTTCTTGTTTGGCAAAACTTTGATTTCAAAATGACTGTGAACAATAATGTGTTGAAAATATGACAATCACCACTGTCCATATATATTTAACCCTACTTTCATTCATTAAATAAAATCAAATTATCATAAATTGCCTACATGCATATCTGTTACCAAAGGCAGAAGGCTTGTGTTACAGCTGTAGAAATGCATTGAGAGGATCTTTACTTTTATTAGAGGTCTGTTAAAATGTACTTGGCCATAATACTGGTATGAGGACCACAATGCTGAGCTACCTACATTTAAAACCTGTGAGTATCTGTTCTGACCACAGCATGCTCCAAATGTACTTTGTTTTTTGAATATTTGTCTTGAAGATTACAGTTTGGTTGCATACGAAAGTTAGGCACAAATGTCAAACGCAATGCTCCAACAGTCTAATTCAAATTAAGGGTCTGAGGGTATTTTTTAATCATGTTGGTGAAACTTTTTCTTGGTAATTTTGGAAAAAGATTAACCTAATCCCGATCCCAATATAGTCTAACTAAATATGAAATGGTCCAACATGACTCCAGAAGTCTAACAAGCAGTATTTAATAGTTAGTTTACGAAATTATATTTTACATCCAAACTATATTGTCAGCTTTATACATTTGGCGTTAATGCATAAGTAATAACTTATGCTAGCCCCCACACCCAACTTCACCACCCGCTGTCACTGTGTGAGTATTTGTGTGTGTGTGTGTATACAGTGCCTTGCAAAAGTATTCATACCCCTTGATATTTTCGACATTTAGTCACGTTATAACCACACACGTATATTTATTTTATTGGGATTTTATGTGATAGACCAACACAAAGTGGCGCATAATTGTGTAGTGGAATGAAAATGAAACATGGTTTTAAATTTGTTTTATAAATAAAAAACTGAAAAGTGTGGCGTGCAAAAGTATTCAGCCCCCTGAGTCAATGCTTTGTAGAACCACCTATCGCTGCAATTACAGCTGCAAATCCATTTGGGGTATGTCTCCACCAGCTTTGCCCATCTACAGACTGACATGTTTGCCCATTCTTCTTTAAAAAATAGCTTGAGCTTCAGATTTAGCATCAGATTGGATGGAGAGCGTCTGTGAACAGCAATTTCCAAGTCTTTCCAGAGATTCTCAATTGTATTGAGGTCTGGACTTTGACTGGACCATTCTAACACATGACTATGCTTTAAACCATTCCATAGTAGATCTGGCTGTATTCTTAGGCTAGTTGTCCCTCTGGAAGATGAAGCTCCACCCCAGTCTCAAGTCTTTTGTAGACTCTAACAGGTTTTCTGTCCTGTATTTGGCTCCATCCATCTTCCCATCAACTCTAAACAGCTTCCCTCTTCCCTGCTGAAGAAAAGCATCCCCACAGCATGATGCTGCCACCACCATGTTTCACGGTGAGGATGGTGTGTATAGGGTGATGTGCAGTGTTAGTTTCCGCCACACATTGCATTTTGCATTCAGGCCAAAAACTTCAAGTTTGGTCTCATCTGAATATGCTGTGTCCCCCGCATGGCTTGTGGCAAGTGTTGGAGGAAGGTGCTCTGGTCAGATGAGACCAAAATTGAAGTTTTTGGCCTTAATGCAAAGTGCAATGTGTGGCAGAAAACTAACACTGCACATCACCCTGAACACACCATCCCCACTGTGAAACATGGTGGTGGCAGCATCATGCTGTTGGGGTCCTGTTCTTCAGCAGGGATAGGGAAGCTGATCAGAGTTGATGGGAAGAAGGATCGAGCCAAATACAGGGCAGAAAAACCTGTTAGAGTCTGCAAAAGACTTGAGACTAGGGTGGAGGTTCACTTTCCAGAAGGTTAAATACCCTAAACATACAGCCAGATCTACTATGGAATGGTTCAAATCAAAGCATAGTCATGTGTTAGAATGGCCCAATCAAAGTCCAGACCTCAATACAATTGAGAATATCTGGAAAGACTTGAAAATTGCTGTTGACAGATGCTCTCCATCCAATCTGATGCTGAATCTGAAGCTTGAGCTATTTTGCAAAGAAGAATGGGCAAAAATATCAGTCTCTAGATGGGCATAGCTGGCGGAGACATACCCCAATAGACTTGCAGCTGTTATTGCAGCGATAGGGGGTTCTACAACGTATTGACTCAGGGGGGCTGAATACTCGTGTGTGGTTTTAATGTGACAAAATGTGCAAAATTCCAAGGGGTATGAATACTTTTGCAAGCCACTGTATATACTGAAATATATATTATATATTGTATATAAAAAAAATTGTGAGGTTCATATTTTACACTAGGCCACTAATCTCTCATCTTTTTGTTGGACTAAGATGAAAAGGGGTGAAAAATTATTACATTTTATCATAATCTGTCATAAGTGGTCATGTTATTTATAATTGTAATAATTTTGGCATTCTTAATAGCTTTTCACCTAATGGATGTTTCCTTATACACTCACTGGCCACTTTATTAGGTACACCTTGCTAGTACCGGATTGGACCTCCTTTGGCCCTCCGAACTGCCTTAATTTTTTCGTCGCATACTTTCAACAAGGTGTTGGAAACATTCCTCAGAGGCTTTTGTCCATAATGACATACCATCTGAAGCAGCGGATATCTAAGCTGCTAGTCTCTCCATTTGTCTGTGTCTGGCTGCTGTTTTGTCCCACGCGAAAGTAGCTGCTACTTAAGGCTAAACCTTTACTAAGTTGCTAGTTACTAATGTAATACAGTCCACAGTCCATTATAGGACATACATTTGTTTATTAACGAGCTTATGGTGTCTCTGCAGGAAGAGAAAAAATTATGCTACTCCATTAATTAATCCACTTTGTTCATTTGAACACCCGCAATCGCCCCTCTTAAAGTAATGTAACTTTGGCACCTCAGTTTACGTAGTTAGTTACTCTGTACGTCGGCTGTCAATGTTCAAAGTCGAAATAATTTTTCTTTGTTTAGATTGTTTTGCTTCTAAAGCCTGTCTGTATGGGTTTGCTTCAGCGGCAGGTCCATTCAAACTTAATCCTAGCCATGCAGCAAGGTGCTCTCCTTTAAGTTTATTTCTCAGGTCAGTTTTTACCTTTTAACCTGCCTTACCATTTTGAAAACCAACAGAAACATTTACAGACAATTAGCACATCGGTGTATCTTGCATAATCGTTTAGAATCACTTACCCTGTTCCTTGCTCAAGTCTTGCTCAACATGTACAGTGGAGAAAGAAATGACCAGAGCTACTGCAGCCAACAGACTTAAACAAGGGTCAAATGTATTTGCCAACTGTCCCATAATAAGGTAGTCATATTAATAATGGTTCCTTGTTTTTTTGCCTACCAGGATAGAAAAGAATACAATCTTTAACAGGATTAAAGGAATTATAACCTTGAATGCTCCTGACAGCACTGTCTGGCATTTTCATCAAGAGTTTTCATCCTACCTGTGATGCTATTTGGTTCCCTTCCTGGCACCTTCTTTCTAGCTGAAAATATGAATCAATGGGCTTGATGGCTGAAAGAAGGAAAGAGTCTCAGTCAGCCTGGTTATGTTAATCCAGTTTTTCATTATGTCAATTACAATTTGAAAAAAATTGTCTATGACACATTTTATATAAAATATTTTGATGTATTTATCTACCCATTTATTTATTTGAATATTTTTTACAAACCTGGATGTTTGCTCTTTCTTCCGTACTTTGAGCTGTGCACCAGTTCTGGTTTTTACCATCGTTTTCAGACAATTATATTTATGTACAACAGCGCCACCTAGTGGATATAACCGTAGGGTTTTAAAAACTGCAATATGGTGGCGAAAAAAAGGTGGGAAAAAAGTCAACCTCGCGGTTACAATGCATGGGACATCAATAACAATGCTCTTTGAGCAGCATTGTCTAGGTCTATCAGAGTTTTACAGGACTAAATAAGGCTGCAGGTCTTTCAATATAGCTCACATCATTATTCCCCTCTTCCTCCTGCTCACTGCTGCAGGCTGGTGTCAATCTGAAGTCTACAAGGATTGAATTCCTTTTCAGATACGTAGCTTATTAAACTCGATCGCTACATAAGGTGGATCATCATTTAGAGTGCATTCATAACAGTTCTGCTCGCCCAGTCCCCTGGTTTGTGCGTAGCTCAGCGCCGCCAGGGATGAAGACTGCAGCTACAGCTTTCGAAACAGAAACTGTCTATGTCCACACACGCGTTTTAACAACTATCTCCGTACATAGACATACCGTACACGCCTGAAAACGCATATCTCATGACTGTTCACAGCCGTAGATATGAAGCAAATTGTAATGGGCAGAGAAACATGACTGCTCCTCACATTCAGTACACGTCGTCTTATTAAATAGCAACCGCACACACTGAAAACATGGAGGAAAGCAACATTACACATTTAACACAACAAAGCATTATTTTTAGGCAAGCAATACAAAAAACTGCTCAGTTTAGTGCCTTCAATTTATAGAATAGTTTATACTTACCTTAGGAAAATGACACTATCTCAGTCTGAAGTGAATTGCTGACGCTGTGTCACGCATGTGTGACTTGACGCGGGTGGTTGGGGCCAGTTGCCGGCTCGTCTGTGTGCGCTATAAAATTACATCGCTGATTGGAAAATAATGGAATACGCGTTTAATTTACCTAGACAGGTCCAAATCTACTTGGTAGGGCTGCACAATAAGATCCTATATGGGAAAAACCTGTGTACTATTGTGATGCCGTGGCTGTTTTTTCCTGCAGTAACAATCGGAGGCCACTAAAAAATTGGGGAGGAGGCCTCCAACCGTGTCATATTTTACCGTAGTTGCATCCTTTTCGCTCTACTTTATGCTTGACAAAAATGTTTAGCATTAAGCTTACACAATTAGGCTACAAACTCTGGTTGGAAATAAACCTGTTATTTATTTCCACTGTGCAGTGCGGATCAGGTCGTCGTGGCTCGGATCGAGTCAACTCGGTTACGCAAGATCTAGGTTGCGTTTCCACCGCCAAAACAACCCTTTCGGTAAGGCAGGGTTTATGCCAGACGCCGTCAAACGACTGAATCAAGCCAGTCGTCTCTTGTTTTTGCTTGGTCAAACCAGTTACTCCTATATTTTATGTCCCCCTGTATTGCGAGCGTTTTTATTTACAATATTTTCAATAGGTTACAAGGCAAGCTATCTTATATTGTTTAGTTAGGTGCAGTTAAAACCACTTTGTGAAGTTAAATGTTTATTTAAATGTGATTCAATGTTCTCTTATCACAATGCGCTAATAAACGACATTGTATAGTTTAGCTAATAAACACTCTGGTTTATTCAGGCTTCAGCAGTAGGCCATCACATATATCGTGATCAATATCGATATCGATCAATATTACACCATTACACCATTGATTACACCACAAACAATACGCAATAAACAGAGATCTGCGCGCTGAATCTTTCTCTAAACACAGGACTCTCTTCACTATTGCCAAGCTGAATACACACAGAGGTTTAATGTGGAAATAATTGTGTCGACCAATCATATGACTGCAGAATGTAGCTCGACCCTTTTTCAGACGGTTTGGTATGCTACCCCCAACAGAAGGGTGCAAAAAAAAAAAAAACGTTGTCCATGAAAACGCAAATAAAAGCGTGTTGAGCCAACTCGCACCTAGCCGCACCGCTCGGTGGAAATGAGGCTTTACAGGCATGTTCTGAAACTTAAATATAAAGTAGGGTTTATTCATTTTACACCTGTCAAAATTATCAAGATTATGCTGTCATTAAAAAGAAAAATGTATATTTTAATACGCAGTCTGTGCTAAGAGGTTAACATGTAGGCTACTTAAAACAAGTAGGCCTATCAGATTTAAAAGGAACTATAAAGTATTATTTCACTATAAATATCAGTTTTCCTTTTGACTCACCTGCATGAAGGCTACATTTCCCCTGTCGTGCAGCGGGCCGTCTCACGTGTAGACCTGCCCCTGTTGGGTCGTGCCTCAAGCCGACAGCTGAGCTCAATGAGCGGAGCTTTCCGTTCCCTCCCCGGTACCGTCGTTAAGGCAGTGAGGTACGCAGATACTGCTCCAACAGCCCAGAAGTTACTCTCCCTTGTTTCTCGCTGCTGCCTCGTCCCTAAAGGCTATTTGGCTATAGGCCCTATGGCTAGCCTATATAATATAAAGCTAACGCAAGCGTCCATGAAGTCAAGTTGCTTGCTAGCTAGAAAGCTGTCTAGCTAATTAGCAACTGCTCGATAAAGATAATGAAGGAGAAATCTAAAATATTTACAAAAATATAATAAACGGCTCTAAGTAAAAAAAAAGATAACAACAGCCTATTTAGGAGACGTTAGCTGCATGTCTTCTTATAAAATCTAACATTTTAGTCAAGTGCTAGGCCATCACTTTCAAGTACAGTAAAGTGGTACAGATGTAGATAAAATCTGAATATTTTGATTGAACCAATGAGATGTCAATCATGTATTAGGACATTTCATTGGCTAGGGAGAAACTTTGACAAATGGCAAATACCAGACCCAACAAGACCACAATCTCTAGGCAAAACACGCCAAGAATATTCCATCTCTTTGCTAACACCTCAGAGAGTGTCAACTCCACTGCAGAATGTTATTACCAGGAGGACAGAATGCATTACAGTTTGAATTATTTAAATTTTTTGGGTAGTGAGTATACAGTAGCCTACTTAACCAGATCGTTTCAAATCATTCACATCACAGAAAATCAGACCTGTAGCTTAAGAGAAACATAACATTGTCAATGTGTGAAATTGTCAGCATTCTGAGGAAATTCAGTAAAGAATGAAATAAAGTATTCAGACATGATCCGAGATCTATAGAGACACATCTACATAGGCTAGTTCCTATTCTGTCTTCATATGGACCTAATTTGTTTTCCAGAATTGTCTAAATTTTTAGTTACTCAGAGATTCACTCATATTAATATTGGTTATTGGTACATTAATGTTATGTGCAGCTGCTGATGACGGCGACGACGATGACGATGACGATGACGACGATGATGATGATGATGATGACGATGATGATGACGATGACGACGACGATGATGACAACGACGATGATGATGATGATGATGATGATGACGATGATGATGATGATGATGACGACGATGATGACGATGGAGATTATCACGCGGGCTCGTTGTGCTCTTTCTGTGGATTCTGTGAGGTATGTCTGAATTGAAATTGGAACAATTAAAGGTAGACACTCAGTCAGAAAACTACAGACCTTAAAGGAATAGTTCAACATTTTAAATTGTAGCTTTTTATCTCACTTTCGGGATCAAGAAAAGGTAAAATGAACCGTTACTGTAACTGTGCGTGCATTTTTGTTATATAGAAATGGGCAAAGGTCGCTCATCCAGGGTAGCTTAGCTCAAATACTGATACTCAAGGAGAGCAGGTCAACAGATAAACTTTACGACATTACACTTTTTATATGTAGTGGGTGTCCTGGGGAAATGCATATGTAGAAAGACGAAGAATAAATACTATAGAATAAATAACTGAATAAATCTTCACCTCATCACTTGATATTGCCGAAAGACTTGAACTAGTGGTGGATGATGCCATCTTTAGTAACTCGCTTCTTGTCCTTGAAGGCCACCATAGCTCCTGTAATTATTTGAAAGGGAAGGGGAGCATTGCAATCTATATTCAAACCACTAGATGCCACAAAATATTCCGATATTACACACTGCACCTTTAAAGCTACGAGTAACATTTAAATATCTTTTAAACAGCCTCATGTTTCCTCTGATAATCATAAATTACCTTTAACAGCAAACGAGACCATCAGTGCAAAGAAAGACATTTTTAAATAGTTTTTATTACTGCTTTTGGTCTGGTCGCACACCCAGTCCGATTTTCGGTTCGCTCGTGCAGGCTCTATGGTCACATATCCGTATTGGTCGCAGATTTCAGTGTGGCGCAGCAACGTGAATTGAGAAGCCTATCCCTCCAGGTGAGGGAAGGGGAGAGGGAGCCTTGTTTGAGACAGTTATTTGTCGTCATAATGACTGATAACGGGGCTGAACCATCAAAGAAAAAATGCAATGAAGAAAAGCTAAAAGGGAGAGTGATATAGGCTACGGGCGGGACCAGGGCGTTGCCAAGCAACGTGTATACAATTTCACGAGAGCGAAACTAGACTGCAGTGTTTACTCCTAAATGAATGAGCGGTTGGTACTAACACAAAGTTTGCTTTGCTTCACCATCATCAGATAACCATTATCTGAAATAGTCATTATTTACAACAACATAAACACATTACCTCATCGTGATCCATACTAACTGCCGTCTCTCGTTCATTCGCTTTCTGTGAGGAGTCGGACACATAATCTTTCAGCTCCGTGAGAGAGAGTAGGCTAGTTAGGTGACACTGCTGCATCAACTCATTGCAATCAGGTGTGTGTGCCAGACTGGCATTAGTTGATGCAGTGTCAAAACCACTCTCACAGAGCCGAAAAGAGTCCTCACACTTTCAACACACGGACATGCACTATATTGCTCCCTTCTCAGTTCACACTTGCGCGCCTGGCACGAGCTAGAAAACAGCTTTGCGACAGCGGGCGTCGTAAAAATACTACCGCTTTTGTCCAAAGGGGACGCCAACGTGCCATCTTACTCGTAGTGGCTTTAACAAATGTATGTCAGCGGAATTTGAAATCAAACCAACATCAAAATGTGTTGTGATGGGAATCAACTGGGCCAAAGACTAACCAGCTGGGATCTGTTTCTTCCATGGGTAAATAGAATTAGTGCATATGGATATGGAACCCAGCTGTGTGTCTCTGTAGGCTCTGTGGATGTCTTTCTAACGTAATGTGTCTTCTTCCAGCACTGTGACAGCTGTGACAAATGCCCATGTGAAGAAGGAGACAAGTCGGAACACTGCGATGACTGCAAGGTGAGAGAATAGCTTTTCACAATGATTTGTAATACATTTGGTAATCCTCTTGACTTGTTATCTAGCACCAATTACCAAATATCTAAAGAATTAGCCTAATGCCATTCCCATCAGCCTTACATTTCTCCAAAGGATACTATTTCAAAAAATTCCAACTTGCGTACTGCAGCTGCTGCGCAATTTGCATTTTGTGCAAAGTGTGCACTGTCTAACGCTAGCTGTCAGTCCTGTGAGTCATTGTTTGGCATTTTGTAACATATTAATGTCATTATGCCAGCCAGGCCTAATCATCACATGATGAGGAATTTATTTTTCCTTTAACCACTTAACAGCAGTAAGAAAAAGCACTCTGTAGTGTCCAGTCAGACACAGCAGCATGTATAACCTCTATTACACACAAAGCAGCTGAGCAACAAACTCTTGGGTACTGTCATAGAAATGTACACATTTCACTGTCCCTGTGGATGCTTATTCTGCACATTATACACTTATACTATACATATACTATTATACTATTCACATCTACTTATTGCTGAGCCCTCTCATTCATGACTGCCAGGACATTAATATGAAGAAATAAATGAAAAGTCAAGTATTTTATATGTTTATGATTCCTAAATGACAAACATCGAACTGTTTACATTTCTGACTCCTTTTTTCTGTTCCTTACTTCCTGTCTTCTTCCCAGATGTGCACTTACTGCCATGTGTGTCCTGCTTGCGAAACTCTTTGCCAGCCTGGTGAGTAAATGCAGAGCTGCACATTCAAATTGACAGAGGCTCCTGCTCCGGCTCACGCTTGTCTTTTTCTTCTTTCTTCAGGAGGGTTCCTTGATAAAGTGACTGGTTCAATCTACAAGTAAGTCATATTGACACTGAACTAGGCATGGGACAATATAAAAATGTCATGTCCCAATTATTGCGATCCACGATATTATCCCCATAACCTGTGTGTGTCACTCCATCCACAGGACTGTAGCGGATGTCTTCGATGACGGCGATGATGACAACTGAACCTAATCATATGTTGCCACCATGTGGCCAAGTTAATATGTTTCACCTTCACTTCTAATTTTCATTTTTATTATTGTCTGTTTCCTCGAGGACATTAAACATTTGCTCACCGGTGACTAAATAAAAATTGTTAAAAGACAAGTCGGTATATTTGTGTGTTGCTGTTATCTGAGAAGTCCAGGGTGCACTTTCAAGGAAACAGAAATATTTGAAATCATATCTGCGATATGTTGAATAAAAAAGAAGGGACATTTTCATGGAGGAGTTTGTTGTTTTTAAAGTGCTCAATCCACTGAAGGTATGAAGTACTGACTTCAATAAAAGAAAATTAGGGAAATATTTCCTGCGCAATGAATTCTACTTTAAGCCAACATGCAGCATAAATTCAGTACATAAATTTCCTTTTTATTGTGCACTTAAGCATTTTATTATTTTATAATTTGTTTGCTTGATAAAACATGTACATTAATAAAAGGAAAAGCAGCAGATCCTCAAATTTGAGAAGCTGGAACCATGACATTTTGCATTACAAATTACTTTTATCAAAATAGTCAAAAGCCAATTCATTTTTGTCAGTCAATTTATCGACTATTGTTTCATGTGTGCTTGTAGGCCTATATCCTTCTGGGTAGTATACAATATTTTATAAACTCTTCATATGTATCATGTGCTAAATTTGTAAAAGTGACATAAGTTATCAGATAAATGTAGTTGAGTAAAAAGTAGATTTACAACTGAAATATAGTGGAGTAGAAGTATAAAGTAGCATAAAAAGAACATATTCAAGTAAAGTACAAGTGCCTCAAACTTGTACTTGGTTTCATTACACCTCTGCCAAGAACATAAAGGGTCAGTACATGATCTGATGAGTATGAAAATGCTGTGAATTGCTTTCACAGTCACCCAATCTCTACCCAGTTGAGCTCCTATCGCAGATTTTGGACCGACGTGTTTGACAGCATTCTCCATCACCATCATAAAAACACCAAAGGAGGCAATATCTTTTGGCGTACTGATGTTCTTCCCTCTAGTAGAGTTCCAGAGGCTTGTAGAATTAATGCCACACTTTCAGTGAAGCTGTTCTGGTGGTAGCATGGGGACACAACACCTTACTAAAGCACTGTTTGATTTGTTGCCTGCTGTATCTACACAGTAGCAAGAATAAAATGAGTCTACAGTGAGCACAGGACAGAGCACGATCATATTCTGCTGTAATGTTGGGCTAGGCTTCAGTTTGAAAACAATGCCCGCCCTGATTATATAGTAGGCTACTTATAGTGTAGCCCAGTAGGCTACTACTGCTGCAAATTCCCCTAGAAAATAATTGAGAACCACTGGGCTATATAGTACTTTTTTTTTAAGATCATTTTTTGGCATTTTCAAGCTTTATTAGATAGTACAGAGTTGAAATGGGGAGACTGAGAGAGAGGTGGTATGACCAGCAGTAAAGGACCACATGCAACGAAGGCCAGTGCCAATATGGTACGCGCTCTTTCCACTACGCCATCGGAGCGCCCCGGCTATATAGTACTTTTACCAATTAAATTTTAATTTCAGCCATTCTACACCTATTTAAATTTTGCAATTGTTTTTTTTCTCTTTACCAGTTGTTAAATTTGTTGTGTATTTGATGCATTTGCATTGTATATTGTGTATGTATTGTTGTTTTTGTTTCTCAACATCATTGTTGATACCTCGAGTATAAAATAAAATAAAATAAAATAAAATAAAATAAAATAAAATAAAATAAAATAAAATAAAATAAAATAAAATAAAATAAAATAAAATAAAATTAAATTAAATTAAATTAAATTAAATTAAATTAAATTAAATTAAATTAAATTAAATTAAATTAAACTAAATTAAATTAAATAAAATAGTCTGCAGTCAGGATGTGGCTTACACTCTGGTCCAGCAGGTGGCAGTATACACATTTCAGTTACCGTCTACACTACCAACGAAGAAGAAGAGGAAGAAGCAACCTCCGCTTTGCCTTACATTCAGGTTACAAAACCAAAGCTGAGCTCCAAAAACACTGCAAACAGTCAGGACTTGTACCCCCTTTTTGTTTGCCCTGAATGGGGTTCGACAAGTTCTGCAGTCTGGATAGTTCCGACCCATTCTGGGTGAGTTTATTTCACAACATTCCTGTATTTTTCCTTTGTCTTAGAAGTATGTTCAGTTGTTGTTGTTAGCTAACGTTACCGGCAGATGCTAACGATAACAGCTCTGACCCGGTAAGTTACATATGCCTGCCGAAGACAACTTCACACAAACTGACGTTATTCCTACCTAGGCCTACGTATTAGTAGGCCTGGCTTCGCTCGATAGCCGCAATTCACCTGAGCAATTAAAATGTTGTTTGAACAGTGAGCACACAGTGCACCGAGGTCATAACACCTTCCCACGCTTCTTCAATACTCATGACATGCCATTGTTTGTGTATATTTTTTATTTATTTTTTACACTTGTTTTATGTCTCGCGCGCAGCAGTAGCATACTGTTCGCTCCCTCTGCGTTAGCTGGCTCGAAATATAGCCTACAATAAATAGAGAATTTTCCTTTTAAGAATTCTCTTTTATGACAGTTCAAATATTTGGTATTTGTGAATCTATTAGGCCTATTGGGAGCATATTAATTCATTTATAGCCTACATTTTCTTCATTTACTTATTTATATAGGGTATTCTATTGTAAAATAACTTTTAATTTGCCATAGTCATGATCAGTCATTGGGGGGCAGTGGTTCAAGCTAATAATAATTTAAAAAAAAGGCCATTGGCCCCACCAACATGCACTATTCCCACCATGATGTTGACACACCACTGCTATCCATAATCACACCCTTGTTTCCTAACATAGCACCTGTTGACATTCTACGGAAACACATTATTTCACGTGTAAACCACAGATTTGACATGTTTTCAGGAGAGCAATTTGTAGAAGTCAGTCCGTTTTCAGTTGTTTAGAGTAATTCACTACTCATATTGAGTCAGGAGTTTCCTTGAGACAGACAGTGAGGAAGGATGCAATTTAGCGGCATTCAAACATATCATCAAATGGAAAACATAATGATTTTTGCCAGTATGGGCCCGACATAGATAGACAAAATATTTGAATCGGACCATCCCTACAGTACTCCCAAGTGGTCCATTTGGTTTGATCCGTCTCCTTTGTCTTGCCTGTACCAGGATTGGAACCGCACATGGAACACCTCTTCTCCAGACCTCACCCAGTGCTTCCAGAACACTGTCCTGGTGTGGCTGCCATGCGTCTACCTCTGGATATGTGCCCCTATCTACCTCATCTTCCTCCGTAGCCATGACAGAGGCTACATATGTATGAGTCACCTCAACAAAGCTAAAACTGTGAGTGAAGAGTCAATTTTGTACATCGCACATTGTTGATTATTTAACTACCGTATGTCACTTTGGGCGTGTCAGAGAAGTGAACATTTTCTAAGGTATATTCTCATAACTGAACAAACAAACTTTCCTCACTGGAAAATTGGATCCCAGAAACACACAGTTTTGTTTACAAACATATTCTAGTCTTACGTTTGGTTCCAGGTGCCTTAATTTTTTTTAGTTTTGATTAATGACGACATAATTATTCATTTCTAAGAATTAGATGTTGAGAATATATCTTTTGTAAACAAACGGCAGGTTCTGCTAAAGTTAACAAATCCCCCTTCTATGAAACTACATGGTGCACCTTTTAATGATTGCTTTGAAACAGGGATGAATAGGTGCCCCATTATGCTCTAAATAATCCTGTACAATCAATAACCACATACAAGAGTAACAGTGCCTTTCTCTGAGTGTGTAACTGGAAGGTGTTCTCCCCGCAGGCTGTTGGCCTTCTACTATGGATCATCTGCTGGTCAGATGTCTTTTATTCTTTCTGGGAAAGAAGTCTTGGCGGCAATGTCCCCGCTGCCGTCCACTTAGTCAGTCCAACGGTACTGGGCTTCACCATGGTGAGAGTTCCTCTTTGTCATTTTTATAGGAAATAGCTTGTCTCAATGAGAAACCTATAGCCCGGTTGTAATATGTTCTAATGTAAGTGTTTGCGTGCTCCAGTTGCTGGCCACATTGTTTGTCCAGTATGAGCGCATGAAAGGGGTCCAGTCGTCGGGAGTCATGCTGATCTACTGGCTGCTTGCACTGCTCTGTGCCACAGTCACCTTCAGATCTAAGATCCTCCAAGCCCTGGACCAGGTCAGTCTTCAACCACCCCCACTGAACAACATTGTTTTTTAATTTTTCTTTTTTTGCAAGAATCATGTATCACGTACAATATTATAGCAAATCTACCTCTCACAAAACTGATAACTTCCACCAATGAGTTCCAATAGGTTAACTGCTGTATCTGTTGTTTTCCTTTGGAAAGCCATTGACTGTGAGTGTGTGGAGGTACACCACCTTCTATATCTACTATGCCCTGCTGCTGGTGGCCCTGTTCCTGTCCTGCCTTAGCGACCAGGCGCCACTCTTCTCCCAGGCCGTCAAAGACTCGGTGAGTAACTCCCTCACACTGTAAACACACACATTGATTTATATCCAGGAAACTTTTCCACTTTTTTTTTGTAAATGTTGTTTGTGATAGTAAGCTTAACAAGCCATGCTGTGTCTGAAATCGCGCACTTACGTAAGTGCACTTACATTGAGTGCACTTTATTATCCCTACAGTACACTTACTTATAGACGCAGTGCTCTTATTTCTACAGTGTACTGTCCAAACTGCCGTCGCGCACCTACCGGAAATGACTTTGCATTTTGACGGTTCTTCTTCGGTGGTATTTTTTTCTGCTTGTGTTACCGATAGCCAAAACAGGCACATTAGTCGTGGAAAAACAAAAACAGTGTGTAATTTAACTTTTGTAGAGCGCGTCCGTCTCCATGGTTGCTTCAAGCTCCTCTATTTTGATTAGAATGTCCCGTCCTCTCCGTTACGTAGGCAAGATGGCGGCCGTTGAGTGTGGAAAGTGTCCATCGCTCCACACTCAAGTTTTAGACCGTTTTGAGTGCACGACCGAGGAACTTACAGTGCACTGCATTTTGGCACACTCTCCGGTTTTGCGCAAAGTGCACTCAAAAAAGTAAGTGTAAGTACAGAAGTGCGCGATTTCAGACACAGCATTATACTGTATTATCATTCAAGCGCTGTGGACATAGTGTGAGCCTTCCAATAGGGCCCTATGAGGTTTACCCTCCCATCCTAAAGGTTTTCAAAGCCTGACATCCTTTTTATAACATACCTCTGTTTTTCCCCACAATTTCTTTGCAGATTTATGGACATTTACTCAGTTAGTGATAGTCTAAGGAAGTGTAAGTCACGTTGAATCTAAAAATGTGTTTCACATCTGTGTCGTCAGATTTGACTTGAGTTATGATTCAGACGAGAAGGAGGAGGCTGATTTTGACACAAATTGCGGTGATCAGGTGTAGGGGGTGGTGGAAAAAAAACAATAAATGTAAAAATCGTTTCATAATTGGCAAAAAAAATCATAATTGGAAAAAATCGATTAAAAAAATCTGATATTATTATTTATTTATTTTATATGTATGAATCAAATCGTGGGATTCCAAAATATTCACAACCCCAATGTGCTGGTAGGTGTCCCGTATTTCACTGCTGCAGTGTGGGTGAGGGGGCAAATCAGCAGCGTGTGATTTTTTTTTATTATCAGCTGATCAACGACATAATCTGTGCACCTTGTAAACGCTGATGAAAAAAGTTCATAATTCTCTGATCCGTGTGTCTGCAGCAAACAACTCTTTTAGGTCTATAACTCTACTGTTTCTGTCTTCAGAACCCTTGCCCTGAGCCTGGAGCTTCCTTCCTCTCCAGAATAACCTTCTGGTGGATCACTGGGTAAGCAGGCCATTCATTTCCATGTGCTTTTATTGTGTTATAACACAGCCTAGGCTCTGTAAACTGGTATGTAAACAAAGGGACCCAATGTAGCTAGCAACCTACCCGTTGACAGAGCCTAAGCTATGTATTAACACTAGCTCTTTTTTTTTTTTTCAACGCGCACACAGTGGGGACAGGTAGCGAATTGTGCGGAGATATTCACTGATTTTGAGAAGTTATTTTGACAAGCATTCTGTAGAAACACCACCTTTTAAATACCCCCCTCTCTTCTCTCCGCCAGGATGATAGTGACGGGCTACAAGCGTCCACTGGAAGAGAAGGACCTGTGGTCTCTAAACCCTGACGACCGCTCCCACAAAGTGGTTCCACAGCTGGCTTATCGCTGGAACACAGAGCGCAACAAGGTCAAAAGGTCAGGAGATAAAGAGATAAGGGGACCACTATACATAGAATACTTAGAAATGCAACATTTTCTTGTAATAAAGACAAACAACATTGTTGCCCAATACCCAGCAGATATTTATATTGGACCAAAAGGGCCACTTAGTGATTTAAAAAGATCACACAAATAATTTTCGGACTCTTCTCAACAAACTTGTTTTTATTTAGAATTAGGGCTGTCAAGCGATTAAAAAAATGTATCTAATTAATTACAGGCTCTGTGATTAATTAATCTAAATTAATCGCATACTTTTATGACACTTTTATACCTGTTTATAAACAGCTGTATAGCCTGCTACAGTTTGTTTCTCTCGCTCTCCGCCTCTCGTAACTTCTGTCTCCACAACAGACAGCGCTGCACTTCCACAGATGCCTATTCCGATTCATTCACCATCGTCGTACTCGTAGGCAAAAATATTGACACACACACACACACACACACACACACACACACACACACACACACACACACACACACACACACACACACACACAGGGTGTCCGTTTACGCGGGAGACGAGACAGCTAGCAAACAAAATTGAGACACACGGAGGAAGATTGAGAGATACTGTTTTGAACCTATATTGTTGCACCCACTAAATCAATAATGCACAGACACTGCGGAGAATAAAGTAAGATGTCTTCCTACCTTCATGCTTATTTGCCCAAAGCATCCCTTAAACCGTCCATAGAGCCCTCGGCTTCTCTCTTTACTTTTCTCCCTTTCACCCGTGTGGGCTGTGTATGCAAGCCATGATGCAAGCTACAGGTGCAGCTCGGTGCCGCTCACCGAGCTGCGCACCACTTTTGCACTGGGTCAAAGGGCACTATAGAATTGCGATTAATCTGCATTCATTTTTTTAATCGCGTTAATTTTTCTGTGATTAATTAATCGAAATTAACGCGTTAATTTGACAGCCCTATTTAGAACATTTCAGTTAATAATTTCTCTTCTATTCTCTCTTCCCAGGACAGAGGAGAAAATGGTGTACTCCCCCAAGAAGGCCCCGCGCGGAGAGGACAAAGAAGGCAGAGCCGTGGAAGAGTCTGAAATTCTGATCGTCAAACCTCCCCAGAAAACCAAGGAGCCGTCCCTGTTCTGGGCACTGTGCTTGACCTTCGCACCCTACTTCCTCATCTCCTGCCTTTACAAAGCCATCCAGGACATCCTCATGTTCGTTGGGCCCGAGATCCTCCGGTGAGAAAACCACATATACCTTTTAATATTAGTGTTTGGGGTGATTACTGTGTGTATGTCATTGTGGACCAAGGGGACCACTTTAATGGCAACAAATAATGTGGCAGTGAAATGACCACGGTTACACACATGTCAATTTTTTTGTTTGCAGCCGTCTATTTCCCTCAATCCAGCGGTCAGTTGTTTAATGTACTGTCTGTTTTTACAACTTTATGACTAAAAAAAGATTAATGAATAGATTCACCTGCCACACCTCGACTAAGAAGAGTTTTCTTGAGACAATATTTCGCCAGTTGACTATTTGGTCCAAGAGTAAAAGATGCCAAGAGAAAAGATCATACTGCTGCCAGCAAGGCTACTTCTGGAGGCCCTCCTTCTTTGGGAAAGGGCAAATAACTTGTTATGCTATTAAGCTTTTGAAGTAAGAATAGAATAAGACAGAATGTACAGTCACATAGATCAACACACACATGTTGTTGTGGAGAGCAAATGAGACACACTTTTCTGGTGATTTAATTCTTGCCTTGTGTAAACATGTTGTCTTTTCTTCCCTTCCAGGCTGCTGATCCAGTTTGTGAACAACTCCAGCGCCCCCTACTGGCACGGCTTCTTCTTCGTCGCTCTGCTGTTCGTCTGCAACTCTGTGCAGTCGCTCATCCTGCAGAGGTACTTCCACGTCTGCTTCATCTCAGGCATGCGGCTGCGCACTGCTGTCATCGGAGCTGTCTACAGGAAGGTACAGACCAATTGCTACTTTGAAGTGATTTTAAGGGGGGTGCACGTGGTGTAGTGGTCAAAGCGCCCGCACATAGAGGCTCAGTCCTAAGAAGCAGCAGACCCGGTTCGAATCCGGCCTGTGGTTGTTCTCTGCATTACATTCTCCTCTCTGCCCCATTTCACCTCTGTCTCTCCAAACTATCTAATAAAGTGCAAAAATGGCCAAAAATTATCTTTAAAAAATAAAGTGATTTTAGAATTTAACTTTCTGCTAAGGATTTACATTAAATACTGACAGAAATTATATAAAAACATAGAGTAACTAACAAGTAATGAAGTGGATGGTTCTTATTAAGATCCAGACACTTCTTCCTATGTTTACACCATAGAAGAGGTTGTTACTTGATTGACCATGATATTCTGAATACAAACAATAATTCAGAGTGTTTAAAGAGAAATACTTGCGTTCCCTTTTTGAGTGGGCTTGTCTTTCAGGCCTTGGTCATAAGCAGCGCAGCACGCAAAACCTCCACAGTGGGAGAGATCGTCAACCTGATGTCAGTGGACGCTCAGCGCTTCATGGATCTCGTCACGTACATCAACATGGTGTGGTCGGCCCCTCTGCAGGTGGTGCTGGCCCTCTACTTCCTCTGGCAGGTAGGGTTACACAGCAGCTGTTGACTGATACTGCACTGTAAAGTGATTTGATCAGAAAGAATAACCAAAACATAGTAGACTCATATACCAAAATAATATATTTTGATACTTGACATTGAGGAATATACTATAGCAGATTGGTTTTCTTTTCTTTTCTTTATTGTGTTTTCTGTTTGAAAAACAAAAGATTCATATAAAATTGGCAAAGTTATGACATCTAGAAATATCTCATGAAATATATTATATGCTAACCAGACCGAACAAAGTATTTAGTGCTAACTTTCAGTACTTGGTCAGTTTTTGATGCTAGAGTCACTATTAATGGTTGGCTATTAAAATATATATATTTATAGGCACAATTTTGTGATGGAGTTTGTGGACAGCTGGACATTTTTGAGAAGCTTAACAGCTGTTGAAAAGTCAGGATCTGCCACAGTTGCAGGTGTGTGTGTGTGAGTGATTAGGTTAAGTAAGTAATATTTGAAATACTCTGTTGTCAAACAAATTAAGCAAGAGCCTAATGTGTTTTTACTGTTTTCTGGTGTGCTGCTGTGCAGAACCTGGGTCCGTCCGTGTTGGCTGGAGTTGCTGTGATGATCCTGATGGTCCCTATTAATGGTGTCATCGCCATGAAAACCAAAACCTACCAGGTGGGACCCCTCTGCAGACAAACATTGTCACACAATTCTCTATCTCTTCAAGCGATACAAAAAGCCTTTTTGTGTTAAGATGTGTAGAAAACACATTATGCATGTGTTCATGTGCAGTGCTAACAGAAATGTTAAAATACGCGTTCGTTTAATGGAAATATGGAAGGCAAAAATAAAGAATGAAATGGAGAAAAGTTTCCAAGTTATCAGAGGAGGTTTAATGAACTGATATCACAGGACAGGGTAATGCAGCCTCTCTGGACAGGAAAAGTCAAAAAAGTGAAGTCTCTTCTCTACAGCAAGGCTTTTTAACATCCCTAAACAAAAGACAATGATTGGTTTTTATTGCTGTCGTCTGGTTTCGGGGGTCATCTTCTTGCACATCTCCGGACGTCCTCTGCTGAATTTTACTGACTGGCTTAAGCTTCCCAGCCTGATAGAGTGTTTACAATTTGTTTGAGCAGCAAGGCCTTGGTCTTAGCAGGCCTCAGGAATGTTGCTTATCAATGGGAGAATCAAGTTAGGTTTTATAGCTGTTTCACCTCTTTGTTTCCACAGCACAGAGAAATGTTGAGTGAGAACATTTATTAAAGTCAAATGTGTAGAATATATAAATTGTTTAAATGATTACACAATGGTTAAATACAAATTAATGAGGGGGGTATATTCATCATTAAAATTAGAACTAAAAATCCTCACAGTGCCATTGACCATGTTTTACTTTCGCTCAATTACATATGGTCCGTTGGTTTTCCATTATGGAAAACCAACAGAGATTCTACTTCAACCTCCTACGAGGAACTCTCTAAATGTTTGTGAGACAGTTTTATTTTTTCTAAAATGACCAGCTACAGCAAACGAGACCATCAGTGAAAAGAATACTATTTTTATACAGTTATATTTAATGCCTTTGCTCAGGACTGAATTCCCGCCCAACTCAGACAAAACTAATTACGACAGGCAGATGGAAAAAATCAGTGTTTATGAATGCTACTAAAACAAAGTTTGCTTTGTTTCACCATTGTCATATTAACATTATTAAACTGACAGTCACAAGACATTACTTCATGGCCATGCATCCTGCTCATTCTTTCACTTGCTTCTTAGCAAAGATCTCAGGCTCTGGTGTCGTAAAAGCACTACTACTTTTGTCCAATGGGTGTGCTAGAATCATCAAACTGAAAGTTCCTCATAGTCAAGGTGCAAACACTGAATAATTACAGTTAACCTTGTGTGTGTTTGTAGCATTGTCTGTGTGTTTGTTTGTTTAAACATGCTGAATGTGTGTGTTTGTGTGGTGCAGGTGGCTCAGATGAAGAGCAAGGACAATCGCATAAAGCTGATGAACGAGATGCTGAACGGCATCAAGGTGCTGAAGCTGTACGCCTGGGAGCTGGCCTTCAAGGACAAGGTCTCAGAGATCCGCGAGAGTGAGCTGAAGGTCCTGAAGAAGGCAGCGTACCTAGGAGCAATATCCACCTTCACCTGGGTCTGTGCACCTTTCCTGGTAAGTCCAGGGACACTCTTACCATCATGGGGTTCAGCTAACCCAGCACCAGCATCTATACAGACTGGTATAAAAGGACAGGATTGCAAGTGTCCAAATTTCAAAACAATCTGCACCTAATTTGTAGAGAACCTTAATGGCTTGAAGGTGCACTATGTAGTTTCAGATGATGGGGATTTGTTTACATCTGCAGAGCCTGCAGTTAGTAAACAAAATGTATATACTCTACAGTATAGTATTGAATAAGTCTATCATCATAAATCAAAAACTAATTATTTTGAGGAACCTGGTAAGGTTCCAAACGTAAAACCAGAATATGGTTGTCAACAAAACTGTGGGCCCTGCTTGTGTAAACGACAACAGTGAAACAGTAATTTTTCAGTAATTTTTCTTACCTCAAACAGTGTTCGAGGGATCCAATTTTTCCTAAATAAAAAACTTATTCAGTTATGAGAATATACCTTTAGAAAATGTTCACTTCTCTGACAAACCCAAAGTTACATAGTGCACCTTTTTAACTTGTCTTATTTTGTGAAAAAGCAAAGCGCTGTAATCCCTGATCCTCCTCTCTGTGTGATCTCTCTCTCTCTCCTACCAGGTGGCCCTCTCCACTTTCAGCGTCTACGTGCTGATAGACGAACGCAACGTTCTGGACGCCCAGAAGGCCTTTGTGTCCCTGGCGCTCTTCAACATCCTGCGTTTCCCTCTCAACATGCTGCCAATGGTCATCAGTAGTATGGTGCAGGTATTTACATGCTCAGCACACAAGTCACGCTTGGTTGTCTCCAGTGTCCCAACACATTTCTGACTAGTTTTGCTAGCTATTGACTCAACCCCTGGAAAACTTCTTCTTTGACTTGCAATCTTTAGAGATTCTGGAGAATATTTGTTGACAAATCATTTTGTCAGTGAATATCTCCTCACAATCTGCTACCTGTCCGAATAAAAAATCTGGTGTACACAGCTTAAGCTTTGTAAACTGTTTAACAACAGTTTATTAACACGTGATAGCTAATTGAAAGTGAAACCGCACTCAACAATTGACTTATATACAAGTTATAAAATCTTCTGAGTAACACAGAGGCCACTGTAAAAAGCTTTCCCTCTGTGTGTGTTGTGTCCAGGCCAGCGTGTCCCTGAAGAGGTTGAGGGTGTTTCTGTCACACGAAGAGCTGCAGGAGGACAGTGTGGAGCACAAACCAGTAGCAGGCTGTGAGTCTTTGACTGGACTTTATTCATTTTATTCATCTGTCACTCAACTATATGTTCACACATGTTGTGTTCATCTCCATTCCTGTGCTTATTATGTGTGTATGTATATGGAGGTATTTCACCAGCAGTCTGTTAATACATCTCTTCTTTCTCTCTACCCTAGCCCCACACAGTATCTCCGTAGTGGATGGAGTTTTCAGCTGGTCAAAAACAGAAGCACCGACACTCAAAACGTACGTGTCATTTTTCCTCAGGGGAGCTTTAGTGCATGCACATGAATAAATTTATATTTACAATACTCAAAAGTATAAAAATACTTGCACACCAACATGTATGATGAAGGAGGGTTCCTTATTATTCCTCCACGCAAGCAATGTGTAATTCATTCTTTATTAAGAAACAAAGCTTTTTCCCTAAATGAAAGTGACGTGAGTTGAATCTCCCTGTGTGTCTGCAGGCTGAATGTGTGTATCCCAGAAGGCTCTCTGGTGGCGGTGGTGGGACACGTGGGTTCTGGAAAGTCTTCGCTGCTCTCTGCTCTGCTCGGAGAGATGGACAAACTAGAAGGAACCGTGGCCGTCAAGGTGGCTGCTCCCGCTCTGACACACACTTAATGTTACGACATTGTATTGTCTTAGGATCATTTCACGCCAAAAACTGTTAACAATATTGCACAACAATGGGTTGTGTGCTCAATAACTTAAAGTGGTGTTTGTGTGTCCCTGCAGGGTTCGGTGGCCTATGTTCCCCAGCAGGCCTGGATCCAGAACACCACTCTGAAAGACAACATAATCTTTGGTCAGGAGAGGAGAGAGGCCTGGTACCAGCGCGTGGTGGAGGCCTGTGCCCTGCAGCCCGACCTGGAGATCCTTCCTGCTGGAGACGAGACTGAGATTGGAGAGAAGGTATGGATCCACCCATGTAGGCTCTCCAAGAGGTGTCCAAGTGGTTTGCTTTTAAAACACTGTGGCAATAGAATAGAATAGAATAGAATAGAATAGAATAGAATAGAATAGAATAGAATAGAATAGCTGCACAGCTGACAGCAAGGCCTGTCTCCACATTAGGGCCCGACCGATATTGATTTTGGAGTGCCGATGCCGATTATTTTCAGATAAAAATTACGATTTACGATTAAATCGGCCGATTTAAAAAATAAATTAAAAAATCCCCAAAATATATATTGAAAAAACCCTTAAATATATATATACCTTTTACTGTTGAAAATATGTACAGGAACTTTTTCTTTATTGCAATACGCATTGTCTAAAAAAAATAACGTGTAACAAATAAATGTCTAAATTCAGACATTATGCATTTTATCTTACTGCACCCAACCCTCTGGAACTCCCTCCCCCAAACATCAGCATCTCAGACTCAATAAACTAATTCAAAAGTCAACTCAAAACTCACCTCTTTAAGGAAGCATAATGACACCTGACTCCACTTCAAACCTTATTTAAATTTTTTCTGTATTTTGTTTTCTTTTTCTACATGTATGATTCTCTATGATGTAAAGTGTCTTTGAATGACCGCCAAAAAAGCACCATATAAATTCTATCAATTATTATTATTATCATTAACTGGCAAGCGATGACCAATGCCTCTGCTATTGGTTGCAGGGGGAACTGTCAGTGTAAATTAATCCAATGTATTACAACACTCCTGCTGCTGCTGTAAATAGGCTATAGCATTAATGCTATTCAATTAGGCTACCTCCAGGGCAGAAATACATATCACACATGATTGCTTGAAAAAAAAAAAAAAAAAAAAATCGGACAAAAATCGGCCGATGGCGATAATTCCGAAATATGCGAAAATCGGCTGACAAATCGGTCGGGCCCTACTCCACATTACTTAGTTTGTGAATTAACATGCATTTTTTATTAAAGCTCCTTAACCATGGTTTCATTGTATTTTGTTGATACAGTGTCTGTGTGAAATCCTGTTTTTCTAATAGTAGAAAGTTGCCCTGAAATGTATGCTATAAAGGTTGTAAAGACCTTGATCTCCTTCTGTCTCTCTTGCTTCCAGGGTGTGAACCTGTCCGGGGGTCAGAAGCAGAGGGTGAGCCTGGCCCGGGCCGTGTACTGTGACCGAGCCGTCTACCTGCTGGATGACCCGCAGTCTGCTGTGGACGCTCACGTGGGGAAACACATCTTTGACAAGGTCATTGGCCCACAGGGACTGCTCAGGGACAAGGTGTGTGCCATCGGACAACTGATCATTGTTTGGCTACTTTTCATATTTTCCCATTGCCCATTTATTTGTTGTTTGAGGCATGAACAAACACCCCAAAAAAAAAAATTGGGATGTGTGGATAGTAGGAGCAATAGAATAAAACAATTTATTGAGAATAATCTCATTATCAGACGACATCAATAGAAAAATACTTGTGTAATGTGACTGCTGCGACTACGTTGGTTGTAGGCTTTCAGGTATGAAAAAGTTCTACACGTCCATCTGTGGATATTTTTTTTCAATATATTTGTATTATTCAAAATAGTCGGTCTGATAGTGAATGTTTTGGAGGGGTTTAAAAGAAATCTTTGGAATAAGTACAGCATTGGATTTTCTGCCTTTTGAAATAGTACAGTTAACACATTCCTACACAGCAGCATGTTGAATGTATATGTGTGTATGTGCTGTAGACTCGTGTGCTGGTGACCCATGGCCTGGGTTACCTGGCCCAGACAGACCTGATCCTGGTCATGGTGGAGGGAGAGATCACTGAGATGGGATCCTACCAGCAGCTCAAGGACACAGAGGGAGCCTTCTCCGAGTTCCTCAAGACATACAGCGCTGTGGAGCACACTGAAGACGATGGTGAGACATGAAAATAAATTGTGCTATGGATCTGATTTTTTCATATTAAAGATGATATTTAGGGATCAATCTATACTCATGAAAACTTTTGTTTCCTCTCCTACATTTAGAGTCCCAATCCACACCAAAGAGTCAAACCAAAGTGATGGAGAACGGCAGTGCATCTGCTCCTGTTGGGTGAGTGAAGTTGGAAGTTGTTTTAACATAACATATGTCATTTCATTTTATAGTGTTGGACAGTTGGTATTTGTAACCCAACAAAACAAAATGAAAGGATGAATAAAGCATCTGAAGACAAATTATGGGATGCAGGGAGGAGATTGGCACACAATGTATCTGGTTTGGTATCTTGGGATCATCTGAAGTTTTATATTTTCCTTTTGTCATACTTTTTTTTTTTTTTTTTTACCTTGTTGCTATGTTTTATAAATGTCCCAATTAAATGCAATATTGTGTTACATACCACTTTGGTGTTCAACACTGGTTAAAAATAAAGTATAAAAAAATTATGCAGAATAAGATGGACAACAAAGGAGCTCTGTGGCCCAGAAAAATCCGATATATCCACGAAGACACGGACAATACCTGTTAGTGGGAGCGATTCATTGTTGCTTTAGGCTCTGTAAAAAACTGAATAGCACCTGTTCATGGGGTGAATGTTCTTAAGAATTGATCTAATCAGTGCTATGAATCTCTTTGTTCACTGGCTTCAGAAAGTATTCATACCCATTCGAATCCCAAATACAGCTGTCCAGAAATCAACGCAGACTGGTAATCCCTGCCAAAAGGACTTCTATAGAGTTTCTGAGTCTGAATACGTGCATAAAGAAGAAATTCAAGTTTTTGATCTTTTTATCAATTTTTATAAAAACATGTTTTCACTTTGACCTTTTGGGTTATTTAGTGTACGATGACGAGCAACATTTTCAAATTTATCCATTTTAAAATGACATCTTCACTAATAAAGTGTGCATAAAAGTAAAAAAAAAAAAAAAAGTAGAAGTAGACTGTTTATTTCACTGAAAACTAGTCCGTTTTATTTTGAAGTTTTTTTTACTGTACATTTATATTGTTCCCCATGTGTGCAGCAGTCCCAGTGTTGACAGTGTTTCCACACTGTCCCAGACGGGCAAAGAGGAGAAGGTGCTGGACAAGAAGGCCAAGAATCCTGAGATGGGCAAGCTGACAGAGGCTGACAAGGCCCGCACCGGACGGGTAAGTCATCTACATCACAATTTTCTATTGGTTTTTCATTTCTTTTGGGGTAACGGTGCAATAAAATGTAATCCTAAACAAGGCATAATACAAAAATTCAGTTTGACTAGGGCATCAAGTAAATCCTTACAATAGTCAGAATAGGGAAGATATTTTAAATGTAACATCAACATAACCATAGTACAAGTAGTCACTTAGAGTATTTCATGAAGTTATACATAATTCATAGTGTATATAGATTACTAATTACTAATCTCTCCCCAGGTCAAGCTGTCTGTGTTCTGGGCCTACCTGAAAGCCATTGGAGTGATCCTGTCCATCATCGTTCTGCTGCTGTTCCTGTCCCACAACCTGCTGTCCCTGTTCTCTAACTACTGGCTGAGCCTGTGGACCGACGACCCCGTGGTCAACGGCACCCAGCCCAACAGGCACATGAGACTGCAGGTCTACGGGGCTCTGGGACTGTCCCAGGGTGAGCACACACACAGACACACACACACACACAGACACACACACACAGACACAGACACACACACAGACACACACACACACACACACACACACACACATATGGAACAAAGGCAAACATTGAGACAAGATTCACTGATACACCAGAAGGACAGGAAAGTTGTTTTGATGAAGTCATTGTCATTCACACTTGACACTCAACCCATCCCCACTCCTTGTAACAATATATTGGGTAACAAAATCTAAAAGATCATTTTACAGCTGAGTTGTTGCTGGTAACCAATTGCTGTTTTGCTAATGCAGACCTTTTTGACAAAATCACTTTTTTCCAAAAGGAGTGATTATCTCATAACGATCAACTACCTTCCCACAGTCAGTGCGTTTCCATGGCACAACTAGATTGGATTAAGACATATACCGAACTAGACACTCGAACGGACCGTGTCACTAGTCTGAGTATACATGGCCTTTCAGGAATCGGATAAATGTCCGATGCAGGGCTGTCTCCACTATGCTAGGTGGCGCTGTAGCCCTTTCAACAAGTGGTTATAGAGCCACATCCGGTTCCCTTCTGGCAATAACCCTACTATTTTTTACGTTGTCTCCTTCCACTTCATTGTGAAATCCTCCGCAGGGATTCACGAGCAAGCGCAGAAAGAGAACTCCGATATCCGATCCCTGTATACATGCAGAGAGAATGCCGACTATGAACGAGTTATCTAGGTGTTCTTATCCGACTTCGCTTGTCCGTTAATGTTACAAGTCCTGTTGAAGTCTTATTCGTTTATTTACCTGATTATGAGTCTGCATGTAAACACACTGACTGTGTGTGCACAGAAATATCCTGTGTTAAAACACAGCCTAGGCACTGTAATCGGTTATGTTGCAAGCATTCTCTTGAATCGCTGAAGTTTTTCTGAAAAAAAGTAAAGCTAATCAAGCTTTTATTTTCCTGTCTTACCAGTAGCTCCTGCTATACTATACTCACATATATAAACTATGGACCTCACTGTGTGGATGTGTTTTAAACTCATCCTACCCCATGGGTTTATGGGACTGTTCCCTTTTAGGCTTGGCGGTCTTTGGTTACTCCCTGTCCATGTCCATCGGGGGCATCCTGGCCTCCCGCTTCCTGCACCAGTCCATGCTGTACGATGTGCTGCGCTCCCCCATGGCCTTCTTTGAGAAAACGCCCAGCGGGAACCTGGTCAACCGCTTTGCCAAAGAGATAGACACCATCGACACAGTCATCCCCAGCATTATAAAGATGTTCACAGGCTCTCTCTTCAACGTGTTGGGTTCCTGTGTGGTCATCCTCATTGCCACACCGCTGGTTGCCATCATCATTCCTTTCCTCGGCCTGCTCTACTTTTTCGTACAGGTTGGTTTGAAATTTGCAAAAGGCAAATCCATCACTTTTTTTTCTTTTTGTGTATTTTTTTCTTTTTGATGTCCATTTAAAACCAGTTGTCAGATGTGACTTTCCTTTCTCTGTGCAGAGGTTTTACGTGGCGTCCTCTCGGCAGCTGAAGCGCCTGGAGTCTGTCAGCCGTTCACCCATCTACACACACTTCAGTGAAACACTGCTGGGCACCTCCGTCATCAGAGCGTTCGGTGAACAGCAGCGCTTCATACGAGAGAGTGACGAGCGCGTGGACCACAACCAGAAGGCTTACTACCCCAGCATAGTAGCAAACAGGTCAGACTCTGCTGCTACTACTCTACCTGCTGACACCAGGCATTTTCCAGCTGCTTTTTATGAATTTTCTAGGGATTGGACCGATCCAATAGAGTATCGGTATCGGTTCCGATATGGCTGCAATCTACTTCGCAGCCTAGAACTACAATCTACAATCGACTAAAAACTCTGAAGAACATACCAATCCAAATTCCATGGTCTATTTTTTATTTATTTATTTATTTTTCACTATGAAAGATAATTTAATTTTAAGACCATAGCTATGTGTTTGAGCACAAGTTAAGAATAATTTATCAATTAAAAAAGTTGAGTTCTGAGGTATTCAAACCTTTCAAAGTTCCCCACAACATTCCTCTAGTGTCCTTACATGTGGATGAATCTGTGTTGGTGCAGGTGGCTGGCAATTCGCTTGGAGTTTGTGGGAAACTTCATTGTGACGTTTGCTGCTTTGTTTGCCGTCATCGCCAGAGAGAGCCTGAGCCCAGGAATCATGGGGCTGTCTATCTCCTATGCCCTCCAGGTAAACACTCATCCAGGGTTCCCCGTGGGGTCTTAAAAGCATTGAATTTAATATTCTCAAAATTGAGTTATATTGAATCTGTGTCCCATGTGCAGTTGACGGCCTCCCTGACCTGGCTGGTGAGGATGTCTTCAGAGGTGGAGACCAACATAGTGGCTGTGGAGAGAGTCAAAGAGTACAATGACACGGAGAAAGAGGTACCAAAAAGAAAATCTTGTGATCTTGGGGTTGATGATGAATTTCCTTTTGTGTTCCATTGCCCCGTGTACATCGAACTGATTAAATATTTGTTTGGTAAAAATTCAGTTGCAGAACAATGATTTTGGGGGGGTTTGTTGAGTCGGCTCTTGAAGATTTTCGACTTGGCAGGATTTTTTCAATATTACAGAGAACGCTGTATTCAAGATAATGAGACATTTTGACATTCTGACCACCAGGCAGAGTGGAGCAAGGAGCCTTCCATCCTCCCCCCAGGCTGGCCCACTGCTGGCTGCATAGAGATGAGAGGCTTCACTCTGCGCTACCGCCACGATCTGGACCCCGCCATCCGCAACATCACCATCAACATTCAAGGAGGAGAAAAGGTCTGCCTTTACAGTTTTGAGGCAGTGTGTGTGTATCCCATCATCTGTATTGATGTATGTAATGTGTAGAGTATTTCTATGGCCACTAATATTTGCTTTCCATAAGGTGGGGATTGTGGGGCGCACTGGAGCGGGGAAGTCCTCCCTGACTCTGGGTCTGTTCCGGATCATCGAGGCAGCCGAGGGCAGCATCTTCATAGATGGGGTGGATATTGCTCAGTTGGGCCTCCACGAGCTCCGCTCTCGAATCACCATTATACCACAGGTAAGTGCAGAAAAGAGTATGGGCTTACATGGCTTCAATTCGATTACGGTATTTAGCACAGCCAGTCATTTGGTGTGGGTGTCGCTGCTTCTTTAAGGCAGCACCCCTCTAAGAAAGTTCCCCAGCTAACTGACTTATCCCTGGTATCAGTGTGCTGATAAAACAGTGTATCCAATGATGTGATGAACAGACCTAACCGCCCCCCCCCCCCCTCTCTCTCCAGGACCCAGTGCTGTTTTCAGGCTCTCTGAGGATGAACCTGGATCCCTTTGACAGCTACACAGATGAGGAAGTATGGAGGTCTCTGGAGTATTCCCATCTCAAGGGCTTCGTGTCCGGCCTGCCAAACAAACTCAGCCACGAGTGCAGCGAAGGAGGAGAGAACTTCAGGTACTGTATACCGTCTTTATGTTATGTGTACGCTGATAACTTTTCAATATATTGTGCAGCCCTAGAAGAGGCATAAGTAAATGCACTACTTCCTCTGTGTTGACCTGTTATTTCAACAAGACAGCAACTTTCCATCAGGACAACAACACAGTCATGTTGTGACTCTGCTGCTCTCACTTTTTTATTTTTTTAACACTAACTCAGAAGACTTAACACAAATCAATACAGGAGAAGCAGTAGGACTAGAAGTAATTGTAATTCAATTGTCTGGGCTTTAACAGGAACCATTAAGCTTCACTAACTATACATAGCCATTATTATCAAATCCTTCCAGAAAGCCACACGGTGGAATGAAATATCCAAATGTTTTGTCTCAAGAAAGCAGTACAAAACTACATATCTCAAATCTCTTTACCAAACCCAAATAGGACCAGGGGCTATGTATCCTGAACCAGGCCCAAACACAGCTTCAGTGTGGCTGTGTTTGCTGACTGTGTCTGTGTGTTTGTTCCCCCTGCAGTGTGGGTCAGAGACAGCTGCTGTGCTTAGCCCGAGCCCTGCTGAGGAAGACCAAGATCCTGGTTCTAGACGAGGCCACCGCAGCTGTGGACATGGAGACAGACAAACTGATCCAGTCCACCATCCGCTCTCAGTTTGAGGACAGCACCGTCCTGACAATAGCTCACCGCCTTAACACCATTATGGACTACTCCAGGTAACATGCTCGAGTCTAGTGTGACTGTGCTCTAAGAAGCAGCTGTAGAACTGCTAACTCTCTGTGCAACTTTTACAGCAATAACTGTATGAGTGCTGTGTCTCCTCTAGAGTCCTGATGTTGGATAAGGGAGAGATGGCAGAGTTTGACTCCCCTTCCAACCTGGTCGCTCAGAGAGGAGCCTTTTACAAGATGGCCAAGGACAGCGGGCTGGTCTGAGATCAGGAGGTGTGTCACTGTTTCCAGCTGCTCCTCTGGGCCCGTCCCAGCTCCCCAGGCTCCGTGCTGAGTGACGGAGTGACAGGACAAAGTAGGGCAATTGCTAAGATGTAGAGTGTATTTAAATAAGCAAAAGGTTGGGTTTGACCTGATCCGCCCTACACTTACGTCCTCACTGAACTACACACATGTATGCTGTCTTTTCCCTTTCCATGTTCTCTCACTACTATATCTGCCATGAACGACGACCTGAAATGTTACAACTTTTATTTTGGCAAAGCATTGTACTTGCGCTTGAGCAAGGAGCAGGGGGAGTTGTCTTTCTCTACAGGCAGAATTCACTGCAGTGCGTCTCTTGAATACTCCTGGTTGTGGTAACCAGCGCTCAGGGCAGTCAAAAAAAAGACCGTTGGTGCCGTAAATTACCAAAATCATCTAGTGCCAAATTCTGCCCTCAAATTAAACATTCATTTTGAAAAGCAAACGTTGAACACCAACGATTGGAGGAGAACGTCTGGACGTGGGACACCAGTCACATGGACAATGCAATAAAAACAGGCTCAAGGGGAGGCTCATCCCCTTGTCTGGACTACGAAAGATGCAAATATTAAGTAAGACTTTTCTGCCTCACATTTGCTTTGTCCCAATTCCATGCCACACATACTTATTGTTCTAACTGTGTTCCATGTACTCATCTGTGTAGTATGCTGTTTTATACTGACCTGATACAATCTGCAGCCTGCACTCAATCTAAAGGAGACCAGACCACTGTATATGCCACTTTTGTTTAATTTATCATTGGAAGAAAAAACTGAAATCCCAGCGGACATATCCGTGACAAAGATACATCTTTAGTAAGCTGTATTGAGCTGGGACACAGCTACTTTTTTGATCTTGTAGCTAGCAAGGCTAGCTGCTATGGGGCAACCCACTTTGTCTGTATAGGTCATCAGGAGGGATTGTTCTGAGAGGGAAGTATTTGCTGTTTCCCAGGTTTTAGTTTCAGAGCATAGTCAGGAAGAGGTGGAGCTGTTGAAACAGCACTTGAGAGGTCACATATCCCAGGCAGCGGCGGTTGCTAACCTTGAACATCACTAGATAGAGATCCATAAAAAATGACAAACGCACAAACTCTGTGAATCTGTTTTTATAGATTCAACTTTACTGTTAATTTACAACCAACACTCATTATTATTTATTGTGAGTTATTATTTAAACGGCTTTAATGTTGACGTGTTCGTGCAAGCTGCTGATTTGTTTCAAGGCTCTACTCATTGAAGACATGCTGAAGTCAATTGATTAAACAAGACAACATGCCAATCAGTCTGCTGTTTCACATAAGTGAATTTGAGTCTTAAAAGGTAACCTTCAAACAGCTACACAAGAACAAAACTGTTGGATTTTTGGATTATTAATGTACCAAGGTACTGAATGTGCCCATAAAAATAGATCTCATAACATATCTTTTGTTAACTGCTAATAAGTCATACAAGCAACCAATGGAAAAAAAAAATCTCACTTCAACTCTGACAGCAGTTTTTATATTGATTACAAAAAATGTCTTATATTTCTTTTCATTGCTGTGTTTGTCATAGTGAGTGTGTGAGTGACTGTGATATATTCTGTTGAATGAGAGTTTTGTTAAGCTGCTGGTTATACAGAGATCCAGAAGAAAGAAGTCCCAAAGTTTTAAGTGCATGTTAAACAAATTGGTTATAATGTACACTAACAAATCTATTTGTCTTAACAAAAACAGCAGGAGTGAAATATAACACCAAATATATATTATGACTTGGTTATAATAATATGGTAGTTCCAAGGGACTATCTAGCGCTCAAGACATGCTTTCTTGTGTGAAACTTAACCTGTACATACAAGAAAACGTTTACTCTGCAAAGGAAACTAGTTAAGAGGACAAAAGTTTCTAGTGCACATTAGAAACAATGTGCACTAGAAACGTATTGTGTATGTAATGTTAGACGCTCTAAAGGTATTTTATTAAAAATATAAATAAATAAATCTGCTGCTCAAACACCTATAGTGATATTATTGAAGAGAGGCTTGTTTATCATAAGAGCCCATTGGGTGGATGTTACCAGGAAAACTAAACATACTGCTGTTTTTTTCTCTTTTTTTGTGGGACTGGAGAAGAGGTTTTATAGAAGATTATGGCCAAACAAACGAGAAAAAAAACTTTTGAGGCATGTGAATTCTTAAAAAAAAGAATAAGATATGTTTAATTCAATTTGAGAATAAAATACATTTCCAAAATTCCCCATTAAGTTGCATTCTGAAGAATTTTGGGTTGGAGATTTATTTGATCAAAATTCAGATGGAACACTTATAACTTAGAAGTTTGTTTTTCTCATGGCCCTAATCTGCCCTTAGAACTTGGATTCAATTTAAGGTTATGTTTCACTTTTGGAAAACTGGTGGTTAAAGCTAGGGCTCGCCGGGAGAACAGCGACGTATGCCTACAGGTTCTGCTTTTGTTGATTGTACACATAAAAGAATTTGGTTGTGTCAAAGGCAGCACATGATTCAAAGCATGTTGAGATTTAGTAAAGCATATATTTGTGTGACATATTTATGATTACAAAGTGAATATCTGATGTTTTATGTATTGATTTGTGTATTTACTTTTGAAATAAAACCATTGAATGTCCTTGTTTTATTTTTCTAGTGCATAACATTGTTAGGCCTAGATTTAATTTAAATGGATAGTAAATTGACCAAACTTAATACAACTAAAGAGTAGCTTAGGCCTACTTAGTCAGCCCAAATGGTCGTAGGGTAATGCCCTCTCTACACTCCCTAGAATGAAGCTGTCTGTAAATTATGGCATAGTTAACAAGATTGAAATAATATTTTTTTTTTAGATTTAGCCTATCAATTTATTGGCCAAATTATTAAAATTCACCATAGTAGGCTATTTTTGTCCAATTTGAATACATTGTCTTTAGATGTTTTAATTGTTAATATAGGCCAGAGAACATCTTTGTTCAATGAATTTGAATAATCTGCATTTGTTACACTTAGCTACAAACTATTGTTACAATTTATTTGATAAAGAAATCAAATGTTACTTGGAGAAATCAGAAGAGGCAGTGATGAATGTGACAGCTCCCGAAACTCTGTTTCCCATCACCCTTTTGTCGTCCGGTCTGAAAGGAATGGCGGCCATTGATTGAATTGGGCTGCTTCTGCGGTTTTAAAACGGCAGAAAGCAAAATATGCTGTTTTATTACTCTTGATTCAATGTCGTTTAACGAGATAGCAGTAAATGCCCCACGGAGGCCTTGAACGGAGGCTGCAGATTACCGGAGGAAAGGTAACTTGTTAGCGCATAGCCCCTCTTGCTGCTTTTAGCCAGCTAGCTACTGGAAGCTAAATTAGCAAGCTAGTTAGCTAGCTCTTCTGCCGACACATCCCTACAGAGGGTGTGGATATTTAATTCAATCAAACACAATTCAAGAACTGAGGAAACGGGACAATGTTTATTACAGAGGTGTTTAGTCAGCGTCACTAACTTTCTTAGCTCTAAAGCGTTCACATTGGCTGAGGGGAGCACAGATGCACTTTTCTTTTTTATCAATCAGTGCCATTGATAATTCTCAACCTAAGAAAATACAAGTCACTGGCAAAACAACAGCTCAGGAAAACAATGGGCTATAGATACTTGCATACATATGCTAATGAACGACAGGGCGGTTTAAAATCAATGTGTTGCTCCAGACTGATTGTGTTATGCAGTCATGATGAGGAGCAGGGAGAAAACATGTTGTGCTGATGATGTGACTGACTTGAGTCAAATCTGCCTGCTGCTGCTTCAATCTGTCCCAGCTCTGCTTTATTTCACACAAATATACATTTAAGTTAAAGACAATTCTAAATTAGAAACCCAGCAAATGCAACAGTGCCAACTTGAAATAATGTCCTTGAGTAAATCATAATCCTGAATCTAGACCTCTTTGTCTTTTGCAATGTCCGAGGGACACTCTTACTCAAGCAGTCCTGTCGTCAGCAGCAAATTACTTTATACATTGAAATTATATGCTGCTGACTGTATTAAGATGCATGTGACGGCATCATTTTAGTATAACTTCCTTTGCTCATAGGTGTCCCTGTTTCCACATGTGCATGTTGTGACAAAAAATTGCTGTTATAACTTTCCAGTTGCTAGTGTGCACTCAAACTGTATGCCCTAATATGATAAGCAGAAATCATATTCTCTATTATATATCTTTGATGAAGAACAGAAGAAGAATCAGTTGGAATTCACTCTCGTTCTGCGAATAAATTGCAATTCATTAAACTGATGTAGTTTATATCCCTGAAAAACCAAGCAACTTATTTTTGCCTCTGGATTTATTTATTTTTTCAGCAATTCCAATTTGATTTTCCCGATAAAAAATAATGACTGCATGTGTCATGTCCTTTTTTCTATTAGGTTCATTCCTGGATTCGGGTTTTTTCCAGTGTGGCCTTGCCCGTCTCTGCCGACCCGCTGTCTGACTCTTGAATCACCACCTCTCCTGGCCCATGGACTTGACTCCTGCGTCAGGCTTCAAAAGGAGGCCTGCTGCTGCTGGCTCCTCTTCCCCGAGTGGAGTGAGAGAGATCGACCGGAGCCCCCCTCCCCGCTCGCCCTCCCTGTCTCCTTCGTCCCCCTCGTCGGCTCCATCCTCACCCTTGTCTACGTCATCCTCTGTTTGCGCCAATTTGTCGCTTTACCAGAACCATGTGAAATCTCAGAGCAAGGGGACAGAAGTGGCAAGGGTGTCCTCCACATCTGCCTCTCTAGCGACCCAGTCTCTCTCCGTGCCTTCACCCAATACCAACTTCTTAGATACCTTCGCGTCAGTGCAGCCGAGTGTGGATTGTGAAGAAGAAGTGCACAGGCAAAGGGAGATGTATGATCCTTTCCATCCAACTGATGGAGTTAAGGAGGAGGAGGAGGAGGAGGAAGGTGATAAATATGACCCCTTTGACCCCACTGGTTCGCCTGCATCAGACACAGACGAGGGCATCGGCAAATTGACAGAGGGAAAAGGAAACGCAGAGATAGGAGATGATAAGGTTAAAGAGGAAGAACCTCCAGATTCCACTGAGGCTTTAGCTAGCCTGCCGAGCCCCTGTCTGGCCACCCAGCTCCCTCTGAGGAGGAGAGTGGAACGTAGCTCTGAGAAGAAGGGGACCACTGAGTCGGATCACTCTGAGATAGAGGAGGGGGAGATAGTTGGGGCAGTTGATAGAGGCGGAAGCAAAAAGAGACTGCTAGGAGAAAGCCTATCCTTGAATTCTCCAAGCGTCTCCTTCTTTAGTTCAAAACCGGAGCGCATCCTCCGGGTGCTGGACGGGGACGGCTTTGTGTCTGTGTGCACGGAGGGCGACTGGGAGGCAGACAGGGATGCGGAGGAGGAAGAGCCCGAGATGGGACTGGAGGATCTGAGACGGAAGCTGGTCAGCAGGCGCAAGGAGAGATACCTCTCTTTTCCCACCACGGTCACCCTCTCTCCTCAGCCGCAGACGCCTCCTCCTCCTCCCTCTGATCCTACGGTCTCCGCACCTTCCTCCCCGCTTGCACCTCTACTGGAGCAAGACAGCAAAAACAGGAAGTCCTCAAAGAGTTCTAAGGAGCGCGAGCCACGGAAAAGCAAAGAGAGGAAGGCTGGGGAGAAGGAGGAGAGGAGGAAAAAGAAGAAGAAAGACAAAGAGGGAGGACGAGAGAGGAGCAAAGAGAAGGAGAAGGATCACAAGATCGGGAAGGAGGTTAAAGGAACGAGGAGCAGCAGGAGCACTAGCCGGAAGAGGAAGAAAAGGCGCAACAGCAGCCCAGAGGCTGAGCGATCTGGAAACTCTTCAGGAAGAGCGGGCCACATCAGGCACTCTTTTTCAAGCGTATCAGAAGAGAGACATAGAGAGAGGGAGAGACATAAAGACAGGGACAGAATCAGAGACAGGGATAGAGACAGAGGGAGAGAGAGAGACAGAGACGCAGATAGAGAGGAGCGAAGTCGCACCAGTAGCCGTAGAAGAGACGAAAGAGACAGAGATTCTAGTTCTCGAAAGAAAGAGAAGGAAAGTCAACACTCGAGCAGCAGAGAGTGGGATGTTTCAAATAGGTCCAAGAGGAGCAGGGAAAAAAGGGACGAGGATAGAGACGGGCAGCACGACCGAGAACGGCGGCGGGACGGCCGTCCCGTTGTCCCCCCATCCATCCAAGACCTGAATGGGTCTGACCTCTTTGCCATCAAGCGAACCATCACAGTCACTACCACCACGACCACCACCACTGTACCAGGCTCCCCGAGACTCGGCTCAACCTCTCCCTGTCGGCCCCCGCAGGAATCGGACAAGCCCCACAAGAGAAAGAAGAAGAGGAAGTGGCACTCGGCCGGAGAGGTGGATGACGGGGGAAGTTGTCACAGCCGATCACAGTCACTCTCACCACCTAGGTATCACAGCTACGAGTCGGACCACTACTCGGACAAATTGGAGATTGACGTGTTGTCTTTGGATGGTGAGGCTTTGGACTCTGACTACCCGTCTTTGGAGGACTCTCCCCCTGCTGCCCTGCCTCCAGAGCCACCTGCCCCCAGCCTCAAAACTAAAACTACCCCCAAGACCGGACGGCATCACCCAAAAAAGAAATCTCGCGCACTCAAGAAGATCGGCCAATCAGAATCTTCCTCCACTCGAGCCAAAGGCAAATGCCTCTCCTCACTGATGGTAACTTCAGGCTCTGCCTCCGTCCCATCTGCCCCCCCCTCAACAAAGCGAACCAGGAAGGTGGGAAAAGAAAAAGACAGAGATAAAGGCAGTAGAAAGGACGTGGGTCGCTCTGGTAAATCCAAGAAGGAGGGGGGCGGCAGTCGGAAAGGCAAGCTTCAGTCCAAAGTGTCTGTCCTCGTACGCGATGGCGTGAGCAGCACCACAGGGGCTTCAGTTGGCTCTGGAAAGCTGGGTATGGACCTCCTGGGCTCAGGAGGTACAGGAGGGGGTGCCGGGGGCTCCGTGGTGGGTGGCTCGATTGCAGTCGTCTTCTGCAGAGACAACGAGAGCAGGTCTCCTTTCCTCAAACCGTGCTCTGAGCCACTGTCATTGGGCGGCCGAAATAAAGACCTGGGCGGCATGGGAAAGCGAAGCAGCCTTGCGGCACCCCCGTCTTCCTTGGCGAGTAAAGCGGGAATGAAGTCCAAGAAAACCAAAACGAGCTCCATCACATCCACCTCCTCCTCTACCTCCTCGCCCTCATCGACCTTGGCAACCAAGCGCCGCCGCCGTGTGGGCAAGAAGACGAGAGACAAGGGTGGAGCTTCAGGGTTGACGGCCGGGGACGGCAGCCAAACCAAAGTTGCTTCCGAGGACTGGAGTGGACCCTCTTTAGACGTTCAATCAGCTGTTAGCGATGGGAGCAAGTCAGTCAGTCAACACACTGGCCAAGCTGGCCCTGCACCTTGTTCCTCCTCCTCTTCCTCCTCCACTTCATCCACCAGCGTGCTCCCACCATCCTCCTCTCCACCCCACACCCCTCCCCCCTCCTCCATGGCTCCCCTGCGGGACACCAGAGAGTCTTCCCCTGACTCTCAGACCGTGGACAGCAGCTGCAAGACTCCAGACCCTTCTTTCCTAGCGGAGGACTGTCCGACTCAGACCAGCCCCACGCTCCCCGCTTCCAGTCCGTCCAGCCTGTCCACCCCGCAGGGAGCCATCACCCTGTCTGCGCCCACCGCCAAGCCCCCTCCGTCAGACGACGCACCCAAATCTCTGGCCTCACCTCCGTGCTCGTCCTCCTCAGCTAGCTGTAGTCTCAATTCCCTCTCCCTGCCCCTGTCCTCGTCAGACCCTTCCTCTTCCTCTGTGTCTTCCTCGTCTGCTAGTAAGCCTCCTCCTCCCCCTCCACCGCCTCCAGTAGCGCCCGCCCTCCCATGGAGTCTGCAGACAGGTGTCGACTGCACAACTGGAGGAGTCCTAGCATGTGAGTAGGCACTGTAGATAGGGAAGTCCACCAAACATCAACATTTTCAAGGGATACTATAAAGTCAAATACACCTTAACTTAAGGAGTTCTACTACCCTAAAGTTAATTATTTATCTTTTAAAAAGACTCTTGAGACCTGTAAAAATCTGTTTCCAACCATATTTGTGTCACATAAAATACAACATAGTCAATGTGTTCAACGTTAATCGTTGTTAAAGTTCCTCTTTTGGTCTGGGGTAATGCCCTGTATACTTTTCACTATGACATGCACTTTGCAGTCAACAGTTGCTAACACAATGATGGTCGTCAGTTGGTATCTCTAGTCTGCTTGATGGCAACTTATTTTAAAATAGACTATTGGAATATTATATGTTGCATTTTTCGGGAATGTCATGTTAGTTGGTTAATGTACAGCCCTGTAGATGTACATATTACTTTTCTCTAAAATAACGGTCTCTATCGTTCTCCCTCTCAGTGACTGCTCTGCTCTTCAAAATGGAGGAGGCCAATATCGCCAGCAGAGCCAAAGCACAAGAGTTCATTCAAGCTACCAGCCAGGTGACTGACTGACTTTCTGTGTGTCTTAACCCACCGTTTCCCTCAGTATTAATTTACATTTGATCAGGGCACACACAGTAAGGACAGATTGTGAGGAGATATTCACTGATTTTTATGGAAAGTGTGTAACTGTAAACTGTGAATGTAAACGTGCTGAATGTTGTTACTTTGTCTCATGTCTCCCATGCAGATCCTGTCCCAGGCCAATCAGAGCCAATCCCAGCAGCACGCTCCTCTCTCCTCCTCACAGATCCCTCCCCCTCCCTCTCTGCCCCCGCCTCCGGACCTAAGCCCCGCCCAGTTCCTTCTCCGAAGCTCTCACCTGCCATTGAGGGGCCCCCCCTCTCACCTGCACCAATCCATGGGTGGTGGCTGTGCACAGACCCCGCCTATGATCATGACTGGAAGCTCTGGGGACGCTGGATGGGACAATGACAGCAAAGACCCCGATAAGGTAAAGATCAAGCCCCTGAATGCATCGGCACAATTTGCTCTCCTTCATGTTGTCCGGCTGCTGCTGCTGCATGACTGCGTATCAGCAATCCACCTACGAGGAGAATATGAGCCAAAATTATTTAGATCTAAAGCGTTATCTTGTTGATTACCTAAATAAGATGGAAACATTCATAAACATAGTCTTTACACAAGCCAATTCTTAAATCTCTTGCTTTACTCTTTGTTTTATTTTTTGAAATCTATTCTAGCACCTCAACTATGTTTGTAAATTGTATGAATAACTCACCATCTGTGTCGTCTGAATTTCCCAGTACCTTAAGAAGCTGCACACCCAGGAGCGGGCAGTGGAGGAGGTGAAGCTCGCCATCAAACCTTACTATCAGCGCAAAGACATCAACAAGGATGACTACAAAGACATCCTCAGGAAAGCTGTGCACAAGGTCAGCCTCGGCAGCACACACGTAAAGGGACACACACAGCATAGATACACACCAGTAGTTCAGTCATGTTTGTTTGTGTACTGCAGCGGTGTAAAGAGTTGCTGGAAACCATATTGAGTCAGAGTAGAGATACCCAGGGCTGTAGTTGTTAGAGCCGTGAATTAGCGTTACTGTCCGAAATTGATTGTTTGGTAAAAATGTATATTAATTCAAATGAAAAGCAGCAGATTCTTAATTTGAGATGTTAGAACCATGACATTTTTGGCATATTTCCATTAAACATTGGGCTACTATTATATATCATGTAAATAATGTGTCAATATAAAATAATTTTTTGACAGTCAAGTTATTGATGAATCGATTGATGTTTCATGTTTATAGTAGGCCTACTATAGGTTTGTTAGTATGCAATATTTTATAAACTCATACATTTTTTGTTCAAAAGATCTCAATTGGCAAAGTAACTAGAAACTTTGTTTTTCAGATAAATGTAGTGGGCTAAGAGGTAGAATATTTCCCACTAAATTGTAGTGGAGTATAAGTATAAAGTAGCATGAAAGGACATACTCACGTAACGTTTAAGTACCTCAAACTTGTACAGTTCTTGAAAGAAATGTAGTTAAGTTAAATTAAACTTCTGGTGCACAATAGTTTGGTGTTAATTGATTGGAGTTACAGTAATACTTAAAAAAACAAGTGCATCTGCCCAATACAGTCACAGTGGTATCTATTCCTCTGAGGGAATAAAAAAAAAATAAAAAATGATTTTAATTAGTTTATTTATTTTATTTTTGTGTCAGATCTGCCACAGTCGCACCGGGGAAATCAACCCAGTCAAAGTCAGCAACCTGGTCAAGCTGTACGTCCAGCGCTACAAATACTTCCGGAAACATGGCCGCCGAATGGACGACGAGGATGACAGGGAGTTCCATCCAGCCTGATAGAAGACCTTACAAATTATGACTGCGTTCTGCTCAACATCTGGGATATCCACTGACTCACTTTTAGTCTAACATTTTTTTTTTATTGTTTTCATAGCCCAGCGTTCTGTCAATGGTTTTTATGTGATCTTATGAAATCCTTCTCCCCTTTTCTCACTGTAAATATGTCTCACATAGAAAATGTATCATGTATACCATATTGATGAAGTGTGTGTGTGTGTGTGTGTGTGTGTGTGTGTGTGAGTGTGTGCGTGCGTGCGCGTTTGTGTGGTTGTGTTCTCATACAGTTCAGTACACCAACCCTGCAATTAAATACTACCTTTGTGAAGTTTTTAGTTTTTGTGGACTGTCCCAATCAGAAGCTTTGCAATGGTGGTACTCATTTCAGGGCTATTCTTTTAATAGCATTGGATTAGTGGTTCGTGCTAGTTTTTATCTATCCCATCCTCTGTGTATGTCATAATCCAAGCTGAGGGGAGATGCAATACCTAGTTTGCATACACCAAATATGTTTTACAATACTCTAAGGACACTAGGACACGCTTGCCTTCCTACCCTCTGTCTCTTGGTCTCTGCAGTATGCAAGCTGGAGCTTTCAGTGAGTTGGACGTTTGAGTGATGATCAAATACACACTGACATTTGACCTCTTGGTTATTTTATTGTGCCGTCTGTGTTTTTTGTGCATGTGTTACCAAGGTTGAGAGAATTGATAAATGTCTTTCTAAAATAACAACTACAGAATATGAATGTTGCTTGACGACTAGTACACAATAGAATTGACTTATTTATCTAGTCTGTTTTCTGTCTTTGCATGTCCTCCATTTTTATTTTTGGTTTATTGCTTAGACGAAGCCTAAAGCAGCAGTTGAAGATGGACTAATCATCTGTAGTATTCCTAAAAGTTCAGCAGATGCTGGTTCACTCTACTGTTTCAACCGCATTTATTGCACATAATACAAAGTACATGATGTACTAATGTAATAAAATACATTTGGGTTATGTTTGTAGCCTCATAGTTAAAACGTATATTTTTTTACCCTTTACTCAAGTTTAAATATGATCAAATGAATGAGTAAAAGAGATTTGTTGTAAATAACCCTTCTGAGAGAAATTTAAACTATGAATACCGACAATATCGAGGTTGGATAATATGTCACTTTTTACAGTTTTATAGTGTCATAATCTGGGAGGTTTTATTTACATTTCCCCTTAATTTCAACAAATGTGTATCAGCAAAACTAAAACAACCTTGGTGGAATTATTAAGGACACTGAATAATATTAGGGTTGGTCTGATCCACTTGACTATTTAAATCCGCAGTAATGTTTTATTTCATTTTTTTTAAACTTTTTTAAAGAACAAAACAATGAGTGACTCAATTTGTATAATTCAAGAAACAAAGGTATACATAACACATTGAATCATACCTCCTGAGCATTTTAACAATATTCCTTGATGAAACATTTGTTTGTGACATAGGCCTATCTCACATGAAAATATTATTTTGAAAACATTTGGAATAAAGTAAAGAAAATAATAATGAAAAAAAGGTACTCAGAAATAAGTACATTTAGTTTTTTTAAGCTTGAGCTTTATACATTTTGCTTAAAGATTTAGTGAGTATCTTTCTTTTTTATTTACAGTCCACAATGGGGCAGTAACGCATTTGGTTGGTTTGCTGCAGTGATTCTCGCCTAATGCGGTTTACGTCAGTGCCACTTCGATTTACGGCATCCCGCCATTTTACTTTTGGAGAACACTAGAAGCGCACACATTTTGCTATCTGGTCGCCACACGTTCTAGGCCCCTGAGAGGTCCGTTTTTAACTTATTTACTGTACACTTTTGAGAGACTAAGTTGGTGCAGGAGACCTGCATATATCGCCTGCTTCTTCATCTGGTCCATGGTCTGACTTTTTAGCGAGACATTGGAGGAGAGAAGGTAAGAATCATACTCGTGGTGGCTCCTCGTTAGCATAGCTAGCTGTTAGCTCAAAGGGCTCCATTGAAGTATCAGCTAATGAATGACTAGTGAAATGTATTATTGCGTAACTTTTATCCATAATGGTCACTGTTTGTATAGAATGGATGATGTTTGTAAATGTTGTGTTTTCAATGAATACAGCAAATTACAGAGAACCCTTGTTGTGCGAGCTTCCGTTATTGGCTCGGGCCTGCCACATACTGGTGAAGTTAAACTACGATGTATTGTATACTGGATGTTGTTAAATATGAATTGCTTATTTAGGTGAAAGATGACGCAGTTTCTACCCCCAAACTTGCTGGCCCTCTTTGCTCCGCGGGACCCAATACCTTTCCTGCCCCAGCTGGAGAAGCTGCCCCATGAGAAACACCATAACCAGCCCTACAGTGGCATCGCCCCGTTCATCAGGCACTTCGAGGTGACTATTTAATCGTCTCTAAACGTCGAATGCTCTGATTTAAGGCACACGTTCTCATTCAATGCTACCCATGCACTGATATCCTTCCTTTGTAACCAGGATCCTAGAGACGCCCCTCCACCAACAAGAGCAGAGACCCGTGATGAGCGGCTGGAGAGAAAGGTGAGATATGAGATGACCTAAACACATTCATAACATGTGAAGATTCTGGATCGGGGTTGCAACACAAGTGTTTTGCACTGTTCGGTACTGGCTGTCTTGTGAGACGGCACACCTGGTGCTATGATATAAATAGGTCAAGGACAGTACTAGGACAACAACAATTCTATTTTGAATATTGCCGACTCTCACTAACATTGATAAGATTAAGTAAAGTAAACCGAGAGACTGAGAGTTTCTGCAATTTTCCATAAGTTCAAGTCCTTTATAGATTTATTAAGCAGTCCCCACCCACCCAGCACTGTGTTGATGAGCATTGCACATAACAGAGTGTTGATGATTGACGATAACCTGCAAATCTTTTGTTTTTTCAGAGGCGAGAGAAGATTGAACGGAGGCAAACAGTGGTGGAGACAGAACTCAAGCTTTGTAAGTTTTGACAGTGAGAGTACAAGTTGCAGTAGAAATTCACTTTCTGATACGTTTGTTTAATCCTGCATTCTTATTTGCATTATTTCAGGGGACCCCCATAACGACCCCAATGCACAAGGGGATGCCTTCAAGACATTGTTTGTTGCACGAGTGGTGAGTATTTTAAAGTCACACATTAATATTTTTCAAGTTCACACATCAGGTGTCATTAAGCACGTATGATTGTTTTGTTGTAACCATTGATGTCTAATAATATTTCTTTCTTTGCTGTAGAACTATGATACTACAGAGTCCAAGCTTCGCCGAGAGTTTGAGGTTTATGGCCCCATCAAACGGGTACGTGTTTCTGCAGTTCTCACCTGTTCATATGTTTGCCTGAGGTGTACAAACTTCAATTTTAATAACACCAACATTTTTATTTTCTAAATTAAGACCTGGATGATAACTTAGGTTAAGTAATGTATCCCTCCAAGCCTATATTTGAAATCCCTTCAGATTCAATCTAAATCTGTTATGGCTTGTTGGGCAACAAGGCTACGTCACTGAAGTGTGAAATGTTTAAACGTGATTGAAATCCGCGACACCTTAGCAGCGAATTATATGGAAAATTAAAGGTGCACTATGTAACTTTGAGTGTTTCAGTGATCATAACTGAATAAACTTTCCTAGTGGAAAAATTTGATCCTTGGAACATTGTTTGAAGTAAGACGCTTCCTGAAAAGTTACGGTTTCACTGTTGTTGTTTACAGCAGCGGGGCCCACAGTTTATTTTACAAAAATATTCTAGACTTACCTTTGGTTCCAGGTTCCTTCAAAATGATTTTGTTTCGATATATGGTGCTAGAAATACTCCTGCATGACACTGATATATGCATATGTAACTGTAGTGGCAAGGCCAACTGATATTGTTGATGCTTGTTTGTTCCAGATTTACATAGTCTACAACAAGAGGACGGGGAAGCCGAGGGGCTATGCATTCATCGAGTATGAGCACGAAAGAGACATGCACTGTAAGTACCACTGTAGAGCACTCAACCTTTATATATCATATGTTCACTCAGGGACGCTCTTTAGCTCAACCCCTTTTGCTTTAGTCTATATTTTATGATAAGGGGGTGGCAGCTTTCTCTAACACCTAGGGAAGGTCACCACTACCAAATTGATGGTTATGGCATCAAATGTATGTTTTTCCAATTTGCATGTGGAAAGCAGAGTGTGGTTGTTGTGTGTGTCTGTGTTTTGATGTGTGTCATCAGTTGACTAATAGTCCTGTTGAGGAAGGGGAACTGCTTCATTCAGTAGGGCATCATGGGGAAAGTGGGAAGTTGCTGAGGTAGAACTGTCTTTCATCTGTCAACCTGAACATCTTTGCCTGTCAAAGGGCACATTGTCTCTTAACTGTTAGGCGTTGTAGCTCTGTGGAAGAGCAGCTCTCCTGGTTGGACTCACATGGTAAGCACATGGTCAGACTGGTCGCCAAGCAGTGAATGGGGTTTTACCACAAATGTATAAGGACTGTATGGAGACCCATCTTATTGTATGACTAGGTATTGAGCTTGTTTGTCAAAGTTTGTTTACTGGTGGTCTTCAACCCTGGTCATGGTGAGATTAGTTGAGCTTCACCACTCGAGTGAGATACTTTAAGCTGTTGGTGATGCCAGTGAGTAATGGTCGACAGTGAATGGTGTCCTCTAATACAATAAGACCAACATGGGATATTAGTGCAATCAGCTCTTCCAGACCAGAGTTGGTGAATCACAGCCAGCATGTAGTGACAGCAGGGGGTGGACTGAGGGGGAATGTTGGGGCTAAAACAGTATATTAACTGTGTGTTGTTCTCATTGCCACTGCAGCCGCCAATCTGTGATGGCTATTGGCCAAAGCTGGCTGGCAGATGATGATGGTTATGATACATCTACACCCTACTACCACAGCTCAGTATATGGTTGGTATAATGGGTTTGTATGATGGGTAAGATTTCTTTCCACCCTCCATCTCCTACATAGGGAAGAGGAGCTACGTTCAATGGGTAAAGCGTCTATCTTTGCAAGCCCTTAAAGAGCTTTAAGTGCAACACTTCCACTTGGATCTTAGGCTTTGACCATTGAACGCACCCCTGACAAACTAGTCTATTAAAAGATCCCCAATGATTCTGCACTTTATGTTAAAGCCACCACTGGAAACACGCTAAGTTATAGCAGTGACAGCAAACAAGAAAGAGAAAAGTAAATGCGTTCTTCCAGTTATCAGCTCCGCCTGTTTCTTGTGCAGTTTGTTGGAATAATTTCGTGCAGATTCAATGACTGAACTTGTAGCAGCTTTTCAGAAAAATAGATGCAATTTTCACTTAATCTTGTTGCGTAGCAACACATTGCAGTAATGCTCAATTATAGGTCAATAGGGAATTGTATAACGTCTCATGTTTAAGTTCTGCTAAATATCATAGCAAACTGAAATACATTTCATGATGTCAATAATGGAGGCAGGGCTTTCACTGTTAACACTACTACAGTTTTTTGCATTCCAGTAGCAGCACATTTTCTCAGTAAAGCTTGTAGAGGCTGGCATGTTTTAGAGCCTTATTAGCTTCAGACTCTTCAAAAGGCCATTTCACATTTAAAATCTCCCCTAAGGGTTGATGAATAATACTATTGAGTCTGGGGTGGCTTTAATAGAATAGGCAGATGAGGGGAATTTTCTTGGTAGTGCTGCTAAATGGACTATTCATACATTCACTACATAACTAAAGGTAGATACTAGTTAATGTAGCGTTACACAAAACAATAGCTACATTTCCAAAAATAGTTCCAACAGTTTCACCATATGACATTTAAGTATATCAGTTATTGATACAGGACACAGTCAGCTTGAAATTTCAGCCCACTTTAGACTTTAGAAGAGAGCTTTTAGAAACATGACTTCATTAAATTCTCTGTTAAAAAATAAATAAATTCTTCCTCATTAGTTGATTGGGGTTGTGATAAGGCAACTCCTGGATGAAAGTTAGCCAAGTGTTTTGTTATGACTGCTGGGGGTTTGGTAAGGCCCTGTCATTGGATGGGATCCTTAGTGAGCACAGGGACTGGAGGGGTTCTGGTAAGGCCCCAGATGTTGTGACTGATTCGGTGGATTGTGGTAAGGCCCTAAGGCTGGGGCAGAAATTCATTTTGCCAATGAGAGAGATTATGGTAAGACCGTCAACCTGCATAGTATGAGTTAAGGGAGATTGGTAAGGCCCTCAAGACTGTATATGTGAGGATTTGGTAAGGCCCTCAGACTGTGTACCATAAGTGATGGGTTTGGGTAAGGCCCTCTTCTGGGAGGTTCTCATCACCACATCAGACCAGTGTAGCAGCCAGAATGAGCTGCCTGGAAGTCCGTCTTTCATACCAGATGGAGCCAAAGACTGTTGTGTGCTATTGTGGGATGCGCTGTGGGACTAAGGGCGCACTCACACTAGGCAAGTTTGCCTGTTCTGTGCTCCAGTATGATTGGCCCGTGGTCACACTGCTCCCAAAGGCCGCGGCCCGGCCACGTTTGCTCTATCATACATACGTCATCACGTCGTAATACGATACATACGTCATCACCAAGCGTACTCGCTGCCGGAATTAGTAGAACAACAATAGAGAACAGTAGTCGCGGATTGCCCCAAACACCTCTGAATTTTTGTGGGTCTTATCCAGCTGCGACCATGGCGACTGAATACTGTTGCCGGCCCAATTTTCTAGCAAACTCTCCACTTCGCGATCGCACCGGAATCCACTCGTGAAACTGTTGCCGCCATTGTTACAATTGTTGTGGGGAAGAAGGGTCGCACATGGACTACGTCATCCAGCTCAGGTTTCGTATCCGTGCGTTTGCGCGTGTCATCTCATTAGCATCTGTGCCCTTCTCTCTGGCACACCTCTCCCAAGTGTGCCATTGCCTAGGGGGTGTTCCGTGCTGGAATACGGATGGCGTGGTCACACTAGCCAAACGTTCTAGACTTTAGTATGCAAATGAGCTCGGGCAAGGAACAGCAGCCCTAGTGTGAGTGCGCCCTAAGTGAATGTTACACAAGGCTGCAGACTGTTTTACTCCTGGTTGCTTCCATCATGTTGCTCTGTCATGAAGCTGGTAAAAGGATTCAGCAGTTTAAAGCCACAGTCTACTGCCATATCATCATTTGTTTCTAAATCTTGTACTGTTAAATGTCTGCTGAATAATTTGCCTGATCCAGTGACCTGTAGTGTGCGTGAACAGTCACTAATCTTTTCTCAGGCATTTGTGAGATATTAAATGTCCAAGATCAGGACTAAAAACTAACTTCCTTATTCAGTAACCTGAATCGCAGTGTTCTTTATTGCCTTGATAAAAGTTTGAGATTTTCAAAGGAACAACCTATTTCTCACGGGTACTGAATATGGCAAATAGATGATGACAGCAGTGCTTTTTACTTCCAATGTATACTGTCACTGTCACAGCAGGTACGGGAAAATTGAACAAATGCACTGTTTAAGACGATGTCACACTAATTTCGGTTTGAGTATTGTAGTGTTCAGCTCTCAAACCCGTGTGAGAATTGGAGCATTTATCATTAAGTGTCAATCTGCCTGTTCAGAGGTAGCACCCCAGAGAAAATTTAAATTTTCCCCAGCCAGACAACCTGGACGACTTAAAACGCCTACAGTAAAAACTCTTCAACAACCCCGTACAGTGCAGTCAGTAAAGGAACAGAAAGTTGTCTAGTTGATCGATTCCGGTAAAAGTGTAACGTATCACTCACTCATCGGGTGGAAGGAAGTCTACTCCCATTATCCTACGGCCTTTGCCCAGAGAGCAGCCGTGTCGGCCCCATCTGCTCCTGGTCAGTATAACCATGCACTGTTTGTTTGCTTGGCCACATTGATGCAGTGGTTCTCTGTCTCACCTCTGTGTTCCTTCTCCCCCTTCCTCCTCTCCAGCCGCCTACAAGCACGCAGACGGCAAGAAGATCGACGGGAGGCGAGTGTTGGTGGACGTGGAGCGAGGACGCACAGTGAAAGGATGGCATCCACGCAGGCTAGGTCAGCTCACTTTCTTTTTTTTAAATTAAGGTTCAAAGCTTTGTGCAAAGCAAGTTTTCATTTCAGTAGTATGGCTTCCACTAACCAGTTTTTATCGGTTTAATTTAGCGACTATTTCATTGATTAATCTAAGATACATTTTCTCAACAAACAAACTTTTCAACCAGGTGGTGGATTGGGTGGCACTAGGAGAGGTGGAGCTGATGTCAACATAAAGCACTCTGGCCGAGACGATGCATCACGTTACGATGAGGCTCGCCCCATCATAGGGGGGTAAGTATCTTTAGAGAAGACCTGTGATGTCTGGTGTAAAATAGTGTCCTGCTGTGTCTGACCGTCTCCACTCTGTCCTGCTCACAGTGAAAGGGAACGCAGCGAGCGGAGAGAGCGCAGCAGAGAGCCACGACCAGAAAGGGAACCACGAGACAAGGAGCGAGAACGCAGGCGCTCCCGATCCCGCGAACGGCCCCGCCGCCGCACACGCTCCAGAGAGAGGGAGAGAGAGAGACCGGTGGGAGAGGACGGAGCAGCAGGGCCCGGCAGCAGCAGGCGGAGGGACAGAGAGAAGGAGCGAGGGGGAGGGGCTCCAGGGGGAGACGACAGCAGGAGCAGGGAGAGGAGCAGGGAACGCAAGAGACGCAGCCGCAGCAGAGAACGCAAACCCAGGGACAGGGAAAGAGGCAAGGGGCTGGACGGGGACGAGCTCAGCCTGGGAGACAACGCTCCAGAGGCTGGGGAGAGGATGGGCGAGGAGCAGGAGGGAGAGCCAGCAGAGGGAGGAGAAGGGGGGGAGAGGAGGGACCGCGACAGAGACAGGGAGCGCAGGGACAGACGGAGGGACAGGGACAGACGCAGGGGGGACAGGGATCGAGACAGGGAGCACAAGAGAGAGAGGGGGGATAGGGACCGGGGCGAGCGCAGCAGGGAGGATCGCCACGGCAACGTACGAGATGACGCCGCCCCTCAAGATGATACAGGCAATGAGGAGGAAGACGGAGCGCCACCTACCATGGAAGAGTACAGTCAGGACGGCATGACCATGGACCAGCAGTCTGCCCCCTCGGCTGACGGCTACGTCTCCAGTGAGAACGGCTTCAAGGTGGAGACTCCAGCAGAAGAGTATTGATTGAGACCCCCCCCTCCCTCCCCTCTCTATCCCAACAGACTCCCACTCATAAATAAGTTGTTTCATACTCTACTGTAACTCGACCCCATTCACTGTCTAGCCAAGGCACAGGAAGCCTAAATGATGTCAGGGCGTCCTCACAACCAGCATTCTAGCTAGCTTTCCTCCTGTCTGTCAAGAATCGGTTTGAACTATCCCACTCGGTATCGTTGCACACAACACACAGTTGATGCATAATTGATTTGATATCACTCAATTTGCAGCTTTCCCGCATTGCCCAACTAATCCGTGCCACTAAATGTCATCAGATTACCTTAGTGATTCAAGGTAGGTTTGTTTTTTTTCCCTCTTGTTTTTTTAAAATTCTTCACTTGGCTTGGGATGGACTGTATAAACGTGAGCTCTCTTAATTTTTAGACGGTAGGTTGTGTTGTCTTTTTATTTCTGGATTCATAAAGCAGTTAGATTGTATGCTCATTTGGACCCAATGACCAATTTCTGCTCAATGTATGAAAAGAATTGAAGGAAATTTAGTATTGTGTGACTTGAGGGCTGTTCTGTTAATTCATTGTGGAATAAATTTTTTTTATTATTATTTCAGCTGTCTTGGATGTCTGATTTGTTTTTGTCTGCCTAATGTGTGAAGACTCCAGTCTGAGTTCCATACCAAATAAATGTAAACTGTATACTGGAAAAATGCATTTAAGAGGTTTTATAAAATATGTACAGGATGAAAAATGTATTAAATACTGTGACAACCGCCCCAGTGTTCAGGGTAGGATTTAATGAAAAATGTTCTTTAAATCAAAGTTAGATTATGTCCTTACAGTGCTAAAAACGGTGAACATTGGTCTGGCTTTTTACCAATGAAAACTTGCTTAAAAAAGAAAAAAACATTCTGTCCAGTTTATTGTTGCAAAAATAGCTGACTACACTAATTTGAAATAGCTTATATGGAAAATGTTATTAAAATACTACATTTGTAGGCCTAGTGATAACTGGGTCCCTGCCTTCAGTGTGCGCAGCTACTGTATACTTGAAACGTAGAAGATGCTGAAGCTGCTGATTGTACAGAGCTACGCATCTGTAGTGAAGCAGTCCTCAGTCCGTCATACCACCGCCGCTCCTCCACTCATCTCCAGCCTGCTGACCACCACCGCTCCACAGGACATGGAGCACGCCGGGCTGTGATCCTGTCAACCGGATCTTGTGCTCATCTTAACGCGGTGTTAATCGGGATCAGCCTGGACGCAGAGGAGCTCACACCATGATGTCCTCTTACTACCACTCGGCCAAGGAAGCGGACATGGCCGCCATGACTGAACCGCTGTGCCTGGAGAGAGGTAAGGTAATGACGGCGAACACGGTCTGCTAATGGCACACAAAGGAAACCTATATAGATGTCTTACATTAAATGGTGACACTATGTATTGTTCTTCTGAAAATAACCCACGATGTGGCAAAAAAAATAATATAACGATTTGTTGAGCTACATTTGTGTCGTGTTTATTATGATGTAGCCAAACGCGTGTAGCAATTACAATTACGTCGTCGCGCGACCAATAGACCGGGCTCGCGCTCTTGAATTCTTTCTCACGCCATTATTGGAACCAACCAATTCAGACCGTGCCACTGAATCCTTTTGGGCAACATGATCAGTATGGTCCTAAATAGGCCTACTAGTATGCCTACGTTCAAGTGTTGTACGTGCACATTATGCATAGGCCTATCTTTAGGCTATTTCACTTTTGAATTGATCCGGGTCTGAAATAGGCCTACCAGATTGCCGTAATTGGCCGTGCTGTAAAGGTGCGGTTAGGACAGAACGGGGCGGTCCACGGCCATCCACTTAATCCTATTATAACGCAATTTAACCCAAGGTGTGGTCTCATGCTCTACGCATTTTCTAAACACTATCGGATGTTTGTGGAGGACCTCGACTGTCATGGGAATTTAAAGGCTCTGGCAACCCACAGACATAAATATATGACATTAATGTTGGGTTTCTCTATAAGCTGTTTACAGTCATCCAATTAAAAATTTATTTTCATAAATATTATAACATTTAGTCTAAAAAACTGCTTTTTTGCTGTCTAGAACATTTTGCAGGGTGGTGTGGGCGTGGCCAACAACGTTCTGTAAGGGAAAGTTCTCTCACTCACGGTGCTGAGCAGGTTTAGCCCAGTTCAGACAAAAGATTCACCACACAACGAGACGCAAACTAGAAAATGCTGCACATGCTCACAACGAGCCTGACTGGCAGTTCACACTGCTGCACGGGCTGCGACGGTAGCTGGTTTCCCTAGCAACGCTGAATGCTTTGGCACAGCTGAGAGCGCAAGCTCAACATCACTTGCAGAAAGTAACTTATTATTATTAGGCCTATATAGGTTTGCAATTAGTTGTAGGATATTTTTTCCCACTACAACCGCAACCTGTTTAATTGAAACAGGTGTCAGTGTCACAATGAAAATATATAATAATATATCTGTCTCATATTTATTGTTATATCTTATTAGTTTATTTCCCATTTAACTTGCAAAAAAATCTGCTATCTATTTTAGACATATGCATTTTTAAATGTTTTTGAGGATAGGAGTGGGAATAAGAGAGAGAGAGAGAGAGAGAGAGAAAACGGAGTCGGATTATGTTTCTCATCACGTGAGCTGATGCGATATGCGGTTTGAATTAAGAGCACAAGGAGTACAATATAAAAAAAGACAATCAAATGAGTTCAAACCAGCCGGCCAGTTGGATCCTAAGCATGCAGGCTAACGTTGTGTAGACGATCAACAGTGTGGAGACCCGCTGTTGAAGTAGCCTACGCTACAGGCAGCCACAGAAACATATTCTCAGAAGGGAGTGCTGACAAAAAAAAACTCTGCCTGCACTTCAATAAAAACTCGCTACATTGATAAAAAAAAATGCATCACCAATGCAGTATTGTTACATGCAGCAGTGACACATGCCGTATTGGGCCGATTATAAAACGGGGTTTCCCCATGGGTTTCCCCCTGGGAATATGTCGTAAAAAGTCGTGTCGTTTTATATTCGGTGTCTAATATTCAGCGTCCAGTTATGGACTGACCGTTACCAGAGCGATCATCAGCTGGGCTTGTGTCCAACTTGTGTTTATTTATTTATTTTCGGGTGGAGCACGAGCTGCGCACTCAGATGCGGCCGGACAGAGGTGTGTGCGCTTGGATAGAGAACGAAGTGACGAGAGGAAAAAGAGGCACGGGAAATGGCCAAAGATCTCCACATCCCCAGCACTGAATTCAAAGCCTTGACTTTTTTTTTTGTTGCGAGTCGACGTGTCAGAGGCATGAATCGGCGCAGCGATCGACAGTGGATTTTCTGCGCAATTTGGAGACGTGTCTCTCAGGTCTCGGGACACAATCGGATCGTGAAAGCCTGTCCCCTCTACAACATTAACGTTCAGGAATCCCCGGTGATCATTTAGTCTTAAACCACATAGTTTTTCTGCACGGCGGCTCGGCGAGGTGTCACTGTGAACGTTACCATCACAGTGTTTCACCGGGGTGCGCGCTGCTTCGCTCAGACGAGCCTGTGAGTGTAGGCTCAGGCGCAAAGAGACAGTCTGTATCTCTTGCGCGGCTCCAGAGATATTGTATATATTTGTTTTTAGAGCGTGTGACGTCCCAAGATAGAGACGTAAGCCAACGTTCGAATCAGAAATTTTCAAATGGCCGTCCCAATGCATTTTAGAACAGAGATCCTTCGCGTGACATCACAAGATATAGCTCGCTCTAAGCCAAGGCAACATTCGAATCAGGATTTTTCAAATGCTCGACCAACTGACATGACAGTAGCTTAGCGCGGGGCTAACAGATATTCCTAAGACCTTTCATATACATATTAGCACTGATTTTACCACCCAAATAACATAGTTACAAGGATTTAGTGGATTTGGGTTGCCAGGGCCTTTAAATAGAGCATTCTCTTTATTTTTTATAATTAATTGTAGCTACGCCTATATTTTAAACAGGCTAAATTGGTGTTCAAATCCATGAATTAACCAATTATTAAATAGATAAAAACTATAAACAACGTTTTACAAATGAAACTTTAAAACAGTAAATACATACATAATTGCCCTTTTGAATGCTCTTTTTAAAAGCTGCATTCTTATTTAAATAGTTTTATTTAGGAATTCATTTATTTGTATTTTCAAATGATAATAAATGTAAGTGCCAGTTAGATTCAGGTGAATCCGAGGGAGTTTGTATCAAAGGTGGATGGGGAAGTGCTAACTTTCGTTGGTGATTGGGGGGCGAGGCTTCTCCCTTTATGACATCCTAAGGAGACAAGCCACTTTGTAGTGCTCTGATTGAATTCGTATCACTGTGGTTTCAAGTTTTGTGTGCGACATTAGTTTTCTCGTTGTCATATGTGCTGAGAATTAATGTATGCCTACAAGCTGTGAAAGATGCAACAAGGCCTATCATTCATTTTCCAGTTCCAAATAGGACAGCAGAGGACTTACTGATAGTGAAACTAGTGCTCACTACCTCTAGGATTGTCACCATCACCTGTACAGGTGATGGTGACAATTCTGTTTGGAATTATATTTGAATGTCCTGCATGCTTTGTGTGTTTGTTAGACGTGTGTAGGGTGATAGAGCTGCTGGACCGGCTGCAGCGGAGCGGAGAGCTGCCTCCTCCCAAACTACAGGCCCTGCAGAGGGTCCTACAGAGCAAGTTCTGCGCCGCCATCAGAGAGGTGTGTACAGCAGAGAGGGGCACCATTGGAAGCCCTCATAATGTTTTTGTTCTTAATGTGTTGGGAGCAAACAAATGGTTTCACCCTGCATTTTGTAAACATGGTCACGCTACCCCCACTACTGTTCCCTGTTTCCTGCCTTAATGCTATGTAGGGTACTTTTGTGCTTGAACATTTGTCTCAACCCTTCTGTCTGGGCTGTTTTGTAATGTTATCCTCACCTGTGTATCAAACCTATGTCCCTCTCCTCCACTCAGACTCACCTGTGCTCTGTTCCCCAGGTATACGAGCAGCTCTATGACACTCTGGACATTGTTGGAGGACCAGAGGTGCGAGCACAGGCCACAGCCAAGGTATTTACCATCTCCTTCTCTAGTTGACCCCCCTTTCTCTTCATTGATGTCAAACTCAAATGTTTACCCGCATCCTATTTATAGCGCTCAAACTCTGATTTGGAAGGGGAAATCTTAATTTTCAATTTGGAATGGCAACTGTTATCAATGTTTAGCAATGTAGAGAACAATGTGTACAGTTTTGCTATTAGTGTGTGTAATTCAGTTACAATTACTAACCTAACGCCAAGCTCCCAGTGAATGGTCAGGAAAAGTGCTGCTTGTAGTATGTATAGTACGTCCCATTATTCCAAAGCCGTTTCTGTGATACATTACGTGATGCCAACAAGGTTTAATGCCCCTAAACTCTTCCACTCATTGTCACAACTACTTTTCACATGCTTGCCTTGCTGACCAGGCCACGGTGGCAGCGTTTGCGGCCAGCGAGGGCCATGCACACCCCAGGGTGGTGGAGCTGCCCAAGACAGACGAGGGTCTGGGCTTTAACATCATGGGCGGGAAAGAGCAGAACTCCCCCATCTACATCTCCAGAGTGATCCCCGCCGGAGTGGCAGACCGACAGGGAGGCCTGAAGAGAGGAGACCAGCTGCTGTCAGTCAACGGAGTGGTAAGCAGCAAGCATCTAGAGACCCAATAAGAGTTTATATACTGACAACATGTTGATATCCAAACCCTGTACCAGCCATTTACACAAGGTTCTAGATGATTGACAGTAACGATCAGCAAAAAATATATACAGAGTGACCTGGGAGTTATAAGTCTTTTGGACCAGGGCTGTGCACAGAAATTTTTGGGGGCCGGAGTTAAAACCTTTAATTAATTTTACAACATATTAGTGTCTAAGGTTTTTACTGAATAGATTTTGGATATGGCCTTATTTAATTTTATAGATCGAAAAAATGACTATGTAGAGGTCTTAAAAATGCCTTTTTGCCATGCTTTTTTAGAAGAAAATGGCTCATAACTCATAACAATGAACAACATATGAACACATCCCTCTTTTATAACCTTCAGAATAGTGCTAACAATGATTTTTGAAATTTTGATTAATGTAAGTGTGTTGGATATTGAGATTATTAAAAGAAACCATATTTAGATAATGGTCGTAAAGGGGAAATATACAGACGCAAAACAGACAAGATCTAGTCAAATAAACACCTAAATGTGCATTTAGGACCTTTTATGTACACTAGAATGAAAGACGACATGTTATGGAAGCAAAATAGACAATTAGACGTTTTTTGACCTGCATTGTCTCCCCTTAATAAAATATGTAGCGCTGTGCTTTCTGGCCGTCTGCTTCTGCATTGGCACTGTATATGTGTGAATCAATGCAGATCTCCTTGTTTATGTGTGTGCAGAGCGTGGAGGGGGAGCACCATGAGAAGGCCGTAGAGCTGCTGAAGGCCGCCCAGGGTTCAGTCAAGCTGGTGGTGCGCTACACGCCCAAGGTCCTGGAGGAGATGGAGGCGCGCTTTGAGAAGATGAGGAGCGCCCGCAGACGACAGCAGCACACCAGCTACTCGTGAGAGCGCTCATTAGTCTGCACGTCACCAATGGCATCGTGATATACAGTATATAGATATACTGAGACCAGAATCTAGATGAAGTCTATACAGTATGCACTTAATACCGATCATCATAGTATACACACTAGTTGTCCCAGGCCCTAGAGGGAGACCCTCTGAGGAAAAAATTATTATCATACAAAAAAACTTGGAACGTAATCTTGTGTTACATTACATTACCTGGTCAGTTGGTTCAAATGTACAGTTACAGCTACAGTCATAGCTCGACAAGGCTATTTCATTGGACTGCTGTCCTTGTCCCTGTAAGTTAGTATTGTAGTCTTTTAGTGTAGTTTACCATCCTTTAGCATAATCCCCTTTGTCTCTTCCCACAGATCTCTGGAGTCCAGGGGCTAGCTAATCCTATGCCTTCATCCACCTCATCGTCCAGCCCTCCCTACTCCTTCTGTTCCAGTGGGAGGCATGAGATGAGAAGCAACAAACCAAAGTAGCCTACCAACACCTGTTATCTGAACTTCTTCACGGAGCCAACGCTGCAGTGTAGGATTGCTGTCCCTCCCCTCTTTTCCTATTTCTTAGAGAAGTGCAAGGTTAGCTTGTTGTCCGACCATGCCTGTAACTTCACCTGCCAAGTGTGACCTCATCCTCACTATCCTCCTATAACATAAGAGCAACGTATGCTCTGTAAGTGTGTGGCTAGAACCTAGAGTTTACATTCTCCAGTTGTTTTACTTTTGTGTTGTGTGGGAGTGCACTGCACACCGCTCAGCAGTGTCCACTGTTTTGTAGTTAGACCTACAGTAGCAGAGGCACCACTTCTCCATCAGATGTCAAAGCTAGAGGGCTAACCATTAGCATTAGGAAGAACTACACTGAATTCAGTGTCTGGCAATGATTTGAAAAATGATTGTTTTGTATTCATGTATTTGTGTTAATTAATTTATTTGCATATATATCCATTAAATAAAGTATAATTGTACCTTTAACGCTGTCCTGATGCATATTGGTCACTTTCAAAAATCCTCCTCCAGGGGTCGCTCGTGGTGTAGCCTAGTATGTAGTGTGTTTCAAAATAATTAGTGCTATCAAATTCTTTTTTTTTCTAATGGTAAGTAATTTGTTTAGATACATATATAGGTTATCATCATTATGATTATGATTTAATTAAAATTTTATATAGCCTAGGTAGGTTGTAGGCTAATTTAAGCCATACTCCACACCATTTGGTGGCGGTGATGCACCGAAAAAAGTTGTTTGACAAATGCCAAGAAACAAGTGAAGAAGAACAAGCGGCCGATTTCAAAATTATTTAAAAGAGAAACTGATGATTTCCCTCCTGAAACCTTTGGATTATAGTTGGGTCGTCTACAGAAAGAAATAGACTTGAGATTTTATGTGCGGCTACTGAAGACCGTTTGTGACCAGAATTATCAGGTAACACAGATATAATGATGTGTTGGCGTAAGCAGCTAACTGTATCTTTGATGTGTAGCTAGTTCTACAGTAGCCTATGTAACAGCCTATCTTTGTGAAACAAGTCAGATAAACCAGCCCCATTAAAAAAAAGACAGCCGACATTAAGAACTTAACTGACGTAAGCTTAACGGTTAGCAAACTTTCGTTAGCTAGGCATGCTAACTTTTACAGCTAATTTAACACATCATTGTGCTAAAGGATTGAGTCAGTAGAAACAGCCTTTATTTTAGTAACGTTGCCAGGGAAACCAGCCTCGCTCCACCGCCCCAACTTTGTAACCTACTTCTTAAATACACTCACACCACAAGTCCTATATCAGCCCTCGTTACTCTACTATTGACCTTTATAGGTCCATGCTATTGACAGCAGAAACTCCAAATATCTTCCATAGCAGACTGAAACCCCACCTGTTCAGACTGGACAATTAAAATGAATTACAAATCCGATAAATGTCTTTCTTTCTCCCTCTGTTTCTATATTGTTTCTAACACATAGCACTTATAATAATAATAATAATAATAATAATAATAATAATACATTTTATTTATAATTTATTTTATTTATTTATTTATTTTATTTATTTAACTTTTATTTATCCTCGAGAGACCAATTGAGGGGTGACCCTCATTTACAATTGCGTCGAGTTCAAACAAATTCAAAGGAAAAACAACAATACATAAACAATATTCAATGCAAATACATCAAATACACAACAACAGGTGAAGAGAAAAACAATTGAAACATTTACACAGTGGTGAAGAGTGGCAGCAATTAAAATGAAATGGGTGAAAGTACAATATAGCCTAATTAAAACAGTTACAGGTAGAGTTTGGCAGATTTAAGATAGTTTGTTTAAATTGGTTAAAGGATATGAAGTTATTTAGTTTAATTTGTTGCTGTAAGTTGTTCCAGGAGTCAGGGGCACTGAAGCTAAAAGCTGTCTTTCCCAGCTCAGACCGGGCTTGTGGGACATAAAGCATAAGCATGTCAGTGGAGCGGGTCTGATAAAGCCCATCTGAAATTTGCAGCATTTCTGTTAAATAACGAGGAAGCTTCCCGGACAAGGCTTTGTAAATAAAAATGTGCCAGTGTGCGTCACGTCTCTCTTTAAGGGAGGAACACCCAACCTTTTCATATAAAAGACAATGGTGTGTGTCATAAGCATCTCCTGTAATGAACCTTAAAGCAGAGTGAAAAACAGAGTCCAGGAGTTTAAGACATGAATGTGATGCATGCCGGTAAACCACATCACCGTAATCAAGGACAGACATGAAAACTGCCTCAATAATCCTTTTCCTACTAAATAAAGGGAAGGTGGTTTTGTTCCTATAAAAATAGCCAATTTTTTGTCGTAGTCGACAAACAAGATTTTTTATATGAAAATTAAAAGTGAGTTTATCATCTAACCAGATGCCGAGATATTTGTACTCTGTGACTCTTCCAATTAAAAATCCATTCTTTGTAAAAATATTAAAATCATTCAAATTTGTAGTTCTTGCTCTGGAGAAACACATATATTTGGTTTTGTCTGTATTTAGAACAAGCCTGAGGTCCACTAGACAGTCCTGCAGGGTGTTAAAAGAGCTTTGTAGGTTCTGAATAGATTGGTGCACCGAATCGGAAATGCAATACAGTACTGTGTCGTCAGCGTATAGATGGGCGTGACAGTTTTTTAGCGATGAAACAATGTTATTTATATAAATTGTGAAAAGAACTGGACCTAAAATTGAGCCCTGTGGGACACCATTTGTAACAGTTAAAAACTCAGATTGGTATCTTCCGAGTTTAACTGACTGCTGTCTATCAGAGAGATAATCCCTAAACCAGCTACATGCAGAATGATCAAAGCCAATGGCATGCAGCCTCTGTAAAAGCAAATGGTGGTCAACAGTATCAAAGGCCTTTGAAAGATCAATAAAAAGTGCTGCACAGTGCTTTTTCTTGTCTAATGCTCTAACAATGTTGTCTACAACCAAAGTCACAGCAGAGACAGTACTGTGACCTGCCCTAAAACCAGATTGGTACGGGCTCAAAATGGAAGCACTAGTTAGAAATGTTTTTAATTGATTATTAATGAGTGATTCTAGAATTTTTGCCAGGCATGGGAGTTTGGAAATTGGCCTGTAGTTATTAAGATTATTTTTGTCACCACCTTTATGTAAAGGAATTACGTGAGCTTTTTTCCAAATTTTAGGAACTATTCCAGAGGAGATGGAAAGATTAAAAATATGGGTTATTTGTTTTGATATTATATGTGTCGAAAGCTTGATTGAAAACGGGTCCAAATTGTCCTCTCCCATGTACTTCTTGGGGTTGATGGCGAGGAGCGCATCTACAACAACACTTGTGGGAAGAAGATCAAGGCTGAAAATAGGAGTTTGAGAGACAGGCGGTACGTTACTACTGGTGGTAGAAGGTGTACATCCTCCATTCTGAAAGAGTTGACCAGCAGCTATAAAATGTTTATTAAAAGCTAAGCCAATCTCTTTTTGATCATTGAGAGTGTGATCATTTAATTTGATCTGAGTGGGAACTGTGCTAGAATTGTTTTTATTATAGTTCACAGCTTTCCAAAATAGTGCAGGGTTAGAGTAGCAGTCGGAGATTAATTCAAGGTAATATTCGGATTTGGCTTTCCTGACCATGGCTGTGCACTTATTCCTAAATTGTCTAAAAATAGTCCAATTTGAATTATCTCCAGAGCGTCTAGCTAGAGACCATGCTTTATTTCTTTCGGAAAATAAATCAGAAAGTTCACTTGTAAACCAGGGGTTTGATCTACTTTTTACTCTATGCTTTTTAAGGGGCGCATGCTTGTTTATAATTGAGGTGAAAGTATTGATGAAATAGTCTAAGGCTAACTCAACATCCGAAATTTCCGTAGTGAGTTGAATGTCACTATGACGGAGATCACTTAAAAAGGCTTGCTCATTAAAACCTTTAAAATTACGCTTAATTATGATTTTAGGTTGAGATCTTTTTAAATGAATACTTCTGATACAGGCCACTGGGCAGTGATCACTAATCCCAAGATCAAAAACACCAGCTGAGACTATTTTATTTATTTTATTTGATAGGATTAAATCGATTAAAGTTGATTTTGCTGGGTTTTTTAGATTGGGTCTTGTGGGCTCAGTTATTAATTGTGTAAGATTAACGTTGCTACAGATTTCTTTGAAAGGTTCAGAGGCACCAGAAAGCCAATCAACGTTAAAATCACCCATCACAATTACCTCTCTATTTACATAACTGGAGAGCATATGTGTTAGATCGTTTAAGGAGCTAGTTACAGCTGAAGGGGGCCTATACACACCAATTACAACAAAAGAATCATTTGACGATAAAGATAATTCTAGCGCGATGAATTCAAAGCAATTTGGAACAGAGACAGCATGTAAAAGTGTTACAGAATAACAGGATTTAACATAGACAGCCACTCCCCCACCCCTTGCGTTTCTGTCTATTCTGAATAAGTTATAATCATTAATTGCCACAATAGAGTCATCTGTACTCTTCTTTAACCAGGATTCAGTCAGAATCAAAACATCTGGATCTGCCTGGGACACTAAAATCTTTACGTGGTCTAATTTATCATGCTGCAATAAACTTCTAATATTTAGATGAAGAAAACCCAAGCCCTTTCTTGATTTGAGAAATTGTGGGGAATTTAGCTTACAGCTAGGAAGCGTGGTTTGTTTTTCAGGGTCATACAATACAGGTTTGTGCCTGTAGAAGGAGCCAACGTTAGAAGCAGCAGATGGATGGGTCATTGGAGGTGAGAGAGGGCAGTCAGGTGTGATGTCCAGAGCTGGAGGAAGGTTTGCAGCATAGATGGAAGGGGAGTATAGTTCATGTTGAGCAGGACTTCCGGGGGGGTCTTTTTTAATGGAGGTTCTTCTGATGGGGTCATGCTGTGGTGAATATCAGTCCAAATTAAATGCAATGTGCTGAATGAAGTTATTGGTTAGTTCTCTTACACCTTTGGTGTTTGGATGGAGGCCGTCAGATTTAAAGAGCTCGTGTCTGGTCCAAAAAGAGTCAAAGTTGCTGATGAAGCCCAGCATGTTTGCAGAGCAGAAGGACTTCAGCCAGTCATGAAGACTCAGGAGGCGACTGAAGCGCTCTGGGCTTTTAGACAGAGTGGGGGTGGGACCGGAGAAAATGCAGGTTTTCCCCAAACTCTGCAGGGTGATGGACAAACTCTCTAAATCGGCATAGAGTTTGCATGATTGTTTGTTCATAACATCATTTGTCCCAATGTGAAAGATGACAGTGTGGGCTGTAGGGTGGCGGTCGATGAGGGCAGGTGATAGCTCAATTATGTCACTTACCTTTCCTCCAGAAAGGCAATAGGTGAAGGCACCAGGGAGGTTAAGATATCTAATAATGGAGTCACCTATGACCAGGATCTCTGGCTCCTCATGCATACAGCTCCCTCTGTAGAGTGACAGCTTGGATGCGAGTGACAGCATGGATGTGAGGGGCGGGGCATAGCTGCGAGAGTGAGCCGCACCTGTACAGGATACGTCATCGCCAGCTGCAGCGATCTCGGGGATATCAATTTGTAGAGGCACTGATGGATGAGCAGCATGGACGTCGATTTGGCTAAACAAGTGGGGGGGACAAACAGGCATTCTGGAGTGCATTTTCAAAAGTGGGGGGGACAATGAGGAAACATCTTTTTTTCTCTTTAGTGCAGGTACGGTTCTGAAAGACGGCATACCCGCTCACTAATGAATAAAATGTATACAAAACACTGATGTCTGACACATTTGATGAAAAAAGCATTTTCAAAAAGCAGCGGACATATGAGCCACTAGCTGCTCCCCGTAGCCCAACCAAACATGACGTAAACAAAGGGAGCTTGGAAAGGTAGTTCCGACTGAGCAATCTGATTGGTCGAAGGCATTTTGACCGTGCTCAAATCGAGCCGAAGCACGGCTGGACTGTCGCACAACAATATTACTCCGCCTCGGTCTCCATGGCAACCTAGCTAGTAGCATAGCCATGATCAGCTTCAATTACTTCTTGATAAACAACCAGTGACGTGCGGTGAGGTCAGTGAGTGGGTAGGCACTGAGTTCTGAAAGCCAGATTTCTCTAAACCTATATATTGTTAAATCAAAAACAATAAACAACAAACAGGCACGCACGGCCGATTTCAAATAAGTTCCTCCCTTTCTTTCTTTCTTTCTTTCTCTCTCTCTCTCTCTCTCACTCACTCACTCACTCACTCACACACACACACAGACGGGACGTATATGAAATGTCACGACGGTGACTTCAGGTTTGCCCGTAGCCTACTGTAGTTTGGTCTAAATGATTAAACATCGCATCCATCGACTTAACGGACCCGTCCCTCACACCGAGGGCCGAAAAAACGTAAGGCAACAAGTCAAACCTTCGCCGATTCAAACTACCGGTACTACTTCTATTCAACTTAAAAATAAAAGACAGCATTCATCATTATGTAGGACTACAGCATAACTGATGGCAACTCCACTCCATAAACTTTATCTTAATAGATAAAGTACCAGTAGCATATTCCCCATGGACCTGTCCAGCATCAGAATGTAACCATTTATCCACATTGCAGAGCTTAGGTTTGTCCGTCAGTAACAATGAAAACACAACTGCTCAATTGAATATAAAATGCAGAATGGATTGCACTCGGTATCAATTCATCCAACTTTATTATTAAATAAACCCCAAAAAAGTTTCTGACTCACCAATCTGACTGCCTGGCTGTAGAAATAAGCAAGACGATAGTAATCCAGTGACAGTCTGACTGACAGCACAGCTAGCTAGCATCCTTCCGTTCATGTAGGCTACCTGTCCGTTTGAAATGCTCGAACATTGTTTGTCCCTGTTGCTGCTGTACACCGTCCAAGGCTGGCGCAGGCCTTTCTCTTGCTATTCATTCTGTTCCTTTTTAAATTATAATCCAATTTGTTAAAATTCCTCCAGTCTGAAATATCTGCGGGCACGGCAGCTGCAATGTTGACTTAAAAATCCGCGGGGGTAATGCGACGTGAATGAGCCATGGAATGAGCATAGCCAACGTAATGACGTTGGCCTAAGCTGCGTAAATGTCTAGTAATATCTCGATTTTAATTGGTCCATGAATGATATGTAATGTAAAGGCTTATGTGGCATACCATTTACGTAAAAAAGGCACAAAGAATTATGCTTATTTGCGTACATGTTAAATAATACAGAATCAAGTGCGCATGCACGACAACTTTTTTTTTTCTTGCCGTCCACAATGAATAGGCGCAAAGGCACTGATTCTTTGCCGTACACAATGAATGGGAAACAGCAAAGGCACAATATTTTTTTGGCGTAACTTACTAACTGCCACGTTTCGAATCAAAACGTCTACACTTTTTTAAAGTAATCGCGGATTACATGTAAAGATCGAAATAATTAACAGTAACAGTAATAATACAAATATAAGTTTATTAAATAAAAAATATATTTTATTTTATTTAATTTTTTTGCACACGGCGCCAGTGTAGGCAGTACCCTGACCGCACATCACTGTAAACAACATCGCCGCTACACAAGCTGCTGTTAGTGTCCGCTACATTAACAGTCATTAGTGGGCATAGAGGATGGTAATCCCTACAGTTTACACTTCACAACGGGACACTTGCCGTTGTCTCTCTGCTGCTGATTGAAATGCATCAGTCTTCTCTGGTGTGCAAACTAGCGGAGACTTCGGAGCATGTTTTCTCTGGTTCTTCGTGTGCAAACTTCGTGTGTGTGTGAGTGTGAGTGTGAGTGTGAGAGAGAGAGAGAGAGAGAGAGAGAGAGAGAGAGAGAGAGAGAGAGAGAGAGAGAGAGAGAGAGAGAGAGACCTTGACGCTGTGTTTTAATACGGCTGGACGCACTCCATGTCCGGCTTAAAAAGTGGGGGGGACAAAATGAGTCTTGACGAAAAGTGGGGGGTACATGTACCCCCCATCCCCCCCGTAATCGACGTCTATGATGAGCAGCACGGGACTCACGTCTGAATGGAGCTGGTGGACGGCGGGGATCCTGGCGTTTACCCTGGGGAGTGGACTGGGAACTTGAACGCGAACGCCTCTGAGACAATATGGAGCGGGTTGGGATTGGCGACTCGGAGCGGGAGAAAACAGCCCCAGCTAGCTCTTCCAGCGGAGCAAAACGGTTGTGCATCAGCACAGGATCTGGCGAGAGTAGAGGGGGAATTTGTCTGCCCTTCTTCACGACAGCCGACCAAGAAGCGTTGGAAGGTGGAGTGGAGACCGGAGACACAGTAGCGCCACTAGCCGGCGGCTGAGAGCCTCGGAGCGGAAAATGTTCCAGTGTGGCTATCCGGGAGACCAGAGAGGACTGCCGCTGGAGGACATTGTGAATGAGGCTCTCGATAGAGATAAGCTCAGCCTTCAAGATGGAAAGCTCTGGGTCTGCCTGGGTGAGTGGTGACATTTTTAAAGAAAAGAAAATAACTCTGTTTGGCTAGCGCTACCAGGGTCAGTACTTGCTAGCATGGATCGTCAGCTTTCACCACTCCGTACCCGAGCGGGACGCACTCTGAGGCGGTCACGGAACGCTGGACTCACCGCTGAAAAGTTCAACTGATAATATTAGCCGCGATAGCTGTCCATTACGACCAGGATTACTTCCAAGTGTGAAATTAAGTATCAGAGTCAAAACTGTCCGGTTAGATTATCTCAAAACGTCGGAAAAAAACATTTTTTTTGTCATTTGAGTAAAACAAAAGAAAGACGCGACCGTTAATTAACCGTTCACAGTATTCACAGTATTATTCATAATGCACTTTATATTCAAGAATCTCAAAGTGCTTCAGAGAAAAAAAGAAAAAAACTATTAAAAGGGGGAACCTCAAAGAAAGTTTAGCTAAATGCTCTTTTAAAGAGATGTGTTTTGAGGTTCCGTTTAAAAAGAGCTGTAGTCTGTGGGGCCCTCAGGTGGTCAGGGAGGGCGTTCCATAGTCTAGGGGCAGCAGCAGAAAAGGATGTTCTTGCATATGTTTTATTGAGCATTGATAAAAGACAACCAAGTTCTCTGAATTGTACACAACAGTCAAGCAAGAAAAAACCAAAAACAATTGATTCTTGTAGTTTTTGCTTTGTATCCACATGCTCTCACTCACTGCGAGTTGCTTTGGATAAAGGCTTCAGCTAAATGAAATTAGGGATGCACTGATGTATCAGCTGGATATTGATATTGGCCCTAATGGGTGCATCCCTAGATGTAATGTATCATATTGTTTTGTGCAGGATGAGGAGGTCCCTCTCCCCTCCCCCCTCTCCTCACCCTGCTCCCCTCCCTCTCTCTTCCTCTCACTCCATGACTCGCTGTCCTGAACTGGACCTGTCCATCACACTGAGCCCCGCCCCCAAGGCCCAATACACACACCTGAAACCCCGCGCACCGAAGACAAGTCAGCACAGTGACCTATCACAGCTGAGGCCTTTTCCAGGAAGACAGGCTAACACACAGGTGATCGTGTGTGTGTGTGTGTGTGTGTGTGTGTGTGTGTGTGTGTGTGTGTGTGTGTGTGTGAGAGAGCGTGTGTGTGAGCACAATCATGTGTGATGGATTACCTTATTGTGTGTCTGGTCTACTGCAGGTGTGTTTTAAGGAGCCGCTGGTCGACACGGCAACACTGCAGCCTCACAGTACACTGAACAGAGATGCCCAGCCTCAGCAGCCAATCAGAGGTCAGAGGAGGAGCGGAGGACGTCACCATGGTAACCAGTCTAAATGCTCTTGCACCCTTTGTCTGTATTTTTCATTTGCGTTTTCCATATTCCGTAATCCGATGGGGTAGAATTCAATGTTTTACTTTATTTTCCTCCGCGTTAGTCAGTTTTCTTTCCTCTCCTGTAAAGGCAGCAGACAGCTGGTTGAGCCTCCTGCTGCAGCGTCCAATCAAGAGCCAGGCTGTCTGGAGAGGGCGGAGCCAAACACCACTCTGGCTCTGAAGGCGGAGCTCCAGACACTGCAGGGGGCCGAGTTCAACTCCCAGAAGGCCGTGCAGGAGACTCTACGGACGTCGGAGAGGACCAAAAACCTGATCAACACCAGAGCTACTGAAGGTAACGCACACATTTCATGTCTCGTGAAGAATGTCTAATTTCTCTTATTTTCTGTGTGTTTCAGCAAGAACAAGTGTCCATCATGATCACTGAATTATTTGACGCACCAACACACACCCTTTATTAAAAATCTACTTGTGATCGGAATGATCTGATACATGACCACAGTTTTATAACTGAACAAATGCTCTCTCTCTCTCTCTCTCTCTCTCTCTCTCTCTCTCTCTCTCGCTCTCGCTCTCTTTTTCTTTAGTGGTGAATGTCTCTCGCTCTGAGCTTCTCTTCACTTCATTGGTCAGTGTGGAGGTGCGGGAGGATCAGCTGATCAACCAGGTGTTGCAGGATAGGCTGCAGCTGCTGGCCCCACCCCTCCGCTGCCATGGCAACAAGGCAGCGGACGGCCCCTCCCTCCTCCCCTTCAGACCTCTCCTCAGACAGACGCCCCTCCCGCCAGAGGAGGATGAGTCTCTGAACTACAAACTCCGCCCACAACCACGACCTGCGTATTCAACCTTTGACCTCTACAGACGAAGGACACGCTGCGAGGCCACACCCTGAAAGGACAAACAGGTCGGTTCTAATTGGCCGTGGGCAATGAAGTTCTTATTTGTCTGATTGTGCATCATAATAATGATAATTTAATAAAATCGACTTTTTTTTTTAACAATATATTTATTGGCTTTTCTTATTTTCAACAAAAACATTACAAAGAAGCACCACAAATATACAAACGATACTTACAAACAAAAACAAATAAACAAATACAAAGTACAGCTCAAGTCAACGGAGATTAGGTTGAGGCCACAGGAAACAGTTCACATTTCAGGCCGATCAAAAGTCACCGTTCACAAGTTCAGGTTTAGGAGACTCCTTGTGCAATTATCAAAGAATAGTCCGGTCCAAGATAGTTCAAATAGGGCTGCCAGATTTTGTAGAACTGGTCCACTTTGTGATGTATAATATTTGAGATATTCTAAAGGAATCAACTCCAGTAAAATCTTCCACCAGCCATTAACAGAGGGGCTCTTATCATTAATCCACTGTAATAATATATTTTTTCTAGCAGCAAAAGTTAGAATGTTGTATAACCTTTTGCCAGATTTAGAAGGTATACTTCTACTTGGTAGACCTAATAGCAAACACATTGGATCCATTTCTAATTCCATACCAAATATTTTTCCAATTTCACTTAAAATGTCAGACCAATACTTCCGTAATTTATGACATGACCATAGACAATGAGTTAAGGTACCTATTTCTATTTTACATTTAAGACACAGAGGAGAAAGTGCTGGGTTGAAAGAATGCCTGCGATTAGGAGATATATGAATCCTATGTATTATTCAGGGTTCGTACAGATGCTTGAAAGTCTGGAAAATGCTTGATTTTCAATCGAGTGTTTTCAAGGTTTGAAATGTGCTTGAAATCTGAACACTGTGCTGGAAAATGCTGGATTTTCTCTTTATTGACCAGTGTCGTAATTCATCAAATTCTTTCATTTTTTTATTCTGTAAATTAAAAAAAAAATCTGTCGCAATGTTTTCTTCGCCGCCGTCTTGTATGCACGAGTGCAGTTGCTCCCCGTGTTTTCTTTCCTGGGACACGCGCCACACCTGGCGATCGCTCCAGGAATTATCCAGAACCACTAGTCGCTGCTCATGGACCTATTGCTCCCGATACTTCCATATCAGATATCCGTTTCCATTTGGTTATGACGAGGCCCTAATAACCGACAGGCATAGGCTACTGTACGGTCTGCTTAAAGTACCTCCAGCTGTACACAATGGGGGAATCGGCACTTAGAGTTCCTGCCAAAGGTAAATCAGTTGAGAATTTTTTTTCGTTAAAACGTATCGGACTATGTCACTCTGGTTGACTGTTCAATCATGTTCTTCTTTGCAAGAAGTTTGTATGTGTAATTGACTTGTTGATACAAATAAATAGCATGCTAAATTGATGCTCAACACCGTTAGCAATTAGCTGACCAGCTAGTTTTCAATAATGTATTGCTCCAAATTCATGTTGTTAGCTAGATAACGTAAGCTTGGGGGTTACTTCATTGTAACGTGATGTTACACTCATGCGAGGAAATTGAGACCTCCGCGAACGTTTGGAGACAGTTTAGAGACTCCCTCGCGACTGCAGTCTCCAACTTGTCGCAAACTGTCGCAGCCCAGTGAGATACGGGCTTAACAGACATGAGTGCCGTGACTTCCTCTTTCTGAACGCGCATTAACGTTATACTTTGATGTGCACTGTGCATTCGAAGCGTGAGGCGAGCCCCCTCCCTGCACCTTCTCTATGTGTGTTGATAGCGTGCCAAGTTTCCGCTGATAAGAATTGTGTCCCCGCCGGCCGGTGAGCGCGCAATCGCGCATGCATCAAACATATTAACGCTTCAATTTCACTCAAGTAAATTCAGAAGTTCTTTGGATCGTTTTGTACATTGTTTTTGGTACATTTGTTTGAAAATTAGGTTTGCAAAGTTATTAATGGCTCATCCGCCAATAAAAATGCTTTTATTCTTCTGTGTAATTAACTGTATCCTATGTATTGCACATTTATAGCACTTTTCATAACACAAATTAAGGTAGCATAGAGGAGGGAGCCTACTAAAATAAAATATCTGGGTTGGTCCCCAGATGTTTTTATTTTAGTAGGTTGGTTTGCATTGGTGTTGAACTGTTCCCTACTTGTTTTCTTCTTTGAATAAAGCCTAATGCTGCTAGTAAAATACCACCAGCCACTCAACCCTCAATAGTAGACATGATATAGAATAATTACCTTTATTACAGTTTAACCAAATGTTTTAACAATAGGCTACAGGAGATATTTGAAAGCACTACACATGCATTGTAGGCTATTCAATTAAATTTGTGTCAGCGGAACCGTGAATGTTCTCCTTTTTTTCATTAAAATGAATGCAGAAAAGGCACACATTGCTTCATAAAAATTCACCAGAATGCAGGAAATTAAGTGTTTAATGCTCAAAGATTTTTGGGGGGGACCCCCAGACCTCCACTTCTAATGTGTCCACACCCAATGTTTACTTAAAACTTGTCCTACGACTTTGCAATTCATGAATTAGTTTATTTTAATAAGATTTTTGATGTTTTATCACATTTTCCAATTGTCTTTATTTCTGATTTATTATAAACAATATGTAAACTTGCAGGACACTAGCAAAAATAATTGGCTGGGAGAGAGGACACTGCAGCAGCACTGATATAGAGTGACAATATGCTCCATCTCATGTGATATTGCTCAAGTATAGTCATGTTGTTATTAACCTGATAGATGGTCATTTTTGGCATATGAACTAAACTGATAAAGGTCTCCTTAGGGCCATACTGCAATTTGGTGATTGTCCATACATATTATATTATGAACACTCCCATTTTACAGATAAGGCAATGTATGAAATCTTAAGCATTTATTTATATACTGTATATATTTAAAGCTTCGGCTTCCTTGAAAAAGTTGACATTGTATCTTGAAAGTGCTGGAAAAGTGCTTGAATTTTACTCTTAAAAAGCTGTACGAACCCTGATTATTTTTAACTGGATTGCTTTTGCCCGAGTACAGATGGAAATCTTTTTAGCATAACTCCAAATATCTACCCATGTCTCGTCATCAATATTAACTGATAATTCCTTCTCCCACACACCCTTGATCCTCTGTGTGTCAGTAGTAGAGGTACCAGCTATTACACCATAAAATAAAATCGACTTTAAGATTATTATTGTAAACTCAAAGGTTTTATGAATGTGTTTTTCTTCTTTCTATTAAAGTATTTTTCAAACACATTCACTGTTGGACAATGTCATGAGTGATGCTGTGCTGCAGGTTGTCCAATCAGATGGGATTGTTGTAGATACAGAACAAAATAAAGCACTAGTTAGTTACTCAAGTGTAATGGAAGTTGAGCAGACATAATACTGTATGGCCATTCTCTAAGGAAAGGGTTAGTGTCCAGGAAACTACGTGTACAAAGGAGAGACTGAAAACAATAATATATGAGACACACAAGACTAACTTGGTTTCTAGTGTGCAGTGTTTTACCCATATGGTAGATTATGTATGTTATTGGGATGATATAAAACACTTTTTTTTGTTGAAGATCTCCTATTATACTACTTTTCTGGTCTTAATTTCTTGTTAAAAACTGCTATAGAGCAACCTGACACGAATCACATCACAACTCTTCCTCTCAACCTAGCGCGCACTAGCCTGGCATTCCCAGACCTGCCACTAGGCGCTGGCAAATTAAATTTGCTGCGCGTGTTGGTCTGGACACGCTCCGTTGAAGCTTATCAAGAAAGCCAGAAATCTGGCGGGCGCGCCAGAGCCCCTTATATGGTACTCTGGGGAGGACGTAACCGGATGACGACAGTGACGTGCATGCGACGTCGAAGCCGTGATAGTAAACATCAGAGTTGGCTGCGGATATGTTGTGTGAGTTTGAGACTGCTTTGGCCTCGACCCTTAACGATTTGGAAGACGGCACTCAAATCTTTCATTAGCAAGTAAGTGGAATGTTCTATTTTGCCGACCGACAACGGCAAACGTTTAATTTAACAGTTTAACAGCTGTTCGCTAAACGAAAGGGGCTTACGTCGCCTTGTGCATCGCTCTGATTGGTTGTAGTGCTATCCAACTGCGTGCAGTGGCATTTGAAATGCACGAGTAGGAGCCGCCCCTTGAGTTGGAAATTACTATTGATCGTCGCCAGACCCTCTATCGTTTAAGATATCAGGGTCTGGATTTCCAGGCTAAGCGCGCACTGCAGTCTCTCTCAACACTCAGCTTTGTGCTTCTCCGCTCCCTCTCCCCCCCCTCCTGCAAACCCCACTCCCTTGTGATTGGTTACCTTCCTTCCGGAACACTTTCAGTGGCGCGAGGCAGACTTGAGCAGGAAGGTGGCAGCATTACCATACATGGAAACATCCGCTTGTGTGACGAAAAGAATGTCCGGAAATTCTGAACCGATTTGAACACGTGATTTCTCGACCGGCTGCCCTAGTGTTTAGTGCTCTGCACAGACACCCCAGACGGTCAGCAGGCAATACGTCTAAATGCATGTACGTAATTATTTGATACGCTAGTATGGTTAAACATGACTATAAATCATTATAACAACGTTTATAGGTCATAAAAGTCAAAAAGTATAATAGGTCCACTTTAAGGATGCTCCAATATGAAATATTAACTCTTCATTAACAAGATCTTTGAAGAAAACAACCTCACTGAGTCCTTCTGGACCCACTCACGCATAGGCTCAGGAAAGGCTTCATGTTGTAAAATGTTTTAGTTTTGTAACTACCACCATTGAATTCCTTGACCCCGAAAATATAGTTAAAATAATTGTTCCAGCTTATTTAGAAGGCAACGTATTACAAAACGTATGTTTACTGCGGGCATTGTGTAAATTCTAATATGAAACGTTGACATCTGGGCAAATGTCGACATGGATTTTCACTATACCATTTCCAAAACTGTAGAACTAGAAGTACTGTCTAGAAATGCAATTCCTGAAGAAATTGCGGTGTGAATGCTGATGCTGCTCTAGCTGATGCTGAAGAAGCTGACGCTTCACTGCTGAATGTTGATGAAGTATGAAGGATGAATATTACTGAATGAATAGAATAGTTGAATAATACAACGTATGAAAACACACACACACACACACACACACACACACACACACACTTATCAACCCTCACACACTCACCAGATATAAAAACCAATCTGAGTTTCAAAGAGATTTTATTTAGAAAATGCACAATACAAAGAGTACATAACTTAACAGGAATGAACCTGCCTGTCACTCAATTAAATAAAAAATAAAACATGAAAAAAAGTAATTCAAATATCAAAACATTATAAACTATTTTAATAAAGGTGTAATTAAGAAAACATTTGTGAAGTAAACTTCAAGTCATGTGGTGTCGGGGTGTAAGGACTAGTGTGGGACTATGTCTAGTTCTACACTTAAACATGTGCGTGTTTGTATTTAGTCATCAATGGCATTCAAAAATAAATTACTGTAAACTGCTGTATCATCTTTGCTTTGCAGTTTTCTTCTTACTAGTAAAAAGTGTATTATACCGTTCCTCAACAGGATTGTCATAACACCATAATATACAGTCAATACTTTAAGCCAATGCAGTGCGGACTTGGATGTAAAGTATCTAAAGGCTCATGCAAAATGAATGCCACAATCGTTCAGTGTCGTACAATCAGCTGGACCTTTAAGTTCATTCTGAGGGAACAGTGCTTTGGTTACCATAGTGCTAGAAATGAAAGATTTATTTCCTGGTCCGGTCATTCTCCATACATCAAATCCATACAGGTAGATTGTCTGCAAGGTGAATTAAAGCCACAGCGTGTGTTTGACTCTTCAGACCTGGCTGAAGATGGGACAGTTGTCATAGTATTCTACTGTGTGTGTCCAGTAATGAATGAACTGTTGCTTTAAGAGGTGGCATGCCCTAACATGAGCAGGAATCAACAACACAGTCATGACCTTGACAGATAGCATGACTGTTTTGTTAACCTCAGTATCCATGACCACAACACGTATCTCCTTAGATAAAGGTACATATTATGTAAACACAGAGGATTTGGAATGCTCCTCAGCCAAGTTCAGTGACAGTGAGCTTTTACTATAAGCAGCTTGAACCGGACGTTTATAAAAGTAATATCTATGGTGTGACCCCATGTGCTCAGCATGGATCTGCCTTTGGTCTCAGCAGGAGAGCGTGCTTCCTTCCTGTCAGAATGGTCAGCCTATTGCAGTGCAATACACCTTGTATTGGTTGTTGTCATTGGTGATGAGGTGATGTCATGCTGTGGCGGGCTTCATATTACAGAGGCCTTGTCCTGTCTGACAGGACTGTCCTCAGGGTTAAAGTCCACCTCTAGGAACTCACACTGGTTGCTGTCCAGAGACATTTTGTCCTCTTCCTCTGTGCTGCTGCCTGTGGTCTCTTTGCTTTGTGGTCGGCAGCTCCAGCCCGACTTGGCCGGGCCGACCAGAGCCAGGCAGACAGCACTGAGGCACATGCCCACTGCACAGGAGTAGAAGGCAGCCCCGTAGTTCTCTGTTACATCCACCAACCAACCTGGAAGGAGAGATAGGACAGCTGTTAGGATATACAGAGTACTTACTGATGGATGAAAGCAGAGGCTAGTCAAACAGTAAAGGTAGCAAAGATGTGTTCTACTAATTAAGCAAGGATGACCAAGAAAATGACTGTCTATTGCTTTTTACAAGAAAAACAAACCATTGCCATATCCTGGAGCAGGATAAGTTTACAGGTGTGGCTAGATAAACTATACAATTATCTTGCCATTGAGTGACTGTGTGTGTTTTGTTGTTGTTGTATCCATGTAGTTGGTGGAAAATTCAATACAAAAATTTATAAAAAAAAAAAAAAAAGCTAGCAAAGATCTTGTACCTCCTAGCGGTGGGCCTGCCAGTCCAGCAAAGCTCTGGATGAAGAGGTACACTCCTACGGATGAGGCCATCTTGTCGATGCCCACCACGTCCTCCTCAGCCAGCATGGGGATGTGAGTGGAGGCCACCGTGCCCAAAAAGTATCCATAGAGGGCACAGCAGACCACCAAGCCCCAGAACTCCCACACCACGGTGAAGGCCACCAGCACCAGGCATAGCAGCACCACACACAGCAGCAGAACCAGGGTCTTCCTGCAGCGCACCCTGCTCAACACCAGGCCGATGGACAGGCGGCCCAGGAACTCAGCCATGGCCATCACAGAGAGCATGTAGGAGGCCATGCTGGGCTCCACACCGCGGCTCTTACTCAGCTCTATGATGTAGAGCTGCGGGGCGAAGAAGCCCAGTGTGGCAAACAGGCCGAACAGGGAGTACCAGATGAAGGCCCAGTCTTTAACCACAGAGAAGTCCAGGAGTTTGGGTTTAGGAGAGGGCTGGAGAGGACCTGCCTCTACCTCTAACTCCTCCTCCTTCTCCTGGACAGGGCAGGGAGGTGTGGAGTATGCCTGCTCCAAAGCCTCTTTGTCTCTGCCCTGGCCCCCTGCAGTCCTCAGGTCTACGTTGGAAGCAGACATGGAGGTGACTCCAGAATCCTGGGAGCTTCCAGAACTGAGGGAGCTTGTGGTTTTTTCGTTCTCCAGCTCGTAACCATACTGCAGCTTCTTCAGAGACAGAGACTCTGTGTCCGATTCACTGTCCTCCTGCACAGGCTTTGGCTCAATTATGATTGGACAGAGGAGAAGCCCACAGCCAATCACAGAAGCCTGAAGGATGCCGAGGATCACCAGACAGTAGCGCCAGCCAATGTGTTTCTTTAGAATAGTGAAGGCTGTGGACAAAGGACAGCAGAGGTTACTGTCATTATTACGGCCGTGTGATATGACGAAATAAAAACGTCCATTAGTTTCATTTTATGCATTTATTTCATTGTGTCCCAAATCATATGCCTTGTGGCAATCTTTTTTAGTCATTTGGATGCCGCTTTTCTTTTTAATCGTTTTATCATCTCCAACTTCAAACTAACTTCACAGTGGTATCAGTTTAGAGGACATGACAAATGTAAAGAAGAATAAGTCTGAGCAATAGTAACGTGTTCTGCCCTTCTTGCAAGCACATTATAAAGGTCATATTTGAGCTAACTGCCCCTCTGTGACCGAACACTCACTTGGAGCCAATGCAAACATTGCAAAGGATTCTCCGGACGAAGCAACGGAGATGGCGAGGGCTCTCCGCCTGGAGAAGTACTGGGCTAGTATGGTGACGGTGGGTATGAAGCTGAGGCAGTAGCCCAGGCCTGTAAACAAGAGAAAAGGGGGACATGACAGCCACTGCCCCGCATGGTAGGAACACTGCAGGGCTAGGGGGAGGTTGGGTCAGTGATCAAGCTCTCAGACCACTCCTGTGTCAAAGGTGGCAGGCTTTGCTACAGCTGCTGCTGAAAAACACAAGGTATGTGAAGACAAAAAAGGAGAGAGAGAAGAGAGGGAGTTGGCAAGTTAGCTGTGGTCCAGTTCAGAGGCAACATGGTTATCACAGTGGGAGGGCTAGCAGTGCTTTCCAAGAAAAAACAAGTTTAAGTAAAACTAATTTCTCCAATTTGTCCTTCATCTAATAGTTCACTTTCATCCGGTCAAATTTTTCCTTCTTCCCCAGCCACTTACATCAAGCCTAATTTAATGTGTTAAGATAGTGGAGTGGATCTCACTGTATGGTGGTCAGAGGAGGCTGATCACCTGTCAGTCATTGGAAAGTTCAGGAAGAAAGAGATTAATGCACATTTGGTTGTTGACACTGCTAGGAGTCCCTTTAGTTCTTTATATAAGAAAAAAAGCAGTCCTTCTGCAAATGGAATTAAACAACGACACTGACAGACAGACAGATGGATAGATAGTAAGGGTGTCACAATCTCCATTGTAAGTCGGAAATCGATCGAAATGACGTCACGATCGCCACCTTCATGGTGGAAATGGCAACTGTCAATTAAGCCCCGCCTCCAAGATCATTATTGGCAGGTTTGAAAAAAAAAACACAGTATAAAACAACTGCTAAACGTCAACCGGACTTAAACCACCTTTGCAAGCTATGCAATGCACATGTAGCACATTAGCCGAACATGCTTTATGCGTTGAATTTGCCACATGAGCTAGCTGCTATAGTGTAATTTTAAAGGCGCACTATGTTAATTTGGGTGCGTCAGAGAAGTAAACATTTTCTAAGGTATATCTTGATAACTGAATAAACAAACCTTCCTTACAGGAAAATTGTATCCCTGGAACACTGTTTGAAGTTAGAAAGCTACTTGAGAAGGTACTGTATCAATGTTGTTGTTTACAACAGCATAGCCCACAGTTTCGTTGACAAACATATTCTACTCTCACATTTGGTGCCTCAAATTTTTTTTGTTGATTTATGATGATAGAATTATTCATCAAAACAAAGAATTACATGTAGAAAAATATGTTTTGTAAACTAACTGCAGGCTTTGCAAATGTAAACAAACCCCCCTTCCCTAAAAGTGCATAATGCACCTTTAAATTAGCTATCATTGCATAAAGCCAATGCTTCTAGACTAAAATGGCGAAGCAAAGCTGTGCTTAAAAAAATAAAAAATAAAATCACAACTGAAATGGACTGGAGGATTTGGAGAATGGTGACACCCCTCACAGACAGCAGTGGTGGTGTGGGTTTGCTCAGTACCTGAGACTATGCCGATGGTGATGTACATCTCGTTGATGGAGTTGGTGAAGGCAGAGCTGATGGTTCCCAGGCTGATGAGGAAGCCTCCCACCATCACCACCGAACGATAGCCAAAGCGGTTACTCAGCATGGTGGACAGGGGGGCTGGGGTGGGTGGGAAAGACAACTTCAATCATTTCAACTCCCTCCCGTATTAATTGCATAATATCTTGTACTGTTGCATTGTCACTGTGCAGAATGGCTGTTTACAGTGTGTTAAATGGTCTCTGTCTGCTGTCTTAAATTCACTTTAGCACAAGCGGTTGGAACTACAAGTAAGGGTGTACTCTCACACTAGGCCCAGTTGCCCCGAACCGTGCCATAGCAGGATTGCTATTTCATCTCTGTCCCTCTGCACTATCAATTAATCCGTAAAAATCCATCAAAATAATCGCAAAAAAAGAAGAAGCTTGTGCTCGTGTCGGCTCATTAGCATCTGTACCGTATCCAAGCACACCTCTCCCAACTGTGCCGGAGCTAAGGAACTGTACGAAATAGACTTTAGGGTGAAAACTAGGGCTGGGTATCGTCAAGGACTTCCCGATACGATACGTATCACGACACACTGGTCACGATACGATATATCACGATATATTGCGTACCTTGATACGGTATATCACGATATATTGCGATATTCTATACAAGTTGCCTTGTCAAACATAACAGCACAATATATTGATAATTGCACAGACGAATGAAGTCAAAACTATTTAATTCACAACTTCCTTTACTATTTTTCTTCCTTGAATTTTTTTTGGTTTTGGCACATGATCAAACACTGCTGCAGCTGCCATGACATCAAAATAACAAATGCAAGTCACTCTTGTACTTACTGTACAGGACACACTGAACATGAAAACACATCAGTGTGCTTTTGTGACACAGTGAATATTAAGTATTCTTATAAACAAAATTGATCTAACTTCAATAGTCAGTATCCTAGAGGCTCAGGCCTCACGGCAGACATGGGTTTGAATCTGATGGTGGCTGTTCTCTGCATTTTATTCCCTCTCTGCCCCATTTCATATCTGTCTCTCTGCACTGTCAATAAAGCCTTGAAAAAAAAAAAAAATTAAAATGTTTTAGTTATAAAAATCGATAATGATATCACGAAACTAAGTATCGCGATATATCGCAATATCGATTTTTTGACACAGCCCTAGTGAAAACTTAGCCTACTTGGACCTGGCACTGTACAGAAGGCCTACAGTGTGAGTTTGTCCTAAAAGATATAAGAAAGAAAAAAGCCGACTGACCGGCGAAGGTGAAGACGAAGACACAGATGGAGATAACCCAGGACACTCTGCTGTTGCTCTCTCCAAACTCCACCATGAGATCCTGGAGGAAGACGCCCAGGCTCTTGATGCTCCCGTAGGTACAGAACGACACCAGGAAGAAGGCCCCAGCCACGGCCCAGCCCCAGCCCCCATCAGGGACCTCTCGATACACTCTGGGAGCCAAACAGCGCTGGTCACTGGGTGCCTTCATCTCTACAGCAGGCCACCTGTTAGGGAGGAACATCAGTCAGTTCATGGTCAAGTCCCGCTTCAAGCTCATCCCGTGTTGGTTTTTTGAGCCACGCTTTCAAGACGCTATTGATTAGCTACATTTGCTTTAAATGCCCAGAGAACTACAGAGTTGGTGAGTTTCTTTGTCTTTCTACTCCACACGTTTCATTCTTTGATACATCGTTGATATATAAAATGGAATAATACACCTCCTCTTTGTGACTTTAATAGACCTTAAAGCATTATGTGGAATATCCATCAGACAATTTAAGAGGCCAAAATGCTGAACATATTTTTTGCATTCTTTTCAAAATGTAAGGATTTGCTGTTTTTCTAGGAAGAATAGCGACGCACATTTCTCTTACAATCTCCGAAATTAATTGATTAGCTGACTAAAATAATTGAATACAAAAATACATTGAAATTATGGACACAATCTCCATGTCTGTCCTCCCCTATGTGTCACTATTCTGTGAATGGAAATCCTTAGCACAGCGATGCGGTCACTCATGTGTACTGATGTTAATTCATTGTTTTCAACCTCATTGCTGACTGAAGTCCTCTTCTTGAGTAGTCTATTGTACCGAGGATGCATATCTGACATATTTATATTAATTATCTTTTATCTATATTTCTATTCAACATTATATGTATATAAGATATTATATTACTTCTAGTGATTGATATGTTCTAGTTGAAGATAAAAGAAGATTTTTGTTCTGGGACTCACCCTGTGTTGAATTAGGTAACATGGTGACATGCTGACTACCTGAAGTGTTTTTAAATCAGTTTACAGGTGCTCTTGTTTAGTTACCATATATGGACATGGAAATGTGACCAAGGTATGCTGTACGTTGGTCTCAAATTAATCAGGCTTAGAAACCCGTTTCTATACGGCTGACAAGCGTTTGCTGCAATTCGATTAGACTGTTTTGTACAGCCATCGACACTGTCTGTGAGGTGACAAAGCAGGATGGGAAAATCTATTTCATATGACCCTGAAAATGCGCCCTGAAACATCACAGAAAGCCAGGTAATGATATTATTATAATAACAGAATAGTAAAATGTCAGATGAATCTACTGTAGGCCTATAGCCTTTCCTCTAAAATGTGTGATGCCAGAGGCGCAGTGGCCAAGTTGCTAAGCAGCAGAGCTGCGCTCGTGCACGGCTGTGTACAGAGGGTTGGGGGGGGGGGGGGGGGGGAGAGAGTCCTGAGGGGTGGGGGTAGGGTGACCAGATGTCCCGCTTTGTGCGGGACAGTCACGCATTTCCATTACTTTTTACACGTCCCGCAAATTGAGACGTTGTCCCGCATTGTTATTGACAGTGACCCTTTTTAAATGCGTGTTTTATAATCTGGCATTTATCGGATATCTGTGTAGAGACAGCAGTCTCCGTTTGTGTGAGTGTGCGTCTCTCCGTTTGTCTGTGTGTGTGTGTGTGTGTGTGTGTGTGTGTGTGTGTGTGTGTGTGTGTGTGTGTGTGTGTGTGTGTGTGTGTGTGTAAATGTGACGTCATCGTCGAAATCGAGAGTGTCTCCGTTTGTCTGTGTCGCGCTGCTGTGCTCAGTGCGCTCTGTGAAGGTGCTGCCTGCTTCAGCGTTTACTTTCCTGTTACTTCAAAATAAACTCACGTTTGTCCAGTGAAATGCTAATGTGAAGCCAGTGAAATGCTTTTAATGTGAAGCTGCAGCCTTAATGCTCTATTTGTTTAAAGGTAACTTAACTGCTGCGCGCTGATCTAAAGATAGGCTAGTGTTTTTTAATATAGAAAGCCGTGTCTCTGGCATTACCGGTGGTGACACAAGCTTATTTTGCTAAAAATATTTGTCCCGCACAAACGTAGTCTTTGTCCCACATCTGGTGAATTGGTGGGGGAAGGGTTAAACGGAATTCCGAGGAGAAGCTAATTTCAAATCACGTTAGCTCTCTCACATTGTACAGTATAGCTTTAATCTAATAACGCGATGTATCCGCCTGCCTGCCACACACCAACTAACGTTATATGGTCCAGACTAGACAGCTGTTTCCTAGAAAGCGGGACAGCTGTGCTCTCTAGCAGTGTCAGCCACGAGTAAAGTTGACATCCTACTTACCGGCAGAGTTGGGGGATGGTAGAAACAGCCTTCTGGTGTTAATGTTATTTATCTATTCGACAAGATGAAGAGAGCAATAGCCTATTTTACCGACCTAGACACTTTTTTTAAAAACGCGTTTCTATTTTAAAATTCTAATAAAGCACTTGCTTCTACTGTTAAACAATAACAATCATTCGCGGACTAAGAGTGCAGATGATATGCTTCCCTATTGTATTTTCGCTGTGACATCCTTTCTCTTCCGTGACCTAGGCTATGTGCTCTCTGTTTTGGCAGCTCTTCGCCGGATTGAGCCAGTTCTCAAACGCGGGCGCATACATCCCTTCATGAACGCGCAGGGCGTCCCTTCAGAAGGAAAGTCTGTTTCTCTGTCTGTCTGTGTGTCCGTCTGACTCATGGACCTATTATAAAAGGTCTGACTATAGATGGATACTGCCCACTGCCGCGTGCAGCTGCCGCCTGTGTTGCGTTTCAGTGCCGATAGAGAAAACAATTAACCGTTTTGGATAAAGTTTTTGTTGATAGCCTTTATAATGTAGCCTCTGACTTCATATTTTCAGATAAACTCACAATTCGCAAAGGACTCTGTCAATTAAAGGGTTTATTTGAATGTAACCTAAAGGACAAAATGCTATTTTGAAAGATAGTTGATTGGTTATATAATTGCCTACTTTCCGCATTTCATCTTCGGACATGAGCGCAGCTCCTGGACGTGCTGTCGCGCGCACTACTGCATAGCGGGCGCGCGGCTGGGATGAACAGGTTTGTTCTAGTCTACTGTAGAAGAGGAAGCATTCCGCGTCCAAGAAACATCGTGGTTGTGTGTGTGTTTATATTTGTTTATACTCGACATTAACCCTTAAAACCCATTTAATTTTTCTTTTTTCTGATAATTTTGGCTGTGTTCATGCATATGGCATGAAATCTGGCAATAAAGTGTATTTTTACATGATAATGTTATTTCCAGCTCAGCTCCTACAGTAAGGCTAAAATACACTGTATACAAACAAGAGTTACTTTCAGACTGCTAAGGTCCATAAAACGTATATTAACACCCATTCAAACACCATTTTTTCAACGCACTGCCATTAAAGCATAATTCATGCATTTTTTTTTATATCTGGGTGTCAATCTGGGCTTCTACCTTGGAATTGATCATTTTTACTACTCTCCACCATATTACGTCATCATGCCCATATTTGGCATATGGAGAAAAAACAGGCTATTTCCACTATACATCACTGTCACAATCCCCCCTTCCTCTCCCTTTAGCTTTAACCCTGAGGAGTATGTGGGTGTGTGTATGTGTGTAAGGGGGTGTGTGTGTGTATCCATGACCTATGACATTATGAGCAAAAGGCTAGTGGTTTTCAAGTGGCCCTGTTTTCATTTACTCTGAATCCTCCTTGGAGAGCTGGGATGTTTCCTCTGACTTTCAGTAGTGGAGAATTAAGTTGGCCCCACCAACACCCATACAGAGATATACTCCTGCAGCCACTGGAATGGTACAGGGACCCACCTGTTACGCGTTAATGGAGGTTTCAGACACAGTGTCTGTGTCAGATTCCTATTGCTCGCTATCAGAATCAGACTCCATCACTGTTTCCAAAGCTTCATGCACTTCTTGTGTAAAGGCTCCCTCCATATTGCCAGGTAAGAAATAACTAGTTCCACAAGTCGCTTTGTATAAACTCTGGCTTCAATGGCAGTTGTGTAAACAGCTCAACAAGTTGTTATGTGTCTCTGACGGGTGCACCTTTGATGTGATTGAAGATGACCCATGTTTTAACTTATTTGAAGCAGTGCATGCTTGTGTGTATGGACCTCAGGTAGATGTGTGTGTTGTGCATTTATACAAAGTAATCTTTAGAGGGATTTACAACTTCTGCATGAAAAACTACACATGGAACAGAGTAAATGAAAACAGTGCCACTTGAAAACCACTAGCCTTTTGCTCATGTCTAGGTCATGGGGATACACACACACACACACACACACACACACACACACACACACACACACACACACACACAGTCTCTCTCATACACACAACTTTATTTAGCCAATGATGTCCCTGTTACACTGTTCCTGGCTCGTTCACTGTTCACTTCTGGATAATTAAAAAAAAAGAGTGGAAAATGTACATGGACTGCAGGTGAGGTTCTTTTCCTAACACAAAAATTATATTTATGATTAGTACTGATGTTGGTTTAAAAATCAAGCCTAAAAAAGTTGGGAAAATATCGACGTATAATATTTTTTATAGCTACCTTTTTCAAAAGTCCATTTTACGTACCTTAGCGGTATGACTGTCAGTTTATTACACTGTACAAAAAATAATAATGCCTAAATATCTGTGTTGCTGCTCAGCATTGACATATCCTAGGCCTAATAATTCAACACAAAAAAAAATTGTTTGCATGTAGTATATTGAAAATAATTAAAAAAAAAGTTTTTTCCTCATACGATGGCATCATGACCAAAACCTGGCATTTAAAGGGTTAAAATCTTTTAAAATTCATGAATATTTTATATTAATAGTTAGGTCAGATGTGGGGGAAAATAATTGGCAAAAAAAAAATTATGTATAATATTTTTTATAGCTACCTCAATGAAATGGACCTTAGCGGTACAAGTGTGCCTAATATTATAACGGGCCCTAAGGGTTAATAATGTCTCAAATCCACAAGCCTAAAATGTATTGTTTTTGAAGAGGCCACAAATAATTTATGTTGTGGGATGACTTACAATACATATCGAATATTGTCTCGAAATACATTTTAAAAATGTAAACCTTGGTTGATTCAAATAATTTATCTGTAAACTTGAACAAAATCAAATTTATGTTATTTGGAAATCGCACCAAAACACAATGTTAAAATAGTGATTTATAATAAAAATATAGAAAGAGTTTATGAAAACAAGTTTCTGGGTGTCGTACTTGACCAGAAGTTGTGCTGGAAGTCCCACATTAAATATCTGTGCACTAAAATGGCCCGGAGCATTGGAATATTGAGTTAAACTAGATACATATAGAACCAGAAAACCCTACATACTCTTTACTGCATGCTTATTTTACCATATCTGTTCTACGGTGTTAAAGTATGGGGAAACACCTACAAGAGAACCTTACAAAAGATTTGATCCTTTAAAAAAAGAGCAATCAGGATAATGAATCATGCAGGGTATGAGCACAGTCACTGACCATCTTTGATGGAATCTGATTGAGTTATCTATGTACTGTATGTTTTACAACATTGTTAACATAACATATTACATAACCCTTTCAACCCATGACTAACCATAATCCTGACCTTATTTGGCATTTGGCCAAGCCTTATTCATTGACGCAGCAGAATAAGTATTGGTAGGCCTAGATCAATTAGTTATTTCTAAATGTGCAACCTCTGTGCCAAACTTTCAACATACAGTAGCTTAACGATGTGCTGAGGTTAAATATTTGTAGGAAAATAGAAAAGCACCCTCAGAGAAGCATCTAAAGGGAAATATCATCAATTCATTTTGTTGGCTCTTAAATGGAATTTGACAAATATGATGCAAAAGAATTCCTGACCCTATCAGAATAATTAATATATATAAAAACCTTTTTCTTTTAGGTAGTGCCATTGAGAGCGATCTCTCTTTTTCAATAATGCCCTGATTACATATAAAAAAAAATCCCCAAAAATACAGAGCATACGAAGAATAAAATAATCCAAATTACAATGTACAAAAAACAATAAGATCATAAAATATCCGAAAATTTCAGGTAATTGAGGTAATTACCTGAAATTGAGGTAATTTTTTTGTGTGTCTTTTAATCTATTTTACTTTGCACATTTATATATTGTTGATGAATGTCATTATAAATATAATATAGTCAGTATTTATTTCTGTCTTATCTGTAAATGACTCACCTGTCTGTCAGCTGGGACTGGGTCCTTTGGACTGTGCAGGTTCAGAAGTGCCCTGTCCTGAAATACTTCAGTCTGAACCAGGGTCGGCCAGTCCTAGTCCAGCCCTTCAATCTGATTGGACCCCTTGAGTGTCACCTCAAAGCCTAGCATTATCATTGGATAAGAACCATGAAGGAAAGCTTGCCCTTAATCTTCATTATTTGTCTGAAAAAGTGCTGTGTGTTCTCTTGTATGGAGGTTCATTGTGACATCTTTCCTATCCGATGCTCTATGGTGCTTTGCTATGCTGAAATTGTAATGATGAACTCAAGTCCCAAGTGCAACATAACAAGGAGTGTAAAGAACATGCGTAATTCCAATAAAAGTCACTCAATGTCTGTGTGTGAATATGAGAAGTGACAGACTGTATAAAAGATGGTTGAATGTTTTGTCCAGTCTAGGACTATCTTTCTCTTATTTTTTTTAAGGGTTAACTTTTTTATAAAGTTTCAGTGGAGGGGAATTTGTTTACATTTGCAGAGCCAGCAGTTAGTTTACAAACATATTTTCTCTGCACGTAATTCCTAGTATTATATAATTATGTCATCATAATTAAAACCAAAATTAAAACCGTGGGCCCCGCTGCTGTAAACAACAGTGAAACAGTAGCTTTAAATTTCAGATAGCTGTCTAACTTCAAACAGTGTTCGAGGGATCCAATTTTCCCGTAAAGAAAGTTTGTTGATTCCGTTATTAGAATATACCTTTGAAATTGTTCACTTCTCTCACACTCCAAAAGTTACATAGTACACCTTTAACTTTAGATCCTTCTTGACTCATGGGCCGTTGCAGCTGTGCCCTAAAAGGTTTACCTGTCAGAGATTGTTTTTCTATTGTTTGTTTTGTCCTTCTCCTCCTTCTCTCGTTCCCCCTGGGATCACTCACAGTACGTTTTTCCCTCTGGGTGGGAAGTTATAGCTGCCTTGAGATTGTGTAATGTTTGGCAACCGTGTGTTTTTCCTGATAAACGGAACAATGACCTCTAGCCTAGGATATTTGTCTTACACAGCTGTCTTTCAGGTCTAGATTACAGAAGTGTCTTGGGATCTTTGAATTACATAGTTGAACGTAGGAAGCAGAAATGCAACATTGAACTTTGAGTTGGAGGACTTCAGTATATCAATTTTATATAATCTTAATTTTATGCCGCTTATAGATAAACTCTAGATTGGGTACCAGGTTCCATTTTGAACCCGGTTTGAACCCGTTTCTATCTCTAAAGGCCAGGACACACCAGCCCGAAAATCGCCGTCGTTGAGTCGATAGGGGGTCGGGAGACGAATCTGTTTGGTGTGTGCCGTGACGTCGGCCGACGTAGAGGTCGTCGGGCTTGTTTTGAGCCGATTGAACATGTTCAATCGGCAGCCGACCGTCTTTCATTTGGAGCAATTTGATTGGTGGAGGGCTAGCGAATCAGTGAAGCCCGGAAGTGAGGCGGGTAGCACAAATAGCTAACAACAGCTAGCCATCGTTTTAATGTGTTTGTTCGTTTCGTTTTGAGAGTACTCACATGCATCAACCCTTGTTGACTGCTCGACACCATGCTCGACACACTGTGCTAAAAATTGTGCTCTTATGGTCCATAAATATAAATACGTATTTCTATCTATGTTTATGCTCTAGAGAGCTGTCCCATCATTTCCGGCTTTCGTATTTTTTCGGGCCACAATACAGATTAGCGCCGCCTGCTGTTATGGAGACATTACGTCCCGCGCAAGCAACAGAGCGTACGGAAAGTCAGCAGTCAGTTTGGTGTGTTCTCTGGCCGCGACGGGAAGCCTGGAGCTTCCTGAAACGGCCGACTCCATTTTTTGCGTAGTCGGAACAAGTAGAAACAAGTCGGACTGGTGTGTCCTGGCCTTTAGGGTGTATTCACACTGGAAAAGTCCGCTAGTTCACTTGCTTTGGTCCAGACCAAATAGAGTTTTGATTTTTTTTGTTTGGTGTGGTCCACTTTCATATTGCCCCTTTTGCAAGTGAACCAGCATTACGAAGCAAAACCACACGTGATCTGAGGTCATTCATTCATTGGACAGACATTCTGGGGTGGAGAGAAACAGGAAGCACGAAGTTAAAACTGCGAAATATATCATTGATATAATATGGGGTTAAAAATAATAAAATGGCCTACATCTAACCTATAAATAAAGAGGAAAAACATCAAATTATTGTTGTTTCATATGGTTATATGTAGCCCTATGTCAATGCCACGTTATGTGGCTTGTAGCCTACAATGTGAAACATCATTTTTACTGTATTGTTGGTGCTGGACGCGCGTCACACGAGAAGAATAGCTCAAGCTGACACTCAGCTGATTAAGCTGTGTATCAGCTGGATCGGCGCAGTTCAGCTCCAAACTGACACGGGGATAGTATTGACGGTCCCGTACATGGGAAGCAAAATAAAAACACACACTTCTTGCGCAGCGTGAACCTGTTGGCACTGTGCGAGAGACGCTCCCCTCTCCTTCATCTGATCGCTGAACACATTCAGCATGTTTACGTGTCCTCTCGATCAAATGTAATATATTGTTCTGGGCTCCCGGTCAAACCACAACTTATCGTCCTAACAATGGCGACAACAACACTTTCCCATAATGTGAAGCTGACGGCTATTTATTAAAAAAGAAAAGAAAGAAAAGGCACAGTGCCTCCTGCATTTGGGTCGGATCGAGTCCGGACAAATTCACACCACAAACGAACTGCAGCAGAGTGCGTTTGGAAACGCACCGAGACTACCTCTTCAGCTGGGTCTCGGAGCGTTTGTTTGGTCCGCCCCCGAGTGCGATTGCTGTATTCACACCTGCCTGAAAGATGCGCACCGAAGGCAGAAGTGCATCTGAGTTCGTTTCAACCGAACTAAACATGGCATGTGTGAATACACCCTTAGTGGCCGTAAATGACCCCACTTAAAACCATAAACACAGTACAGTAAGTCAGTCATAAAAATCCTATTGAGAAAACCATTTTAGAAAGTGAAAAAATACCAATCCATGGAATCAAACCTGACCAATTCTTTACTTTGCATAGGTTCATTCTCACTCCACTCTGAGTTTATTTATTTCACTTGTTTTGGTCTTGTGCGATTGGCAAAACACTTTTGCTCTTTTACAAATGATAATATGCACAATCAAACATACAGTACATAAACACCTTTTAAAAGGCATCCAGGAGGCATACACACAAACGTTTGATACATGACAATGCAGTAAAATACAATACAGAATAAAAATGAACACAATTCAGTTCTTTATCATGGACGTAAACTAAGGTATTCATAATATGAAACAAATAAAATAAACGCAACTTAATAAAATATTTGTCAAGTATTAAAGTTATTAATATTGTGGTTATATTTCTGCTCCAGCATGCACATCATACTTTTAATAAAACTCTCCTTTAAGATACTGTTTTCTTTTAGTAGCTGACTGTAGCAGCTACAAGTTTGAAAATGTCATCTGAGTTCACGGTTGATGTTTTGAAACTCAACAGTAAGCTTAGAGGACGTTTGGAGGTACTATTTGTTCTGTGACTAAATCAGAAATGTACCTTTAATAACACAATCATAACGCAACATGAGACCCAGACTTCGGTCCACTCCAAAATGACTACACGTCTACTTCTTGCTCAGTGTTTTGTTTCCTATGTCAACAAATTAATGATAATTCATATAATTTTTTCTCTATAACTGAAAAAATTACTTGGCACCCTGAAAGTTTTTTTTCTTCTTTTTTTTCTCTTCATCTCACTTGCCCAGTGTCTGTCTCTCTGTCTGACTGCTTGTCCATCTGTCCTTCTACCCACTCACGAGCGCCGCGCCCGGCTGCCTCTGGTCCCGTCGCGGCACCAATTAATCTAACAAAACACATCAACAGCACCCGTTAGTTTTGGCTACTTTTCTGGTACACAGTTAAAGGAAAATTCCTGTACAACTTTTCAAGGACTTTCTATGTTATAATCTTTAAATGTGTATATCTCTGCTGACATAGAGTCCTCCTACTTTTGTTAAAATAAAAAGTACAGGGAACGGGATGTAAAGTTAGCATAACCGATAGACAGAATGGCTTTAATGATGAGAGTAATACTCATGCAAGGCACCTAGGTAATAAAAGCTAGTATGGATGGATATTCATGGATTGACTCATGCATTTCACTTGAAGAAAGATCATAAAAACAGGGAGAGAGATTGCTGCTCTGATTATTATTTTGGCTCCATGCACTTTTATGATGATGTTCAACAATATGGTTGGTTTAAATATATTCAGTGTAATTAGATGATGAATATATTGGCAAATATTTACTCCATCAAAAAAATTCCACTCATTCTAGTTGTATAAATGACAAGCATTCTGATTCTGATTTTTCAATGACAAATTGAAGGAATATTGATTGAATTGAATTCAATCATGTAGCTTTTAAAAGGTGGAGTCATCGATTCTGAAGAATGCTTTTTTTGTCAGAATCACTTTTTTTCCAAAATTAGTTAGTATCTGAGTTTGTGCGCTGAAAAAGGTCCAGTGTTAATACACAGCCTAGGCTCTGTAAACAGGAATGTAAAGAAAGGGTATATAAACAAAGTGGGCCCAGCATTCTCCAGAATTAATTTCAAATATTATTTCTCACTGGCATTTTGTCCACAATAAGCATTCCACTTAAGTTTGGCTGTGACGTCACTAGTGTTCTGCCCCCACAATTAGTTTTTTGCTTTAGACACCTGGTGGTTACAAAAGGCATTGCATGTGTGTTTTGTGTTTTTTGACCCTCCTGTGTTACCTTAGTTTAGTTTTGATGCAACCAGCAAGAGAGCTCAGCATACAGTTAATTCTCTCCTTTGTTGTCCTGAGAAAGTCTCAGTCTGTGAGTATTTATGTTTAAAGCTTCTAAATCACTTGTGTGGCATAGCAACTATGTTTGTTTAATTTCTGAGTGTTCAGTTTTAACTTAAATTTGGCGATGCTAATCGCGGCAGCATTTTACATTAAGAATACATTGTAAGTTAGCATTGAAGCTAGCGGGACCTAAAAGCCTTGTTCATGGCTGCTCATTTGTTTATGCTAGTAGTGTTGAATATGAATATATTGTAAAGTCCTTTTTTGTATGTTTTACAGTTTTACAAAAATCATCTGAAGTAAATGGAACCTTATCACAAAGGCCTAAACTCTATCCTGTATCCTGGACTTTATTTCAAGGAACCTGAACTTCTTGTTAGCTATCTGCTAAGCTAAACTAACCGAGAGCGAGAGCAGAATAGTAAAAAGACTCAACTTTCAGTCTTCAATTAAAGTGAGACATAAACACTGCATAATATACAGCTCAGCATAGATTCAATAATCTATCATGGAGGATCAAATAGAAGAAAATCCTCTAACAGACACACAAGATGGGCAGTCTCAGCACTCATCATGTGCAAGACATTCTAGCCGTGCTTCAACACATTCTAGCCGTGCTTCAACAAACAGCTCTTCCGCAGCCAGAGCACGAGCTAGAGCTGAAGCTGCTCGAGTCAAGGCTTCATACGCTCAAAAAGAAGCAGACATGCTTATCCAGCAGGCAAGATTAGAAGCTGAAGAATTTAAGAAAAAAGCAGAGATCGAAGCCGAACAGAAACGTAGGGCAGCTGAGTTAAAGGCTAACCTGAACGCACTAAAAATGCAGGGTGCTGCTGAAGCAGCTAACACTGAGGCTAATGTTCTAGAGGCAGCTTATGAGGACGAAGAACCACTCAGACAGAATGTCACAAATATGGCTCCTTATCCCTCATCTCAACGCACTGGTGAATACGTGCAACAACATTCTCGGGACCACGGTCAACAACAGCCCCAACTTGTGGATCGGAAACCCATCTCTACACCAGAGCGCCAACCAAAAATGGACAAAGGTGATACAGATAATTGTGGTTTTCACACACTGGACCAAGCCACCTACGCTTCATTCCAAGAATTGCCAGCACAACGCCAGCATGTGAGTACAACCTATGCACAGCAAAGCGATTTCAGTCCTCCAAAGTTCCCTAAAGAAGAACGCAGTCCTCTCCAGACTCACTTCACACCCACTGAAGGTAAAACCAACTACATGCACGCTGCAGCGCCTCCACGTGATCAGTCAGGCATGACAGACTTAGCCAAATACCTTATACGGAAAGAAGTGGTTAGCTCTGGACTCCTCAAGTTCGACGACAGGCCAGAGAACTACTGGGCCTGGAAAGCTTCTTTTATCAACTCCACTATTGACCTGAACCTTTCCGCACGAGAGGAGATAGATCTACTGACCAAATGGCTCGGGCCACAGTCTGCAGAGCAGGCCAAACGCATCCGTTCAGTCCATATCCATGATGTCAGCTTGGGGCTTCAGATGGTGTGGCGGAGATTGGAGGAAAGCTACGGCTCAGCTGAAATGATAGAGAACGCTCTGTTGAAGAAAGTAGAAGAATTTCCAAATATCACAAACAAGGACAACCAGAAGCTGCGGGAGCTAGGAGACCTATTGCAAGAGCTGGATTCAGCGTTGAAAGACGGTTTCTTACCTGGGCTATCTTACCTTAACACATCTCGCGGAGTGAACCCCATCGCTCAAAAGCTCCCCTACAATCTCATGGAAAAATGGATCTCAGTTGGTTCAAGATATAAAGAAAACTACAAGGTTCAATATCCTCCCTTCAGCGTATTTGTGAAATTTATCCAAGACCAAGCCAAGACACGAAATGACCCTAGTTTTTCAGAACTCACCATGGCTGGGTCGCTCAGGACGGATAAATCTCTGAAGCCTATGAAACCATCTGTGTTCACCAGGAAGACCGAAGTCTCACCTGGAGCTGAATACAAGCAAAGTGCCCAGAGCAGAACAGCTGAAGATCCAGATAGACTGTGTCCAATACATAGTAAGCCCCATCCTTTAAGAAAATGTCGTGGCTTCCGCAACAAAACCTTGGATGAAAGAAAGGCTTACCTGAAAGAGAAACACATCTGTTTTAAGTGTTGCGCCTCAACCAGTCACTTTGCCAAAGACTGTGACAAAGCTGTGCTGTGCAATGAGTGCAACAGCAACAGACACCCATCTGCACTTCATCCAGGGCCAGCTCCATGGAATCCAGCGAGCTACACTTTTACTGAAGATCAAGGCGGGGAGCAACAACATGACGAGACTCCAGAGGTGATGTCAAAATGCACAGAAATCTGCGGGGACTCATTTGGCTCACGATCCTGTGCTAAAATATGTTTGGTCAGAGTTTACCCTGCAGGTCAAAGAGAAAGAGCCATAAAAGCATATGCTGTCCTTGATGAACAGAGTAATCGGTCCTTGGCCAAGTCCGAACTGTTTGACACCTTTGGCATTGAAGCAGGTGCTGCGCCATACACCCTTAAAACTTGTTCAGGGGTAGTGGAGGCATATGGGCGACGTGCAAGCAATCTTGTTGTGGAGTCAATAGATGGTGACACGCAAATCCCTCTTCCTACCATCATTGAGTGTGATATGATGCCTGACGACCGTCTTGAGATCCCCTCACCTGAGATAGCACGCCATTATCCACACCTCAAGGCACTGGTGGATAAAATCCCACCTGTCGATCCCGAAGCAGCCATTCTCCTTCTCCTCGGCAGGGACATACTACGTGTACATAAAGTGCGTAAACACCACAACGGACTTGACAATGCACCCTATGCTCAACAACTCGACCTTGGCTGGGTTATTGTTGGAGATGTATGTCTGGGGGGAGCCCACAAGCCAAGCACCATCAATGTTTTCAGGACCAATGTTCTACCAAATGGACGAACATCTTTTCTTAGTCCATGTGCCAGTGTAATCAACGTCAAAGAGCAATTGGACAAGAAAACAGAAAGTCAATGCGCCAGAGAATTCAACCTCCTGGACAACAACACAGATGAACTTGGAGTCAATGTATTCCAAAGGACCAAAGATGATGAGAAAGTAGCCTTGTCAATGGAAGATGAAACATTTCTAGAGATCATGGATAGAAATGTCTACATGAATGATGCAAACGGCTGGGTAGCTCCGTTACCATTCCGTAGCCCGAGGCGTCATCTCCCAAATAACAGAGAGCAAGCAGCAAAACGTTTGTCTTCTCTGAGTCGCACTTTAGAAAGAAAGCCAGACATGAAAAAACAATACATCGACTTCATGCAGAAGACGTTTGAGTCTGGCCAGGCAGAGCTAGCACCACCGTTGAAGAAAGATCAAGAGTGCTGGTACCTACCAACATTTGGTGTCTACCACCCCCAGAAGCCGGACCAAATACGGGTGGTGTTCGATTCTAGCGCCAAGCACGAAGGTGTCTCTTTAAACGACGTCCTCTTAAAGGGTCCAGACCTAAATAACACTCTTCTCGGTGTCCTCATCCGCTTCCGCAGAGAGCCGGTTGCAGTTTCGGCGGACATCCAACAGATGTTTTATTGTTTCACTGTCTGTGAGGACCACCGTGACTTTCTGAGATTCCTGTGGTTCGAGGATAACGACCTCACAAAACCAGTGACCGAGTACCGGATGACAGTACATGTTTTCGGTAACAGCCCTTCACCAGCTGTTGCCATCTACAGCTTGAGACGAGCAGCACAAGAGGGACGCAAAGAGCATGGGACAGATGCTGAGAAATTCGTCATGAGGAACTTCTATGTGGATGATGGACTTACCTCTTTCCCCACTGCAGAAAAAGCCATTGATGTTCTGAAGAGAACAAGGGAGATGTTAGCTGAGTCAAGCATCATGCTACATAAGATTGCCTCTAACAGCAGCATTGTTATGGACGCATTCCCATCAGAAGACCATGCTAAAGGTCTGAAAGATCTTGACCTTAAATCTGATCCTCTGCCTCCCCAACGCAGTCTCGGCCTCAGATGGGACCTACAAACAGACAGCTTCTTCTTCTCTGTGTCCAACAAAGAAAACCCGTTCACTAGAAGGGGCATACTCTCAACTGTAAACAGCCTCTTTGACCCCTTGGGTTTTGTATCACCAATCACGATACAAGGTAAGGCACTCATGAGAGAGATATCCACAGGAGAGTATGACTGGGACACTCCATTGCCAAAAGAGAAAGAAATACAGTGGAACGCTTGGAGAGACTCCCTAACAGAGCTTTTACAGCTTCAGATCCAACGGACCTACGTGCCTGTTTCTCTGCTCACCACTGGCCACAGAGAAATCTGTATCTTCTCCGACGCATCAACTCTAGCCATATCAGCTGTAGCTTACCTCCGAGTTGTCGACACAGAAGGACAGAGCCACGTCGGCTTCATCATGGGGAAAGCTAAGCTGGCGCCACGTCCTGCGCACACAGTTCCTCGTTTGGAACTATGTGCAGCTGTTCTTGCAACGGAAATGGCAGACCTGATAATGGAAGAAATTGATGTAGAGATTCACGCAGTCAAGTTCTACACAGACAGCAAGATAGTGCTGGGTTACATCTACAACACGTCCAGGAACTTCTATGTCTACGTGGCAAACAGAGTGACAAGAATCAGGAAATCTTCTCGGCCAGATCAGTGGAACTACATCAATACCAAACATAATCCAGCAGATCATGGGTCAAGGTCAGTTCCAGCCAACCTTCTCAAAGATTCCAACTGGTTTTCAGGTCCAGCTTTTCTTACCAAACCTGATGAAAAACAGTTTGAACAGCCAGAGACGTATGACCTTCAACATCCAGAAACCGATGTAGAAGTTCGCCCTGATGTTACAACCTACGCTACAAAAGTTAGTGATGAACTTCTTGGATCTCATCGGTTTGAAAGATTCTCCAATTGGAAATCACTTACCCGTGCAACAGCCAGGCTCATCCAAAAGGCCAGAGCTTTCTCCGGAACATCCGACTGTAGTCAGAAAAAAGATGAACTTCTTCAAGCAAGACTCGTCATCCTAAAAAGTGCACAACACGACTCCTTCAAAGAAGAAATGAAAAACCTGGCTAAGGCGGAAGAAGTCTCAAGAAGCAGTCCACTCAAGACTTTAGATCCCATTCTTGATGATAATGGTTTGCTGAGAGTCGGAGGACGTCTATCGTTAGCAGACATGTCCTGGGAAGAAAAGCATCCTGTCATTCTCCCCAAGAACCATCATGTTTCCACTTTGCTGGTAAGACACTACCACGAACAGGTTGCTCACCAAGGTCGACACTTAACAGAAGGTGCAGTTCGTTCAGCTGGACTCTGGATTCAAGGTAGCAAGGGGTTGGTGTCGAGTGTACTACAGAAGTGTGTGACCTGCAAAAGACTAAGAGGGAAGTTAGAAGAGCAAAAAATGTCCGACTTACCTGTGGAAAGACTTACTCTGGATCCTCCGTTCACTCACGTTGGACTCGATGTTTTCGGACCTTGGACTATCACAACACGCCGGACCAGAGGTGGCCAAGCGGAAAACAAACGCTGGGCAGTCTTGTTCACCTGTCTGTGTACACGAGCGGTGCATATTGAGGTTATAGAGAGTATGTCAACATCCAGTTTCATTAACGCCCTGAGAAGATTCACTGCTATCAGAGGACCTATGAGACTATTGCGCTCTGATAGAGGCACTAACTTCATTGGAGCGTGCAAAGAACTGCAGATAAACGCAGAAGATCCTGAGTTGAAAGCTCATCTGCAAAACAAAGGATGCACCTGGTCGTTCAACCCTCCACATTCCTCGCACATGGGTGGGGTGTGGGAGAGGATGATCGGTGTGGCTCGTCGCATTTTGGATGCCATGTTGCTGAAGGAAAACTGTCGCCTCACCCATGAGGTCCTTGTGACACTTATGGCAGAAGTCATGGCAATTATGAACGCAAGACCTCTAGTTCCTGTCTCTTCTGACCCTGATATGCCAGCTGTCTTCACACCTGCCATGCTGCTCACTCAGAAGATTGACACAGTGTCTGCTCCACAAGGGAACATGGATCTTAAGGATCTGTATACCAAACAGTGGCGACAGGTCCAAGCCCTTGCCGAGACGTTTTGGAGACGCTGGAGGCAAGAGTATTTGGCAACCCTTCAGTCTCGCAAGAAGTGGACATCGGACAGATCGAACCTGCAAACAGGAGATCTTGTACTCCTGAAGGACAGTCAAGTTAAAAGGAATGAGTGGCCAATGGGAACTATCGTGGAAACCATTCCCAGCCGTGATGGAAGAATTCGGAAGGTTGAAGTCAAGATCATCCGACAGGGTACCCCTAAGGTGTATTCAAGACCTGTTTCAGAAGTGGTACTGCTCCTCAGTAAAGAGACTTAATGATATTATAAAATATCAGGCGGGGAGTGTTCTGCCCCCACAATTAGTTTTTTGCTTTAGACACCTGGTGGTTACAAAAGGCATTGCATGTGTGTTTTGTGTTTTTTGACCCTCCTGTGTTACCTTAGTTTAGTTTTGATGCAACCAGCAAGAGAGCTCAGCATACAGTTAATTCTCTCCTTTGTTGTCCTGAGAAAGTCTCAGTCTGTGAGTATTTATGTTTAAAGCTTCTAAATCACTTGTGTGGCATAGCAACTATGTTTGTTTAATTTCTGAGTGTTCAGTTTTAACTTAAATTTGGCGATGCTAATCGCGGCAGCATTTTACATTAAGAATACATTGTAAGTTAGCATTGAAGCTAGCGGGACCTAAAAGCCTTGTTCATGGCTGCTCATTTGTTTATGCTAGTAGTGTTGAATATGAATATATTGTAAAGTCCTTTTTTGTATGTTTTACAGTTTTACAAAAATCATCTGAAGTAAATGGAACCTTATCACAAAGGCCTAAACTCTATCCTGTATCCTGGACTTTATTTCAAGGAACCTGAACTTCTTGTTAGCTATCTGCTAAGCTAAACTAACCGAGAGCGAGAGCAGAATAACTAGACTAGACTATAATTCTTCTCTAAATACTATTTTGAATTGCTATAGCCTGCCCCCTACATTTGCGGCAGAATCACGCAGGCACTCCGGAAGTAGCGTGAAATCGGTAATGTATTGCTAGCGATAAACAAAAACATTTACTGTTTTTTTTTTCTTTGCATTACTATTCGGCTTACTATTTAGACATGGCAAAGCAGTCAATATAAATAACACAAATTCCTGTTACATAGTTACGTAGTACAGCTTTAGGTTGGACTGCTGGTTTGTTGATAGTCTATCAATGTTGACATTGGAGAAAATGGGGTGGTAAGTTAGCTTGCAGTCTTTGTCCTTCTGTTTGCGTGAATGCTTTGCCATGCCTAATATGACAGACACCGGTTGTAGCATTGCGCTACCTATAGCTGACAGTTAGCACATGTGGATGCTCACAGGCGGGAACTCGTTCTCATCGTCCAGACACACGGGGCCAGCAGCAAACTCGTGTTCTGGAATGACTTCACCGTTCTTAGCCCCGCCGTCTTCAGAGTAGCCTGGGGACAAACACAGGGAGAGCCACACAAGTCATTAAGGCAGCCTGAGCTTTACTTTACACAGGCAGAACAATGTCTTCTCCATAAAGCACTATTTTGAAGGTAATTACAGAAGGATTTGTTCATATGCATATGCACAAAGCAAACAATGACGCAATAATAAGCCATTTAAAAAGGTGCAGTGTGTAGTATTGGCGTCACATGGCATCATCTAGTGATGATATTGTAGATGTCAACGCTCCCCTCGCAAATTAAGAAGCACACTATATGCAACATTTTAATGAAAAAATAAATTATAGTCACACAAAAATAATCCCTCTCAATGATCACTTCTGCCCCACTAGATTGAGTGGTGGTGTGTTTAACTGCACAGTCCTCCTCTCTGGCTGTATTTTACATACAAACATTAGTTGGTTTTGTTTTGCAAACACAAGATTCAGACTAAACTCCACCCCAGCTCCTCCCTGCTGCTCCGGGCTTTGTTTACATTTTCATGAGCCTGAAGTTACTTTTCTCTACATGTTATTCTTATGCCCTTCTGCCGCAGACAGTGAAACAGTAACTTTAAATATATAGCTTTCTAACTTCAAACAGTGTTACTGGGATCCAATTTTCCAGTGAGTAAAGTTGGTTGATTCAGCTATGAGAATAAACCTTTAAGGAGAGCCACATTGTGAATGGGGTTGAGTTGAGAGGGGGGGAAGTCACACCCTTCCTGTTACACATGGATGGAGTAATGTGTTGAGACTGAGCCACTTACCGGTGAGTGTTGCAGTGACGGGCGGCCCAGAGGCTGGTAAGGCAGCGGTGGCAGCGTAGGACGGACACTGTGCTGGCTCTGTCAGCTCTGAGCCTTCTGATGCTGCTCCTTCACTCTGCTCATCATCAGCACCAAAAAGCCTGAGACAAGAAAGCAACAACACTGTTTTTACTACTTTCCCTCATTCAAGAACCAGTGTTCATACACAACCTAGGCTCCGTAAAATGAGTATGTTGCTGGCTACTGCAGGCCCCTTTGTTTACATTCCAGTTTACACAGCCTAGGATGTGTGTCCACACCATTTATTTTCAGCGCACACACGGTACAGATAGGTAGCAGACGGTGAGGTGATATTCACTGATTTTGACAATAAGGGATTTTGACAACAACCCTACCCACTACCGCTTTTAGTCTTTAGAAAGAACATATACTGAAAGCTCCTCGTAGCCAATTAACATCACAGAGTCCCCCCCCCTCTCTTTAAGCCAGATGCCTAACATTAGCACACTACTCCTGTGAAAGGAGCTGTAGTCTCACTCACTCACCTGTGTTTATGGGCCAACTGGCACTCTCCTCCCTCCAGTGGATCCATGTTGTAGATGGACAGCTGGCCGTCAGCCGTGGCAACCAGCAGACGTGGAAGCTTCTGGATCCTGAAACATTCACATTGAGTAATCCAGTTCAGTGGTTTTGGAATAGTTCATGATTTTTCATTCAACAGTGAGGACCTCAAACTGCTCTAAACCTCTTCTCTCTTGAGGTCTTAAGGAAAGAAAATACAGGCAAAAACTTTTTAAAGTATTTTAAGCACCATTATACAACCATCTTTGACCACCATTATCTTAACACTATTTTTTTTGTTTGTTTGTTTTTACAATTCTCTGAACCAAAAATCTTAACTTCTAAAGCACTTACGTCAACTATACTTTCTATACTCTTTCTTGACACTATTCTGAAGGTTATTTTAGAAGGATTTATCCATGTGTTGTTAATGATCTGATTTATGATACTTTATCTTTGGAAACTAACATTCACCTGCAGTGTCTCCCCTTAAACATACTCAAACATAAACACATAATGAATGGGTGTAATCATAGATAGTTTAGTTTATACATGTAAATGTAGCCCCCTGAAAACCTCCAGTCAATGGGCCCCCCTTACTCATACTTTACTTGTATCAATGTGTGTGTGTGTGTGTGTGTGTGTGTGTGTGTGTGTGTGTGTGTGTGTGTGTGTGTGTGTGTGTGTGTGTGTGTGTGTGTGTGTGTGTGTGTGTGTGTGTGTGCACTCATCCCTAAATAAACACATACATGTATTTGTAGATAGACTAACTATCTTATCAACCAGGGACGTGCAGCGAGAGTTTGGGGAGAAGTAGCTCAAGTGAGAAAAAGGACTCTTTTGTGATTATTATACTGTATATGTTTAAAAAAATAGTAGCACATTTCTGACTTACTTACCAATTTATTGTAATACCCTAAAACTCACGCAATTGCTTAATATTCAACAGATTTCTATAAAATAACATTGGTTTTCTAGAGTATTCACTAGGTTTATCACAGGAGCAGGCAACAACAAAGGACACTATCACAGATATTGCCGCACCTAAGGTGCAGTAAAGAACTGGTCAGACATTCAGGGCCGCCCATAAGGGGTAGAAAGTGGGAAAGCTTTCTAGGGCCCAGCCCTTGGGGGGCCCATGGTCTTTTAACAGAAATATTCACTATAACCATTTAAAACTTGCATGACCATAACGACATAACAAACATTTTAAATATTGTATCTCCTCCTCCGCTATATCCGCCTGTGTGTGTGTGTGTGTGTGTGTGTGTGTGTGTGTGTGTGTGTGTATCTCCTCCTCCGCTACCCTCCGCTTTATGTCCGTCCTGTGTGCACGGCACGCTGGAAAAAAGTCATTGACACCAATTTTAAAAAGCCTGGCTCAGAGCCATCAGCTGTTTATATTTACCATTTTGACGTTTCGGGGAACGGGCTCTGAGAGACAAATATTAACGCGGTTAGTATAAATATAAAGAAACATTCGCTAGATTACCTATGCCTTTTAAACATCATAACATGATGTACTCCCCCACCCTTATTTTATTATTTTACCTGAGTCGTCCTGCTACTTGTGTCTGGGTGTTATTCTATGAATTGTGAAAAGTCTTTGGCCCCCTCAGGTAAAACAGAAAACAGGTGTTCCTTGTCTTGTTCTTCTTCATTCTTATAAAGTTGACAAGGTAATTACTCTGTTGTTTTCCTCAGTCTACTGTACAAACAGGTTTAAATTCCTAACGTACATTTTTGTGATAAAGAATTTCCCTTTGGGGACAATAACGTCCAAAGTCTTTGACCTATGTCTTCAGGTTGACACGAGCAGTCAGGTACAATTTCAAAAATGTTTGAAAAAAAACAACCTCTGTCCCGAAACGTTGAAATGGTAAATATAAACAGCTGATGGCTCTGAGACAGGCATTGTAAAATTGGTGTTAACGACTTTTTTTCAGCGCGCCGTGCACACATGATATAAAGCGGAGGGTAGCGGAGGAGTAGATATATACACACACACACACACACACACACACACACACACACACACACACACACACAGGACAGACATAAAGCGGAGGGTAGCGGAGGAGGAGATACACACACACACACACACACACACACACACACACACACACACACACACACACACACACACACACACACACACACACACACACACACACACACACACACACACAGGACGGACATAAAGTGGAGGAGGAGATATTGGCATTTTACCCAAGTTACAATATTTAAAATGTTTGTTTTGTCGTTATGGTCGTGCACGTTTTAATTGGTTATAGTGAATATTTCTGTTAAAAATAATGTTAAGCTTAGTTCTAGCCTCTGAAGACCATGGGCCCCCCAAGGGCTGGGCCCTAGAAAGCTTTCCCACTTTCTACCCCTTATGGGTGGCCCTGGGTGTAATGTAAAGGGTTAGCAGGCCCTGGTTCTTAAAGCCCCCCAGAGTAGGGGCGACTGTGGCTCAGTTGGTAGAGCGGGTCGGCTGATGATCAAAGGGTTGGAGGTTCGATTCCCGCCCTGCCACCTGTGTCATAGTTGTTGTGTCCTTGGGAAAGACACTTCACCCACCTTGCCTCGTGTGAATGTCGATAGTTAGCCTGCTATCGGTGTATGAATGTGTGTGTGAATGGTAACGTGGGAATGGGAACAGGTCTCCCTTGAAAGAGAGTCTATGGTCTCAATGGGATATACCTGTATAAATAAAGGTTAAAAAAAAAAAAAAAAAAAAAAAAGTAGCAGCTCACATAGCCATGGTGCAGACGTTCTTCTGTCCGGAGGTGAGGAGGTGGACGGTGGCAAAGGCTCGGTCCTGACTCATCATGCCTGAGACTGGAGCCGGGAAGTAACTGCTCGCTGCAGAGAACATCTTCCCCACGTAGGATGTCCAGGTGGCAGCCTCCTCCCCCCCACTACACACACACACACACACACACACACACGGGAACGGGCTTCCTTTACATCAACTTCATACACTCTAGCAAGCACAATGTTATCCTTGCAATGAAAATGTGTACCTTGGTACAAGTTCTTCCAGTTTGAAGATATGCACAGTCTCTGTGTTGCTGGATGAACAGAGGAACTGGCCATCAGGGCTGAAGGATAAAGAGCTTATGTTGACGTACCTGCAGACAGACAGAGAGACATTGACACACATACACAAAGCAACCACAAACACTTAGTAATTAGGTATTTAAAAATGTACAGTTTGTAGTATTGGAGTCATTTGGCATCATCATCTAGTGGTAGTTCTAGATTGCAGCGCTCCCTTGCTAACCCCTCCAGTTCTGAGAATTTGCTGAAGCTAAATATGGCCTCATCCACCACTGCCTCAAGTCTTATCACAATATCAACTGATGAGGTGAAGATGTATTTAGTTATCTATTCTATAGTATTTCTTCTTTGTCTTCCAACAGGTGCATTTATCCACCTTATTTAACCCATACCTGGTTATGCCTCGGCGGAACTCAAAGAGACGCAGGCCCTCTGGAATGGAGAACACTCTGATAACAGTGCCCTGCATAGACAGACGGTGAGGTGTTAGCTGTGCTTTACAAGGTTTGACAAATGCTACATACAGTACTTTCTAGTAGATGCTTCAATAAAAATGCAATTTAAAAAGAAAATATTTCTGTAAGGAACTTGGTGGTGTATAGCAGCTGTGATCCTCAGTTTCCCATCGTTTACTAGCTTGCATGTAACATAAGTAAAAATGTAAAGCCTGGCACCATGGAGGCTATTATTCACTTACATCCAATAATACAAAAGCTTTGAAAGAACAAAGTTACCCAGGATTCTGCTTTTAGTAAAAGTAATCTGCCCATTTGATTTTTGGAACATATTAGCTTTCTTCCTATTAAAGTCAAAGTCAAAGTATACTTTATAATCCCAGAGTTGGGAAATTTGTGTGGTCAAAAGTGCAGCACATTTAGGACACATAGGCATACAAGTGGGCACGCCACACACACAACAACAACAACAACAACAACAACAACATTTAAGAATAAATAAATAGTTCAGTTCATCAGTGAATCAGTAGCAGGCCTAAAAACAACATTCACAAAGATTAAGTTAAAAACAGTAAAAGAAAAACACAGTGTTCATGATCTTGACCTGTGTCTTTCATTAAACAGTCTAACAGCAGAGGGGACAAATGACAAGCTAAACCTTTTGGTTCTGATTGGCCTTTGCTGCAGCCTGCTACTGCCACGGTTGCTGTGTTGGAAGCTCCTATATAAGGGGTGGGTAGGATCACTGAGTATCTGCTCAGCTTTATTCACAACAAGATCTGACCATAGCTGAGTGACTGACGTCTGACTGCATCCAATAATTTTGCTTGCTGTCTTTACCAAACGCTGTAATTTATCTTGGTCTTTTTTGCGCATGTTGCCAAATACACAAACTAAGCCAAAGGACAATACACTCTGAAGGACTGTTTTGTAAAACAATTCCAAAATAATACAGTCCACCTGAAAGCAGTTCAGCTTACGTAGGAAAAACATCCGTTGTTGTAGTTTTTTTTTTACCTTTGACGTAGTGCATATCTCAAATTTGAGTTGGTCATCAATTTCAATACCAAGGTATTTATAACTACTAACCCTCTCTTGTTTTGTCATTTACAGTGCTGTTAGGGATCTCACTTTTATGACGTCTAAAATCTATTACCATTTCTTTCGTTTTATTTGCATTAACAGCCAGGAAGTTGTCTTTACACCATTTGGTGAAGTTACTCATCTCTTCCTCATAGCTGGTTAGCGCTGAGCTATCTGGTTTCAAATACCCCACAATGGCAGTATCATCTGCGTATTTGAAGAAAGTGTGTGTGGATGTGCTAGCTCGGCACTCATTAGTATAGAGTGTGTAGAGTAGGGGGGACAAAACACACCCTTGAGGGGCCCCCGGTATTGATGGGCCTAGAGGTGGAGGTCACTGAGTTAAACCTAACCTGTTGAGTCCTGTTTGTTAGAAAACTGTTGATCCAGATTATGAGTTTTTGGTTCACCCCTAGCCCTGCCAGTTTATCCACCAACAAGTGGGGCTGTATGGTGTTAAAAGCACTGCTGAAATCAATGAAGACAATTTTAACAAAGGTACTCGGCCTTTCTAGATGTTCCCATATACTGTTGGTCATTGTCAGCAGTGCATCATCCACCCCTCTACTTGGTTGGTAAGCGAACTGGTGGGGGTCAAGACATGATGAAACTTCAGTTAGCAGGTGGTTTAACAATATCTTTTCAAGACACTTCATAGGCACTGAAGTTAATGCAACTGGTCTCAGGTCATTCATTTCTTTAGGCCTATTGTGTTTAGGTACTGGTATTATTACTGATCTGGAATCAGTCCCGTGTAAACTGAACGTTGGAACAGCCTCTGAAATGGGGTTGTCAGCAAGTCGGCGCATGCCTTCAGGACCTTGCAGCTGATCCCATCTGGCCCTTGTGACTTCCTGGTATGGAGCTGAGAAAATTGTTTCCTGACATCATCAATGGAGATAGCAATGTCCCAGTCAGTTAAATGTTTTATTGATCTATTGCCTTTATCTGTTGTTCAGAATAATCAACCTCATCAAAGCGTCAATAAAATGTATTTAAAGCCAAACTATGATGGTGGCATCAAAGTAACTGTTTAGAAAGTTTTCACAACAACAAGGATTCATTCTGTGGTGAACCTCTGTGAACTTCCATAACAGGACCTGGGACTAACTCTTGTCTCATCTTTGGAACTAAATGTACAATATTGTTAGCCTGGAAATCCATACCCTGATATCTTGAACGATAGAGGGTCTGGCCACGATCAATAGTAATTTCCAACTCAAGGGGCGGCTCCTACTCGTGCATTTCAAATGTTTACTATCACGGCTTCGACGTCGCATGCACGTCACTGTCGTCATCCGGTTACATCCTCCCCAGAGTACCATATAAAGGGCTCTGGCGCGCCCATATTAGATAGAACCAATTGAAACGTGAAACACAGATTTCTGGTCTTCTTGATAAAGCTTCAACGGAGCGTGGCCAGACCAACAGGCGCAGCAAATTTAATTTGCCAGCGCCTAGTGGCAGGTCTGGGAATGCCACGCTACAATATTGTGCCTATGTTAGGGGACCAGTAGTCTGGCATGACCACTTCCGCCAGCGTCTATTCGCCTGCGTCGAAAAGCTACGCAGCCCTGACGCAGCCCCCTCCTTTTCCGGTTGCTGGCTTTCCCCTATTGCGATCCCCCTCAAATTCGGAAACAATTCACTCACAGTCAACCCGTGTGCTTATGAGCAGCGCGCTCTCTCTCTCACACACACACACACACACACAGGGTGTGAGAAGTCACATTACTGTAGACAGAAATAAAGTGTGGCGATACTTCGGGATAATAATATTGGCGGCGGCGGTCCGGGATGCATCCTAGCTTAGCCTAGCTGTCCAACTTCATTGTACAACTACCCCCGGGCAGAAATACCCTCATAAACTCTGGAAAATGAAGCGTGGGGGTTTGAATTGAGCACCGGACCTTATAACCGGCTAGATTAAGATCCGCCGTTCCCTTTCTTTGGTGAATTAGGGACTATGCAGCGGTGTTTTAGCGACGGGGAAAGATTCCAACGGCTTCCACTATCACCTAGCAACTACGGCTACTTGCTGCAGTTGGTGTAGCGCTCACAACGTCAAAACCCTGTTCTGCCTGTAAACAGACGGACTACGGCTCTGACTACAGCGATAGGAGGTGGTGACATAAGTTCTCGAATGCTAAAAATTCTACTCGACCGCCGTAGCCGTCCTCTCAACCGCCGATGATAATGTTACCAGAGATAACACTACGTGGGTGGCTAGTTAACTCCGGTTAAGTTATCCCGTGAGCTCCTCGGGGGCTAAAGTGTATGGTGTCTTGACATGCTGGTTAGAAAGCAACACACTATGTATATTCCTTTTGTCTTTAATAGTTTTTGTGTGGCGTTTGCGGGTTTAGCCATTTCTCTGACAGTCTCTGGACGTGAAGACGTTCCATCAAAATAAGTCTCCCCCCGGCACTATTTTGCAGAACACCGCTGCTGCTTCCCGGGGTTAGCCCCGCCCTAGATGATTGTGATTGGTTTAAACAAATACAAACAGGCTAGCCCAGTTTCCCCCGGTTTCCCCACCCGAATAGACGGCTCTAAACAGAGTGCTTCCAGACCCTACTACTTGCTGTAGTTTGGTCTGGCTTTGCGAGACTAGGGGACCAGAGACTTTTCTCACCTTTTCTGAGGCACTGGCCAGTTTGGTGGCCGAGGCGTTGAAGGTAAGAGCTGCCAGAGGACTGTCATGAGCCGGGATCATTGTCACTGTGCTCTGAAACAAACAAGAGGATGAAACAAGGGACAAGAGAGAGAGGTAAATCCACACTGATGCATTTCCTACATGCTTTTATTTTTTCACAGGCTCAATCAGTGTGTGGGACAGATCATCTGATGAGCTTCCAGGTGAGAGGAACCCTGAGGAACCCTGTGGGAGCCTGAATCTGAGCTGAAGTAAAAACATGACCTGGTTTGATCTGGCAGTGGAGGAACAATAAGAGCTGGTTGCTGTGAGCACACAACGTCAGTGTTATGTCCTATTCATAACGGTCTCGCTCTCTGACCTTTTTAAATTAAAAGTGATTTTCCTGGAGATGTTAATATATGTCATACTATAAAAAACAAAAGGGCTTTTGTAGATAATGTAGATGAAGGGATTTTTTGTTTTTGCAATTAACCTTTTTTTATTATGACAAGAACTGAAAGTACTGTGTATGAGAATGTATAACGAGATAAAAAGATACAGTGATATGGTTTTTCTCTATACGTTAATATTGTAAAAAACAACATGTGTAATCTAAGCCTATAGGACACTGGATGAAATACAATAAACAATGTAACAAAATCAGCAGAGTTCTTACCAAAAGGTTGGCATCATACACTATGATCTCCCCGATAGTGGCACTGCCTGGGTACGCTAGGTAGGAGTTGGAATGGTTGATAGAAAGAGCACAGAGACCTGTGAGAGGAGAGAAGGGAGAAAGAATTGTCAACCTTCACCTGAATAGTGGTTAATGGTAAACGTGAGAGGCATTTTTACCACTTCAAAAAGTGTCACTAAATAAACACAGCAACCGACATAAAATTAGACATGGACACAGATTTTTACCACAGTTTAACGTGAGACACACCAGGCAAAAACATTGTGTTTTTTTAAAAGTTATGCAAATGTATGAATAATAAGTTAGATATTGCCATCAGTTTAACATTTTACCCTGCAGTGTATCGCCTTAAAAGTTGTTTCAGTTGACCAACCCAGCCAGGCCTGCCCACACAAATGGCTGGGCCCCTGAAAACCTCCAGTCAATGGGCCCCCATTACTCCTATCAACAATGAGTGTGAGTGCGCTCATCCCTCAATAAACACATACATGTATTTGTAGAGAGACTAACTATCTTATCAACCAGGGAATTGCAGAGACAGTTGGGGGAGCAAGGGCTCATTATTATTTTAAAACAGTAGCACATTTCTGACTTAGCCCAGCATACCTACCAATTTAGTTTGATTCCCTTACACTCACAATTGTTTAAGAGATCAACAGATCTCTACAAAATAATCAGTTCAAACAGATACATTGTTCTTCTTTAGTATTCATCACTAAAGCAAACAGTTTTTTTTTTTTTTACAATTTGCACGTTTTCTATGCTACTAGTTTCCGATAAGATACATTTACACTAATTGACTGCACCAAATATTTAACTTTTTTGTATTTCTGCACATGACATTAAATCATTTGAAATCTGTTGGTGGTATTATTGAAATAAATAACACTTAAAAAACAACATCAACAACAAATTCTTCACACATAAATGAAAAAAGGCGGTTCTCTACATGAATAACCAAACCAACCTACCCTCAAAACTATAAAGTTGGCCTATGTTTGGTTGCAACATTTAGGCTTAGTTCATTCTGCTCTCATCACTGCAAAAGCACTGAAATCATTACAAAAAAAGTTCTTAATATTTGAACTCAAATCTGTTCCTTCAATTATTTCCAACTTCTTTGTGCCTTGTGTCTTTCTTTGCATTAAGAACTTTTTTAGGTCTTTTTTTTTTCTAAACAATACAGAAAGCGTGTGTGATAGCTGAATGTATTTATGTAAGTGTCTCTAAGATGAACTATTGTATGCCTTTTAATGTCTTACCTGAAGGGTTTGATGGAGTGTCCAGCAGAGTCTTGAGCAGCTTCATGTCTTTGATGTTGTGGATATAAATGGACTCTTCAAGGCAAACCACCAGCCTCTGCAAGACACAGGGACTCAGGTCAATATACTGTAATGTGGTGCAACCAGTGCTGGCTGCTTTAGTGTGAATCTGTCAAATCCCACATATTATTAGGAATATACAGACTGCTGACAAATGAAGAAACACCTGAATAAGTGAGTGGAGAAACAAAGCAAATATAGATGCTTCCGCACAGGTTCACTGCATGCTACAATTTAGCAATTAACGTCACAGTATGCATTGGCAGGTATAAAAATGCTGAGAGGAGGATAAATACATTACTAATACATTATTAATGTACATCAATACATTAATTGCAGAAATATAACCTTCCTTTATAACCTTACTTGTCCAAGTATATGTCCTATGAGCAGCTAAACAGGGTTGTCCCCAAATTTAATAAAGACAAATTTAAACTTTTGACTTTCAATGCTAGCTCTTTGATGTAATATTAGAAGCAATGCAGTTTCTCTAATTCCATGTCTTCTAAATGAATCAGCTGTTTAGTTTTAGCCCCAGCATCTTAGCGTATCAGGTGTGTGTGTGTGTCTGTGTGTAATTGGTTCGTGTGTGTGTGTGTGTGTGTGTGTGTGTGCGTGTGTGTGTGTGTGTGTGTGCGTGTGTGTGTGTGTGTGTGTGTGATGGGGGATATTGACCTGTCGGTTGAGCTTGACAGCCAGGATGTTGTTGGGGTAGCTGTAGTTGCAGATCTCCGTGCCCTTCTTGAAGTGGTAGACGTTCATGCGCTGTGACTGGGCGCTGCTCACCACCACCACCAGACTGCTGGAGAACAGACGCTCCACTATGTAGACATCTGGAGTGTCTGCAGGGAGGAGGACAGCTTCAAAATTGTAATTTGGGGTTTCTACTATAAAATGTTTTCATGGTTTAGTGTGAAAAAGCGAAGAAAAAAATCTTTAGATTTCTCATAGTGCCATTGTTGAATCTCCTCATAATTTATTGAGATATATGATCATGTGATATGCTCACTTTAATAGGGTTGGAATGATAAGGCATAAACAGACTAAAATACAGCCATACAACCCTACATTTGAACGTTCACTTACTTGGACACTAATTTGTTGTAAAAATTAAATAAAGCTTTTCACTCTGGCTTTATCCAAACATTTCTGAAAGATTTGAATAGAAAATAATATTGTTTTAACGTACAGTGTGGAAATCAACTGGCAAAGGTTCATGATGATATGTTATAAGTTAAAATCGTACTATACATCTGCAGTGTCTCGCCTTAAGCAGAAATATAAGACAGATGGTGTAGAGCTTCATACTGACCACTCTCATGGATACACTCCAGTTTGTCCACCATGGTCAGAGAGAACAGCTTGTAGCCGGTCTTTGTCCCCAGCGCCAGTGACCTGCGACACATACACACACACACACACACACACACACACACACACACACACACACACACACACACACACACACACACACACACACACACACACACACACACACACACACACACCATTGTTACAAAGAAAACACATCTATGATGCATGCTTTGTTGTAAAGTGATTTGGGCTACATTCACCTCCACAGCATAACACTGTCTTCCCCAGTCCTTAATATAGGGAGCCCTCTAGTGGTAGAATTTGTACAAGACGTGCTTTTCTTGGAGCAAGGGCATTGGTTGTAATTAAAGAAACCTCACAACATATAAAAGTGGGTTGACAAATAATATAAAATAATATAAAGCCATAATAAAAAAAAAAAAAAAAAGCAGTCTTCTTGGTGACGTGCGCTGAAAAAAATCTGGTTTTAAAATACAACCTAGGCTCTGCAAAATGGTATTTATACATAGGCTACACTGATTAAATTGAAAGCCTGAATAACATCATTCGCGGTGTAGTTTTTTAAGGATGGGACATTAAAGATTGAGAGGTTAATGGGAGACACAGAGTTGCATCATGGGAAATGTAGGATGCAGTGTTTTTTCGGACCTCAAAGGGCAGACTTTCTACCTAAGTGAACAACAAACAGGTTAATCTGGTCATGCCGGAAGCAAGAACACATTGTCATCTGAAAGTTAACCCTGTTAGAATACTTTTACACATATGACTTACTAACAGCAGCCAGTAGAGTCTGGTTCTTAATCAGGTCAGTTACTTTTGAGTGATTTCCATTATTTCCCTAGAATTCATTTATTTTTATATTTTATTTTTATTAAGTTAATGTGACACAATATGGGATGATGTACGTGGCATACGTGAGGATATAGTGTGATAAAGTGGTGATAGGATTTGATGAGGACTGACGTGGCTATCAGACAATCTGCCCTCATAATTTCCTGGTATCTGTTACCAATGTCCTTTCATAAGGGCAGGTCTCAGTCTCAAAGAATCCCTTTACCTGAAAATATAATAGACTGTGACTAGTCTATGTTTGTCCAGCCCACAAAACAATTCAAAACAAAACATTAAGTAAAGGGGTCAAGTGAAAAAAGAAACATTTTGAGCGTCAAATTCTGCAATTTCCTGCCTTTATGCACCAAAAGTGGTGCCTGTTCTGCATCAATTTATGGTGGAAATGTCTTTATTTCTATATTTTTTTGAGGAGGACAAATTGACCTCTTCATAATATTGAGGGGGACAACTCCCCTGCATCCTGCCTATGTCATGAACATCCCATTCAGTGAAGGATCTTCAATTGATGCTGAAATCTCCTCAAAGTGAGATGTTTGTCAATCTTGTCTCTTTACCCTCACACAGTTTGTGTTCGCTCAACTCACAGTCCACAGGGATATTTTAACCTGTTTAAGACTGTTAAACATCACAACGTTGTTTTACACAAATCATTTTCTTAATAGCTTAATAACAACGCCATGTACATTCCTGTCCTGTGTCATCCTGTCTCTAAGCAGGACCAAACCTGCACAACTCCAGAGAGAAAATACTGTTTAATGTTTTACTGGCCAGGCAGAAGGGAAAAAAAGAATTGTGCAGCTTTCCTCTGACTCCTCCCTATTTTGCAAAACATAGAGTTGATTGCAACTTGGGTGGAAGAGGTAAAACATTATAGAGCAGTAAATGATATGCTAGAGACACAGCTAAAAAGATTCTTCTGCTGCTGTCTGAAAACTGTTATTGACATGTTGTGAGCACATACCCAGACAGACAGAATTCCCAATACTCTGCTCTTATCTTTGCATTGCTCAGCACTTTAACATTGTGTGACATCCTGTTTACTGTGCAGTGTGTGGAGCTTCTGTACCTATATATGCTGTTATATGTATATATATGTTTAAGAAGTGCCAGTCACTGTCACTGTCTGGTTTGAATCCAAAAACAACTTTTTTGGAGGAAGACTATATGCAATTTGATAGATACACCTGACACTGCCCTTGAGCAAGGCACTGATAACTCCCTCTCTATCCAGTGCTGCTGCTAAGTCTTGACAACTCCAAGGCCATGTTGTGAAGGCGAGGTTAAAATCTGTGCTGCAGCCGAGGTGGAGATATCCTGACTTTCAGTAGCACAGGCCAAGCTCCCAGACTTTTGTGTTTGGCTTCTCCACATGATAAGTCAACTTGTTTTTAAAATGTAGCCTATATGGATTGCCCCCTTTAGAAGGATTAAAGGTTGAGCGATTCTAGAGAATGCTTGTTGTCAAAATCACTTTTGATCAATGTCAGTGAATAGTGTTAAAGGTAAAGTAAGCGATTTATTTATGTTAATATAAGTGTTAAATCGCTCTTTATTCATACAGTGATCACCTACATAGTGTGAGCGTTTCATAAAGCCGATCTCTCAGTCACCTGCTCTGCATGAAATCGACAAATAAACTTTTCGGGGATCCCGCAACTGATATCCAATCAGAAGAGAGAACACTACAAACCAGCACCCGTCTCACTGCCGGTACATGCGCAGAGCAACAGATGGGTGAATGTTTATGCGCCTACAATGGCGGAGCAGGTAAAAATCCTTCCCAATGTCTGTTTTGATGGTTTTTATCATGTTTTCTCACACTTACTTATCTGAGATGATGCTAGTTAACTCGCTGCTTGAAGACCGCAGTGCATTAATGTGGTGAAGAGGGAGGGGACTGCTAACTGCAGTCAGTGACAGGAAGTTAGCTAAACTGACCATTCCGCTTACTGAACCTTTAATTCACAGCCTTGGCTCTGTGAATGGGCATGTTGTGGGCCCTTATGTTTACGTAAGCTACCCCTTGCTTGCATACCAGTAGCCTATGCTAAGTAGGCTACTGGTAGATCGTGAGGAGATCTTATTCAGCCTCACTGATTTTGCCAAATGTATTTTCCAGAATCGCTGACTGCACCTTTAATGGAAGGTAAGGCGTAGCCAATTCGGGAAACAGCTGACCATCCACACACACACACACACACACACACACACACACACACACACACACACACACACACACACACACACACACACACACACACACACACACACACACACACACACACACACACACACACCAGTCTGTTAATGAAAAACTCAATGCATATGTTGAAGGTAAACCGTAGGCTATGGATCTGTCTAACTCCACTATATTTACTCATCCTGCTCGTTATTTGTGAGCGGCTTAAACGCTTACGTGGAGTCTTGGTTGAAAGAGGCAGAGCAGCCAGAGCGGATCCCCGGTCCCGGTCCGTCCAGTTCGCCCGCGGGCCCAGCTGCTCCGTCTCCCTCTCCGCTCTCCATCCCGATCCCCAGCGGCCTCCTGCGCTGCCTCCGCCCCGGATTGGAGGCCTGGGATCGGCTAACCCGCTTCGCTCGATGGCGCCGGGAGACAACGGCTCCAATTTGGGAGAAATGTTTGACCGAGCCGGTGTGAGGCAGAGCCGGCGTCCGGGGGGGTTCTCCACTGGGAAACGGATTCAAAATTCAGTTTCAGTGCGGTTATTTTTCAGATGCAGGTCGGTTATTATCCCAGAGCCCGGAGTAGAAGAAGAGGGGAAAAAAAAGAAGCAAAACAAGAACAGCTGACAGCACTTGCTTACGTCACTGTTCTGCCGCTTGCCATTGGTTGGTAGAGACACCGTGTTGTCGTCGGCTCGTGTTCTGATTGGTCAGCTTTGCAGTAGTGCGTTTTGGTTGGCTGCAAGGGCGGAATGGGCTTTGTTTGTGTCCGTGCATTCATGTAAAGGAAGTTATAGGTGTACCACTACACACCTCCCATAAAACATATAGGCCTATATATCTTTTTTTTTCTTGATACAAAGCAATTTTCAAACCAAGAAGGGGTCCGCATTAAGACTAGGCCTACTGTACATAGCCTACTACAGATCATACAACTATAAGAAAACAATGGTGGATTGATAAAACAATTTCAAAAAAGACAATGCTGATTGAAACATTAGTGAAATGCTATGTATTAGTAAACAGTCAAAAGAGAAGGTAAGGCAAGATACATTACAAACAAGTAATGTAAGGATAAACAAGGATTTTGACATAGGCCATTAGAATAAAGTTGTCGAACCATTCTATAAAAATTTTACCATACACTGTAGTGGTGGATGCTTTTCCATTTTCAAGTGTGAATATTTAGTGAAGTCTTTATATGTCAATTAACACATGCATAGTCACACACAAGGTAAGTCACACACGGTAATAAAAAATTATGTTGCAGGGACTGCTGTGGCGGTCAGTGCCCCTGGAACAGTTCAGGGTAAAGTGTCTTGCTCAAGGACACAATGGCAGAGATGGTGGCCACCGTAGATTGAATAGAGGTTAATTAACAGAGTTTAGCCTTTGAATACTTGTCGGTTTGCACCGGGGCTAAATTAAGTGCAGTTTTATGGATAATTTCAGTGCAGATTGCAGAATATAACCAACTAGATCCAATTGGTCCCAGGTTTATTGATGTGTGTGTTTGCTTAGACACATGGAAAAAGTCAATGTCTGACTTTAACATAGTATTGAATATGTTTGCCAGGGATTTTGACAACTCTATGACCCACAGTCCAACCTTAAACTCAGGAGATGGAGATCTTGTAAACTAAACTAAGCTACTCTACCAGTTTAGCCTACTACAATGAGATAGAAAGGTAATCTGTACTGTATCTGGGCCGTATTCTGTTTGTTTTTAATGCAGTAATTCCACGCATCTCCATTTTGTTAAGCTTCGCATTTGCTATATTACAAAACATAATTAAACATGTTTCTCAAAAGAATACATATGTATGCCTGATGACGTTCGATACAAAACACAAAGGTTTTCCTAGACTGAGTGGTATGCCCCATGTTGAGTCATGATGACACTGACACTGTAAGAGGAAGCAAAATAGCAATGGCCGGTATAGAGGAAGTAGAGCAGTAATACAAAAACCCAATTCATAAAGCACACAGGCACATAGACTTGCAGCAGGAAAGTAAGTTAACCCAGCACACAGCACAAAATCCAGTCAATACACTGCATTGTTGGGACTGTAAACATTCTCTTTATTTCTTTAAAGTGATATTTTATTGAGAAATGTCAAAAAGCATATGGGCTGGCAACAGTAGTTCCATGTGTATGGTTGATACAGGGGCGTGCTGGTCAGCTCAGGTCAGGGGCGTCTCAGTGCTATGCAATGACAGAGCAAACATGTTAGAGTGGATGACAAAGGGCGTTTTGAAGCAGATAGCAGTTAGCTTTATGTAGCAACATGTTTGCATTGCTGGCTGATACTGGATACAGATATTAATAAAGGTGGACTCAGCAATTCTTATAGTAAATCATTTTGCTCTAAGTGTTACCAATAGTGTGCATGAATTTAGGTTTCCACATGACTCATTTCCATCACATAATTATATTTTAAGAGTTTTTTTTGTTGCTGAATATCCACCTCCAATTTTAGTAAATAACCTCCTATCAAAATAACATAAATGATCAATGTTTAAGATGATTGAATTAAAACACAAACTTGACTTTTGTACCTTCATAGTCCAGATGACCATGGCTCCGTCCAGACCCACACTGCTGTACTTATCCACTTTGTCCCTGTCCCCAGATACAACACGCAGCTGCCTGCAGGGAACCAGCACATACACACAAGGCTTACACTAGCTCAACTATACAGCTTTTCTATTGTCGCAGTCAGACAGCCCATACCTAAAGCAAGGCAACACAATCCTATAAAGTTACATGTAAATATATATTAAAAAATATTAATTTTGATTGTGGTCTCTGTAGAATTCCCACGTCCTGTCTAGGAATCGAAAGGTTGTAACGTTATATAAAAGTGTCATTAAGTTTTGGAGGTTTGCTTGCTTGAGTTTGATACAATATGCATGTGGCATCTAAATATGGCTGCACATAAATGCAATAGGGATACACAGGCCAACATTTTTATTTATATTTTTTTAGCAGTGGTGAAAACTATTTGGCCAAAAAAATGTATTCGGCCCAAAAATCTGCAGTATTGCTTTTGAAACAGACATTATGGTTAAGGACTTTTAGGCACCAACCCGTAAAGTGACCACATGGTAGCGCTATTGGATACAGCTCCACACAAACATTTGTCTTCCAGCCTAATTGTTCACCATGAGTAGAGAGACATTTGGAATGATGTCCAGCATGATCTTTTTTTGTGGTTCATAGCCCCAACCTTTGTAGGCTATCAATGTCCTCTGAAATCTCTCATGTATTTGGAGTATCCTGCTATAACATTATAACCTCTTGGGTAGAGCGGTGTGCCCTTACGTGATGCTGTTCTGGTGCAGGGTACCCAGATCGCTGATTTCATCATCGGTGGCCTTCTTGTCCAGGTTTCTGAAGTGCTGCATAGCCGACACCAGTTTGTCTGCGCTCTGTTTGGGGATGTCCAGCTTCTTCACAAACTTCAGAGCTCCTGGACCCCCATAGCTGAACTGGTAGGGGCAACAGTCATGACCCTGACAAAAAAAAGAGTATGCATAAAAATATATTAAAATTCAAATGAAGTATGACCGTCTGCCTTTACTTTGCTGGTACACACACACACACACACACACACACACACACACACACACACACACACACACACACACACACACACACACACACACACACACACACACACACACACACACACACACACACACACACACACACACACACACACACACACACACACACACACACACACACGTGGTAGTTACCGCAGCAACAATCTCCGTGGGGTTGACATACAGCACACTCAGCAATGGCAGGCGGTCAGTGGTCAGCTGGGTCACCCTGGATTGACAGAGGTAAGAAAGGTGGTGATAATATGTCCAATCTATACATTCTTTTGTCGTATTTAATATTTATTTAACCACGCCCTTAAACGTATAGGTAAGGGGTAGGGAGGTAGGGGTATTCAAAAATTAAAAGAACTCACTCCTTGCCCTGGGTAGCATCAGCCACAGAGACACTGCTGTTGTGTGCCACCAAGGCCAGCTGGTCTCCGCTGGGGGAGAAGGAGACGCTGTGCACCCAGCCTCCACAGTCCTTATGCTCCAGCAGCATCTCCCCAAAAGGCATCTTAGACCCCCAGGCAGTGGGCCCCGGCTTGTCCTCAATGTCCTTGATGTAGGCTGAGAACACCCTGATGAGCACAGCATGGAAACAACTACTATAGATGTTTGGGTTCCAATGTTGGGTCGCTTGATGCCAAGATGGGCTCGCTGTTTTGAGGCTGCAGCATTATTCTATAATTGTGTTAATGTGGACTCACCTGCAGTGGAAGTCTGCAGAGCCGGCTGCCAGTAGGATGTTGTTGGGATGCCAGTCCAGACTCAGGACTGTGGAGCGCACAGACTTCTTGATGTGTTTACTCAGCCACCTGAAAGTGAGGGAGAATGGTTTAAAAAAAAATGGCACTCAAGGTGACACACTGCAGGCAAAACTATTGTTTTTTCAAGCACTGGTCAGTTTTGAGATTTTTTTCTCCATAACATGTCTTCTTTCAAACTATTATGAACAAAGGTCTAAAATGTACATTTAGGTGTTTATTTGACTAAAACATGTTTGCTTCTGTATATTTCTCCTATACAACCATCTTTAATGGCCATCACCTCAACATTAGTTATTTTCAATACAAAACCATAAATATCAACTTCCAATGCACTTACATCAACTAAACTTTCCATAATTATTTTTAGCACTATTCTGAAGGTTATAACATGTGTTCATGTTGTTAATTGGCTGAATTATGATACATGTTGTTCTTGAGAATATGCTGAAAATGCATTTTTAAGAGTCTAGTTAAGTAGATTTTTCTAGTTTAGTCTGTTGACTCATTGACATACATCCTCATCCTCCTCAGGCTCTGACATGATGGCTATCATCTTTAGCTCTATTTGATGTATTGCTCACCAGTCATTCTCCTTCTCAAAGTAGCAGACAGAGATGATGCGAGCTCCGCTGCCCAGGGCGAACTTGTTCTCCAGGGGGGACCACTTCACACAGGTGGCTGCCCGGTTGATGCGCACCAGCACCAGGGTTGGCTTCCACGCCCCATCCTTCAGGGTCCACACGTAGGCGTTACGGTCGGCGGCGCACGTCACTATGCGGTTGGACTCTGGGGCCCAGTCAATACCTGTGGACAGTATATTATGAAGCGATATTATATTGCTGAGAATTTATGAACAATGCAATGATTCCTGCTTGTAATTGAAATCTAGCTTTACTTAAAAAAAAAATGTTCCAGTTCCATTCATTCTGACATCATCAAAACAGAAATGTGTGTACTAAATTGTGGGTGTTAAAGGTGGAGTCAGCGATTCTGGAGAAAACTTGTAGTCAAAATCACTTTTTTTCTCAGTGAAGTCAGTGAATATCCGCTACCTGTCCTACTGTGTGTGCACTGAAAAAAAATCCAGTGATGATACTGTGGAGGGAGATTAGCCAGCCTGACTATACATTTGAAAGAGGACAATGTTCCTGCAGACAGCCTCCTGCTACTCCTGCTATTCTGGGTCAGCCTGCCCCACCCACGATTATAATATGAATGTATATCTCAACCTGTCTGCCTCCCAACCTGTCTCCCCCTCCTCTTCCCCCACCCAGCTTACCTGTCTACCTGTCTCCTACGTCCCCCTCCCTTGCCTGTCACTCCTTCGCTGATCAACCTGACCCCTCCCATGTTTTACAATAACATATTAGAACTGTCTGCCTCTCAGCCTGGGGAGTAAAAGTTCCTTAAATATGTGACGATTTAAGGAAAGGTTGTCACTCCTTGTAACATTGTAACTTGTAACATTGTTTTTCCTTTGAATTTGTTTGATCTCGACGTCATTGTAAATGAGGGTCACCCCTCAATTGGTCTCTCGAGGATAAATAAAAGTTAAATGAAATGAAAAATGAAAACATACTTACCTGTGTTTCAACTAGTGACCCTCCGCAGAGTTTCTTGCTATTGATTGAAAATAAACCTTTTTGCTTCTACAACGTATCATTGTTGCTTTTCCTCACCACAATACCAAGTCTAGGTTCTATAAACTGGTTTGTAAACAAAGGGTTTGTGATCAAAGGTGGCCCACCATAACGAGCAACGTGTCATTTAAAGAGCCTAGGTTGTTTACTATTTGATATTGATATGTTGATATTTTTTCAGTGCACACACACATAGTACGGACAGGTAACGCATCATGAGGAGATTTTCACTGATTTTGACCAAAAGTGATTTTGAAAGCGTTCTCCAGAATAGACTGATGTTGGTTCTAGTACCTGTGATTCGTCCACTGTGCTCAGTCAGCTCGTGGATCTTGACCCACTCTTTGCCATTCTTCTCGTAGATGGTGACCACATTGTTGTTGGGACTCACTGCAATTTCTGTACGTGAACACAACAGTAAGGAACTGTCAAAGCTTTAAATAAGTAATATAATAACATAGAAGCAGTAGACATTAGAGGGTCGTCAAGAAATCAAATTCACAAGCTTTACAAGCCTGTGTGGATAGCATTTAGCTCAACTGCTTAAGTAATGGCTTCACGGGCTATAGCATGGCGGCAGATTCTTGTTGAGACACCTTGGCATTGACCAAAGTCCACCACCAAATTACGGGACTGACACTGAAATTTAAATGTTTCAATACGCTTTCATTGTTAAAGTGCCGTCACAAAAATGCATTTATTGGCAAAGAACAGCAGTGATGCGAGGAGGGGGGAGGGGGTTCCTGCTACAAATGTAGTAAGAGCCTGATTGTGTGACATGAAAACAACAGTGGAGGCATTATGCAGCTCAAGTGCAGTAAGATGTATGAAGTAATGCTCCTTTGAGTCCATTTCCTGTATTGACAATTAGATTCCCTGCGGTTTTCCAGGCAACACTAATGCAATTTGAGAAGGGAGACAATGTTAAATCCATTCTGAACTGCAAGTGTGCTCCCACTTTCAAACCCATATGAAGATATATAAGATATTTTATTTGTGTGTTGTGTTGTGTTGTGTAGTTTGACTTACGGGTCCTGTCTTTGTTCCAGGTGTGGCAGGAGAGCGGCTCCAGGCCAAAACTGTAGAGCGACATGTCTGAACAGAGGGACAGGCTGCTGGAATGTAGCTGCTGCTGTGAGGAAGAAAGAGTCATACTTTGTTGAGAAACATGATCTTTTAACAATAAACCATAGCTATTTTTATTATTTCTTTATCCTAACACCAAGTTTGTGATGGATACTTTGTCTGGGTAAATCACTTCCTGGGAGCACTTACACACAACAAGTGCATGCATTTACTAACTGCAACAACTCTCCCCTAACACATTGTATAATGACTATGGCTAGATAAGGCTACACCTTTATCAGGTGTGGTGCTCACTGTGCAAACACGCGTTAAACCGTTGTTTCGACTGTGTTTGTCTCTGCCCCCTTTCCCATAACCTGACCCTGACTTGAAGAAAAACAAACCATGGATTTTTGAATACAGAGATTTCAGTTTGTTATAGATTTAAAATATAATAACACACTATGGCAGAGTTAGTTCGTAACAGTGTAAAGACACTACCTCACATTGGAACATTCCAAGCATTACTTTTTTCTTTACCTCTCCTTACCAAACAGAAATAACAGAGATACTAATTGATGAGAGGAAACATCCATTAGATTTGACAGATAATAATGTGTTGAACAATGCTTTCCTTACTACAGTGGAACAGATTAAAAGCATGAACTATAGTTTTACCAGTGATCAAAATGTTGGGCAAGCTTATTCAATCTAATTAAAACGGTGAGAGCTGAGGTCATTACTTACCTGTATGTTTCTTTGTGGTCAGCTTTGATTTGAGGTGGTGGTTAAAAGGTGCAGGGCTGTATCCGTGGACTCTGGGCAGTCGACACGAATGGAGCTGTGCAATCTGACTGGGTGAAGGAAGTGGCTGGTGTATAAAGAAAGGTGGGTGTGTCTGCTAATGGCTTGTTGAGCAAGCACCGCCTACACTTCTGTGTTTATGTGTGTGTGTGTGTGTGTGTGTGTGTGTGTGTGTGTGTGTGTGTTTATTTAGTATAGAATATTCATAGGGGATATGAAAAAGAACAATAAATACAAATAGTCATGTTAAGGTGAGGGCAAAGGCCAATTTCAATAGTTGGTTCTTCATGCTATTCCAACTTTTTTTTAGAGACAAATGTCTGAAGGAAGAGTTGGAAGGAACTACAACCTCAAAGGCACTATCATTTCCAGTTAGCCCTGGTCAGACCACCTGACCTAGTGGCGATAAAGGGATAGAGAAGCTAACAGATGCACTCTGGCTTCATACGTGAAAACAAGAATCTTAAAATGAATCCTAACCTATTAGGAAGCCAGTATATAAAAGAGGATAAAATGAGTATATGATTCATTTGAGTGTTCCAGGTTAACAGCATTGCAGCAGCATTCTGGACCAGTTGATTCAGAGACGATTTGCTGAGGCAGGTGAGAATGGATTTGCAGTAGCAGGGACGATATGCATGAGCATGAACAATCATCCCCAGCTCAGGTTGGGATACAACAGACTTGAGTTTTGTAATGTTTCTGAGTTGGAAGAAGCAAGTACAGGTTAATGAATGAATGTGCAAATGGGAATGCATTGTCTGATCTAATATGACCTTGTGAAGATATATTCATTGATTTTTTACAAAAAAATGTTTTAACAACAACCTTTCTCCAGACTCACTGACTACACCTTTAAATATCTATCCATCCAAATCATGAATTTGCTGACTAATTGTTTCAGCTTTAAATTGGACATAACCTTAAACCCATACGAGGTAACTTTCTCCCGGGAGATGCCTGAGTTTGAAGTAGGAAGGCTATACTATGTGACCAAATTCGAGGACCTGTCATGTTATTTGAATTTTCTGAAAACAGGAAGTTAGCAGTTGTTTGGGTGGATGGCAGTTTTATTGTGGAAGGGTCCAGGCGGAAGTAGTAATTCTCTGTTGTTTGGAAGAAAACAAGCAGGACGCACGTCATTTCATGTTTGGTGCGTATTTTATTGTTGTTTGACGTGTGAGTAGTAAGTTTTCACTCATTTTAGGAGGCAATATTTCCTCTTTGTCTGTAAGGGCGAGTTTTCAGCATTGTTTAGATACGGGACTGTATATGGCTTACAGCTAGCTACCTAAGCTAAAGTATGTGGTTGGTAGCCAAGATCGGGTGTAAAAACAATAACTTTTCACCAGAATTACATTGATTTTCGTTTTATTTACAGTCTACAAGCAGCCTATTAGCAGTCGTTTGCTACGTACCCGGCTAACTATACTGTAACATTAGGCAGGAAGTAAAAAAAACCTTGCTACCTGTTTAACTGTTTGGTAAGCAAACAGAGCTAACAGAGCTGACGTTGACCTAGCTACTGTAAGCTACTGTAAGCTACTGTACTACAATACCTTGTAGCTAGGCTACTTCCATTTTGACTAAAGGTAGTTGGCTTCTTCCGTCTTTTCCTCTACATGTCCGACTGCTCATGCTAACTGAAGTTCCCCTTTACTTTCCGGGTGAATATTTAGCAGTGTTCGCGTCCTTGTAATAATACTACAGTTTCACCACAAAAATGCAGGAAGTTCTACAAGTTATTTAGGCCTACGTAAAAGTACAAATGTGTTGTTGGCACATTGTACTTAATTATCATAACTAAAAGTAACTTTAGTCATTACGCAACTGCCCATATTTGGTTTCGTATTATATTATTATTATTATATGGATTAACATTAGGCCTACAAATGCATTGATGTGTACACTGCATGTTTAGTTTTGCAGCACCTGAGTTAATTCAATTTACTGGATGAATATTTACTGTTACTTTACTTAAAATAAATCCTATTATTATTATTTGCAGCCAACTGACAGACATGGAACATGGGGCTTTTGGGGACCCTGAAGGTCATGGGCCCCAGGGCAGTTGACCACTTTGCTCTGTTGAGAATCCATTCTTTTATCTAGGCTTAGTTCAGTCTTATTGCGGGTGTGCGACATGTTTAAATTTGATTTTTTTTTATAGATATTTTGCAGGGGATATACCGTATATATTTATAACTGAGTGTGTGTGTGTCTCTGTCTCTCATGTCGTTCCAGGTGAAGAGACGACCATGGCTTCTAGCAGTGGGAGCAGTGAGGAGGAGCGGAGCCTCCGGGAGTGTGAGCAGTATGTCCAGAAACACAACATCCAGCAGCTGCTCAAAGACTGCATCATCCAGCTGTGTACGGCCCGGCCCGACAGACCCATGGCCTTCCTCAAGGAACACTTCCAGAGACTGGAGAAGGTGGGTGCTGCTGCCAGCCTGGCACAGGTCACAGCAACAGCTCGCTTTCTGAGATATAGAGGCTCAGTCCTATTCGCAGCAGACCCGGGTTAGAATCCTGCCTGGTCATTCCCCTCTCTACCCCATTTCATATCTGTCTCTTCAAAACTGTAAAATAAAGCAAAAATGCTAGAAAATAATCTTTAAGTTTAAAAATAAATATTAGGGATGCAAATGACCAGTGAGTTAAATGTTTAAATGGCAACGCGCTCTGCCTCACTAGTCTGCACCAGAAATACTAGATCATTAGAAATGAATTACACAGCACTTTGACAATGGTATGTGCACTCTAACATTAAATGTGTTAGAATGCACATGTGTGTAGGTCTAGGCTACTAAAAGAGGGAGAGAGGAATGGCACTTGATTTACGCACGGCGGTGCAGACAAACTCGACACAAAGCAGGACTCAGTGTTTTGGCGCTAAGCAAACAGAACAGCACGAACGTTTAACAAGAAACCTTATAAAGACCCACTTAGAATAACTCTCTCTGCCCAGACACAAACCTGACTTCACAATGCACAGAGCGATCTGTGTGTAAATCTGTCTAGTACGTGTGTCCGATGACGGGCCGTTAAATTATTGTACAAAAACCTAATAATGAATGGATCGCAGCTCATTACAACAGCATTTACCTTAACGTCTTGGTAATAGTGTAGAAGAATGGTAAGGCTAAAAGGCATTGTTTTTCTTGCTTATAGACTAGACAACTAAGTCGAAACAAAATCTTCTGTTTAAACGTTGAGGAAATGTGTCTCTACGTACATCCCAGTTTCTGAGAATTTCTGTCCAAGCAATTTGTCATTGTTGGATAATCTTATTGTTAATCCTGTTGGTGTGTTGTCCATCAGGAGGAGGCCCAGCAGCTGGCCTCCCAGCAGAGGTCCGGCTATCGCTCAGACTCCCGTGACGAGGAGGTTTCTCCTCCCATGAACCCCGTGGTTCGGGGGCGCAGCCGCAGAGGAGCCATCAGTGCTGAGGTCTACACAGAGGAGGACGCCGCTTCATATGTCAGAAAGGTCAGCCAGGAACTTTTTTAATTTTTAAGATATTTATTAATTATTTCTTGTGAACAAATATAAAAAATAAGAGGGGATAAGACCAGAAAAGTTTTTCTTAACTTCTTCCTATCCCTTTTGAACATGAACTATATTATTTGAGTTATGTATTTGTTGCTTAGGATCCTGAGGATCCCATTTTTTTACTTTTTTTATTTATTTCCTTTTTTACTGCTCATTCGTTTTATTTTGTTTGTATTATTTTTAACATATTCAATAAAGACTTAAAAAAAAAAATTGGATATCGGCTGATACTGTCTGAAATCATCATTGTTATTACAAAAAAGTGGACTATGGAATGTGGATATTTTAAGTAAGAGTGCACAAGTACAGTAAGTCTAGTACATGGTAATCCTAATATTCACTGAGATGGACCAGCAGAATCTAACAACAAGCTTTTGTCACTAGGTCATCCCCAAAGACTACAAAAGCATGGCCGCCCTGTCCAAAGCCATGGAGAAGAACGTTCTGTTTGCCCACCTGGACGACAATGAGAGGAGGTAAAAGCCAATCACTCATTTTATTACTTGTTTAAATATCCTTTTCAAGCCATTTCCAGCTCATCCACTTATTTTTGTCTTTCTAGTGACATCTTTGATGCAATGTTTTCTATCAACTACATTGGTGGAGAAACAGTCATTCAACAAGGTGAGTTTAAGACTATGGATGGGCACAAGTAGTATATTCCAAGATTGAGGGATTGCATTAATTCCTCAAGCCCATCCTCATTCAAGAGCATTTCATGTGGAGGAGGTGGTGGTGGTGTCTTAATTTATTTCTTCATGGGTCTCTTCATTGCTCTTGTTCCAGGTGATGAGGGAGACAACTTCTACGTCATCGACCAGGGAGAGATGGATGTAAGAGCTCTTTCTTCTATCTTTGTGCCCTCTTAAAATCCAGAGAACATACTGCATGTGCCAGCGTTTCTCCCTATTTGAAAATTACTCTTTAGTTTTTACTTAGTTTGTTACATGTGTTTTAGTGGTTCAGTGAAGGAAACCTCAAAGGTTCACTAAAGGCCAGGACACACCGGCCAGATAATCGCTGTCGTAGTGTCGGTAGGGGGTCGGGACACGAATCTGTTTGGTGTGTGCCATGACGTCGGCCGACGTAGAGGTCAATCGGCGGCCGACTGTCTTTCATTTGGAGCAATTTGATTGGTGGAGGGCTAGCGAATCAGTGAAGCCCGGAAGTGAGGCGGGTAGCACAAATAGCTAACAACAGCTAGCCATCGTTTTAATGTGTTTGTTCGTTTCGTTTTGAGAGTACTCACATGCATCAACCCTTGTTGACTGCTCGACACCATGCTCGACACTCTCTGCTAAAAATTGTGCTCTTATGGTCCATAAATATAAATACGTATTTCTATCTATGTTTATGCTCTAGAGAGCTGTCCCATCATTTCCGGCTTTCGTATTTTTTCGGGCCACAATACAGATTAGCGCCGCCTGCTGTTGTGGAGACATTACGTCCCGCGCAAGCGCAGAGCGTACGGAAAATAAGCAGTCGTCTCGGTGTGTTTTTTGGCCGCGACGGGAAGACTGGAGCTTCCTGAAAAGGCGACTCCATTTTTTGGGTAGTCGGAACGAGTTGGACTGGTGTGTCCTGGCCTTAACACAACTAGAATGAGCAAATAAATGGTTTTACTAAGTACCAGCCGGATTTCCGCTCTCTGCTTCCCACCATTGGCTAAACAAATATATGAATCCATCTAATTTCAACAATGGATAACTTACACTGTTTGTGAAAGTGCAAAAACCTGTTTGTAATGTGGTATGTTAAATTAGTACAGTTTTTTTTTGGGTCCCAGAAAAACGAACTCTTGCTTATACAGTATAGACCAGTCTTTCAATTGAACCCTCACTGGCATCATTTCTTGATATTGTCGCTACTATTGATGTCTGTAAAAATGTGTCTCCCTAGAAATGCCATGAGGAAACGTGGCTTATCCGAGGTTCCTATATTCTGTCTTCTTTCAGGTGTATGTGAACAATGAATTGGTGACCAGTATTGGCGAGGGAGGCAGTTTTGGGGAGCTGGCTCTGATCTACGGGACGCCTCGCGCTGCCACGGTCCAGGCCAAGTCTGACGTCAAGCTCTGGGGCATCGACAGAGACAGCTACAGGAGAATACTGATGGTAAGATGTCAACCACTGGAAATAACACAACTAAAGAATTATGTATACAATAGATATGTCTGGATTGTTATAATTACCGTTGATTTTTTTCTTTTTTTAGGGGAGCACTTTGAGAAAGCGCAAGATGTATGAGGAGTTCCTCAGCAAGGTGTCCATTTTAGGTGAGCACATACGTTCATTGCTCATGTCTGCTGTTTGAAAGTTGCACTATGTAGGTCAGAGGAGGAGGACTTGTTTATATTTGCAGAGCCCGCAGTGAGTTCACAAAACAAACTTACTCGACATGTTATTTGTATTAAATTATTCTATCATCATAAATCAAAACTGAATTATTTTGAGACACCTGGAACCAAACGTACGACTAGAATATGTTTGTGAACAACACTGTGGGCCTTGCTGCAGTAGGCAACAACAACAACAACAACAGTGTTTACTTTAGTATGTAGCTTTTCTCATCTCAGACAGTGTTCCAGGGATCCAATTTTCCTGTGAGTAAAGTTTGTTTAATCATTTATGAGAATATACCATAGAAAATGTTCACGTTTTTGACACAACCCAAAGTGACATAGTGCACCTTCAACTATCTTTCTGTAATTGACCCTTAATTCATCCAGCTGAGTTGAGTGTTGACCATAGTGTTGCTCCTGAACAGAGTCTCTGGATAAGTGGGAGCGTCTGACGGTGGCTGACGCCCTGGAGACGGTGCAGTTCCAGGACGGACAGAAGATCGTGGTGCAGGGAGAGCCTGGGGATGAGTTCTTCATCATCCTGGAGGTACACGCCCCTTTCTGTCAACACTGGTCAACCCAAACCACCAGGCTTAGTTCTGCATGCCATACTCGCTAAGTAAAGTTTCTTTGCACAAGGCACGTCCAAATTTGTTTTTTTGCATATCCCCTCTCAAGTTACCACACTTCGAGAGGGTCAGAGCGCAGGGTAAATGCTACCTGTAAGCTGCAATCACCAAAAAAAATGTGTTCATTCTTCTTTCTTCATCAAAAGTCATAAATATCGTTCTCGCACAATTTCCTTGAAATATGGTGATTTAATTTTGAGGCTATATCGCCTAGTGGCTATCTTCTGGAAAAACTGGGATGTACTATTTACATGTTGGATGTAGATTTAGTGAAAGTGTCAGTTGATTTGTGGGATATGTAGTTTACGATGTGTGTGTTGATCTGTTAGGGGCAAGCAGCTGTGCTCCAGAGGCGCTCAGTGGACGAGGAGTTTGTGGAGGTGGGCAGACTGGGCCCGTCGGATTACTTTGGTGAGTAGGACAAACTCCATATGTAAATTTGTATAGGAGAAACTGTATGAAAGCTCATGAGTGTTGTATGAGTATTGTGTTGACTTTTTTTTTTTTTTAATGTTGTGAGTATGAAAGCTAAGTATGTAAGTTTAGGTTTTTGCTGTACCATTGATGTACTGTGTGAGTATGAATGACACGGCTGTATGTAATCCACTTTATGTTATGAAGTAATGGAGACCCCAGGAAAGCAAATAGGGATCTTTAATGAACTAAACTCAAACCAGACCATAGAGCTGCTAGATTGGCTGCAAGAATTAGATGGACAGTGTGAATTATTGAAAAAATATGAAATATTATTTTACAGATCTATAAGAGCACTAAACCAACAGTCGACTGTACTTTGTATGACTGTTGTCTCTCCTATGCCCCCCCCCCCCCCAGGTGAGATTGCCCTGCTGATGAACCGGCCCCGTGCTGCCACTGTTGTCTCGTGCGGACCGCTCAAGTGTGTCAAACTGGACCGGCCGCGCTTTGAGAGAGTGCTGGGTCCATGCTCCGACATCCTCAAGAGGAACATCGAGCAGTACAACAGCTTTGTGTCCCTCTCTGTCTGAGCCCTCCTCCTCTACCAATACACAACATGCTTATTCTCCCACTTCTACTCTCTGTCTTTCACATCTGTTACCACACCTACATCTGTTACTTTTCATCACTTATTTAAAAAAAACAATTGTTTTGTATGTCTTCAGGAGATAGGAGGTATTTTGAGGTCAGACGCGGTTCAGTGTAGCTGTTAACCCAATACCAAATAGGTGTTTTGCCTACACTTTGAATGTCCAGCTGTGTATGTGTGACTGACTGTGCATTCACACTGAGCTCTGGGTAAAGTACAGCTCACAACACCACATGAAAAATCTTTGTGTGATAGTTAATATAGAGCTAAACATTCTGACAAGTAAAACCTTATTAGATTATAATGTAAATAATATATACAGTTGACCAAAAATAGTCCAGCGAAAATATGCAGCATTATGTGGTCAAAAAGAAAGTAGATTGGATGAACTGGCTCTATAAATTAAGACAGGATATAGAAATCCTGGAAATAGAGATGGCGTAATCTGATCTGTTCCTTGGTCGATGAGAAAAGACCAATGCAAGTCAGACATGTTCCCAGTGTGAATGCACAGTTAGTGTTGCTGTTTAGTGTTCACAGAGAGCCTGTGACAGGCGTTTTTTTGAAACGGTACGCCAAAAGCTTTACTTGTTTGTTGCTACTCTTTGTATCTGTCCAGATGTTTTTAGCCATGCTAGCGGATGGCGTTAGGGATGGCAGTTTTGACCATTTGGTCCACCACTTTGGTCCGGGCTGAAATATCTCGGCAACTTTGAGAAACATTTGCCATAAAGTCTGGCGATCCACTTTTTCCCTCAGGATGAACTGTAATATCTTTGGTGATTGTCACCGTCATCACATCAACATGTGTTTCATACTTTGGTTTGTGACCAAGAAGCTACAAATCTACTGACATTCCCATCAGCCTCAGCTGTACTTTGTGCCAACGAGCAAACGTTTGCTTGCTAACGTCATCAGTGTATGTTTGCATGCTGGTGTTAGCTTTTTATCTCCATGCACCACTGTGCTGAAGTACAGCACCAGTGCTAGCGTGGCTAAGTTTTTTTTTTTTTTACTTTTAACTTTTGCTGTCTTGCTGTGTACCATGCAGACAAACCGTTCTTAAAGGGTTTCCTTGACATTGAAATACTGTACGGAGAACCAGCTGTACACCTACAGTATCGAGAAGGTTTTTACCAAGAGGGAAATAAGACATAAAACCTAAACTAAACAAAAAGCACAATTGATTTCCAGGTAAATCTTTGTATTTTCTGTTTTCTGGTTTTCCTTTGTCATCGCCCTTTGCTTATTTTAAATTCTCCGTTTTAGCTTTATTTTTTAACATTAAAGGTTCCTAACATTTCACTGAATGTTTTTACATTTAAATGCTTTTACAACAAAAAAAAAAATCTTGTTTATTTCTTGTTCTTTTTATTACATAACATTGATAATAGAGTAAACGTGAATAATACATTATCGGTAACATTTTCTCTTAGTTGTCCTTTAACCCCATTGTATTTCTGGGTGAAATTCTCATCCCATTTAGTTGGCGGTGTTTGGTAAAGGAGACTGCTATCACATCACACACTTGAAAATACTCCAGGTATCCCTTTAACTCTGCTGTCACGTCCTTCTATTAACAATTCTGCTACAGATCTATATATTAAGTGTAAATGACTATATTTTATGCACATTTTGTGATATACAAACTATATAATCAAAAGTTTTTTTATGCTGTTATGTTCACTGTCTGATCCCCTCATTTAAAGGGAGCGCAATTCAACAAAAAAGGTACTTCAAACAAAGCTGGTGCCAAATATAATGCTGATGCAGATTTTTCATATTTCAAAGTCTTAATAAGGAGCTTTAATCTTAAATATTATGGAGGTTTGCATTAGTCCTGGGACAAACTATTTATTTTGGTTATAATGATAAATGGGCTGGGATATTTTTTTTATAATGATTCACACATTGCTTCAGCCATTAAAATGTAACCTTATTCACAATCATGAATCAATTTAAAAAGGCGGCTTGAAATTAACCAAATAATGAAAACGACCTTGTATTGCATTTTCATAAAGTTTGGGAAACATCCAAGACGTTTCTTTAATCTGAAACTTTCTGATCTGACAATAGGTCAAAGATAGTTTGTGTCAAAAAAGGTATTGAGGTCTAACAAGAATTCACAGGCAGCCCACTAGTAAAATCCTGTGTATTTGGATATGATGATTCAAAGCCCCGATAACAGTACCTGCCTTTATTGCTGATGTTTGTCACTGTGTTTTATGCACATTTCTGCCACCTCTTCTCTCTTACATCTCCTTGCACAGTATTCTGCTGCAATCATTCAAAATGGATCATTACTGTAGACCAGCCAATGGGGGACCTGCCTTTCACTTTTTGGCCTTAACATTTACTTTGCGCTTTCAATTGATTCATTTGTGTATGTATATTTTCTGGAAAAAAACACATCATCACACTTTAGTGTTAAATGTCTCTGATCTGTTGTGTTTTGTCAAATATGTCTTAATTCAACAGTGTGTTCACCAATATATGCCATGTGTGTGTCCACCATCTTGTCATTTTGACTTGATACTGTATTTTGTTGACGTATGACTTTACAGTATTTTTCGGACTAGATGGTTCAAAATGAAATGAGCCATAGCTGAGACATTGGGTGTGATAATGTTGAGCCTTGAGTCTCAACTACTCAGAACATCTGGCGTCATGTTTATGTCCAGCAATAGCTGTCATCAGTGTTTGTCAAACAGTGACCCTCACCAGACGTCCATTATTTTTTTCTATAGTTAGTGTGCCTTCCTTCACATAGATTGGAGTGATTTGTGCTTATAAATGTTGGTGTGTGTTTTGGATTTTCTCTGTAGCACTATACCCGACAGCAGTTCAAGCAATAAAGAGATTAGAATTTTCATTGTGAGTCTTTGTTTTTTTATTTGCCAAATCAGGCTGATTCACCTGGAGAGGGGCCCTGTATCCAAATGTAGTTTTTAATACTTATTATTTGAGTCATCTCTCAATACATATATATTTGAGCAGTGGATACTACATCAGTGTAGTTTTGAGGTACTTGTATCTTATTTAAATATTTCCATTTTCTTCTACAGTAGGCCACTTCAACTGTATACTTCCACTGCATTCGTTATAGAATCAATCACTTGCCTATTTAAATATTTTCTTCTACGTTGAAGTGGCCTATCCTATGCCAACTGCATTCCAATACTGTTATCACAATTTCAATTTACTTAGGCCTATACAATACTGCTTTTTGTTTTTAATCAATTCTCTTTACATTTCGCTGTTTCTACTAGGCTATCAGCGAAAAATACCGTCTCCTGCTCGTGGGCCTAAGAGAAGTGAGCAGCCATTTATGATTCCTGGTTCAGACCTTTTGGCTTCATATGCAATTGAGCCCACTCCGTCAAGAACGATGAGCCGTTTTTTTAACTGCTTTTGGAAAGGAACGAAGCCATAAAATACGGCTCTCTTCAAATTAAACAGCCATACGTATTTCCCCATACGGGAACAAGTCATATTGGTGAACGCACCCCCATCCCCGGAACAATGTGGGTGTTCATTTGTCTGAACTGGCCCTTTAAATGCGTTCGTGTATCTCCGGTCAACTTCGTCTGTAGTCGGCCCCGGCGTAGTGCTCCGCTTGTCGCTCCAGCCCATCATCCGTACGCATCGGTACCAACCCACTTGTTACTGCCGCTACAGAAGCCGAAGAGAGCAGCAGTTGCCGGGCATCAATTCAACTCGGGGTAACGGTACCTCTCTGCGCTAATGCAAGCCATCAAATGCGTGGTCGTGGGCGATGGGTAAGAATACAGTCTGGGTTTTTTTTTCTGCAAAAATGCTCAGTCTTTTTGTAGATGAGAGGGGATGGGCTGGGGGAGTCGGCATTCACTAAATAGCCCGGGCTCCGTTAAACCCTGATGGGTGTCAAATGTTTAAATTTGACGTTGAAATAAAATGATGATAATGATACAATGAAAGGCAGGTTTTCTGTCATGAATAGCGGGCGGTGCTGGGTGCCAGCGGTGTGGCTGCTCTGTATGCTACAGTCATACACACATAGAGGTGGTTGGATGCTGAGGGGCTGTCTCCTTCTCTAATGATGTAACGTTGTCACACCTACACACCGGTCTGCCATGTTTCACCACATAGGCTAGGGACACTGTGTAGCCTAGCGATGCAATGCAATGTCTATCCCACCTTCACTCATCCACCCACAACCAGCTGGTCTGATTTCAAATATGTGATGTTCAGATCATTTTACCAGCTGTAACACTATTAAAATACATACCGGTAGGCTACATAACGTTGCTGTAAGTCCTAGAACTAGCCTATATTTTTACAAAAAAATTAAGCCCATTTCAATAATCTAATGATGCATTTGTTATATGTTCTAAGCATGCAGAGTAATCTAGATTTCTGTTTTTCACTTGCAAATTTATTAGATATGGCCAAATAAAAAAAAACATTTATCGAACAATTCATGTCAACCAGACACTGACAATGTGTCTAATAGCTGCGGTTTATTATGACAAAGACAGAAAATGTATCCTTTCCCGGGAGGTTCTGTAACTACTTTTTAACGATGTATTCATTGTCTTTCTCACTGTCCTTCTTTTGTTTTCCTTGACATGAGAAGCACTTTGAATGTCCTCCATGTTTGACAGATTGTACAGAGATAGACCATGTGCCATGGCCTTGACTTCATAGCACGTCATTATCAGACTCTGCACTCTTCCTTTTCTCTGTTTGCGTCTTCCTGGGGCTCCCTGTGTGTAGCCAGATACGGAGAGGGGGACAAAAATACAGGAACCTCTTACAAAGCATGTCAACAAAATGGGCCAGTTTTTAATTAAATAAAAAGATATGTGGTCTTTTTTCATCATTATTTTTTTACAATAAAACAAAGACACATACACTAATACAAAAAAAATACACTAACGACGAAAACACAAGACAAAAAAGGAAAATCCTCTGATTCCGCCTCCTCCTAAACCACTTGGCCTGTGGAGACTTGAAGTTTAATAGTATCAACTTTTTAGCTGCAACCATGACCATTTTAAATGGTAAATGGTAAATGGACTTGACTTATATAGTGCTTTTCTAGCCGATTTTCTCAGCCCCAAAGCGCTTTACATATCTTACCACATTCACCCATTCATACACGCACTCATACACCGATGGCAGTAGCTGCCATGCAAGGCGCTCTCTAAGCACCTGCATTTGACGGTAGGGGAGGGCCTTTGTCCTGTCAGAGCAGCCAACTGCAACAACAGGCATAGTCATCATGAATGTATTTATGTGTGTTGTTACTTTCTGCTTCCTCCAGTGCGGTGGGTAAGACATGTCTGCTCATCAGCTACACCACAAATGCCTTCCCAGGAGAATACATCCCCACTGTGTGAGTCTAGCTGCTGCTTAAACTACACACACACACACACACCCCTCAGATTTGTTAAATGTAGCATTTGCACTTTAAGGGTTAAAAACCTACGTTGTCTTGTGTTTTGTGTCTCAGATTCGACAACTACTCTGCAAACGTGATGGTGGATGGTAAACCAGTCAACCTGGGCCTCTGGGACACAGCAGGGCAGGAGGACTATGATAGGCTCCGTCCCCTGTCTTACCCTCAGACGGTAACACACACACACACACACACACACACACACACACACACACACACACACACACACACACACACACACACACACACACACACACACACACACACACACACACACACCCACACACACACACACACACACACACACACACACACACACTAGATATTAGCTGATTTTTTGACTAAAAGTGTTCTGAATCACAATCTTGGTATTTGTGTTCTGATAGTCAAACATCTGTCCTCTCTCTCTCTGTGTGCAGGACGTGTTCCTGATCTGCTTCTCTCTGGTGAGCCCGGCTTCCTTTGAGAACGTCCGAGCCAAGGTACTGATTCTGACTATTAAAAGACTATGTTTGATTTCTGAGCACCCATTGCTACTCACAAATCCTCAAATGCTCTCCCTGCCCACTGGTGATGCTTTAGAACTGAGCTGTAGACAACTTGATGTTGACTTTTAAAACTTGCCCTGTAACAAAACACTAAAACTGTGTCTTAAATTTACTATGTAATGTATTTATAAATGAATACGTTTTGCAGGTATGTTTGCACACGTTTGGTTACACAGTTTGTGGTAGCGTCTTTGCTTGACACTGACCTTTGCCTTGTGCTTGTGTTAAATGCAGTGGTATCCAGAGGTGCGTCACCACTGCCCCAACACTCCCATGATCCTAGTGGGCACCAAGCTGGACCTGAGGGATGACAAGGACGCCATTGAGAGGCTGAGAGACAAAAAGCTCTCTCCCATTGCCTACCCACAGGGCCTCGCCATGGCCAGGGAGATTGGTAGGTATCTGCCTGTGTGTGTGTGTGTGTGTGTTTGTTGTGTGTGTGAGCCTTGCTCACAGCGTGCTATGATGCGTCTAGTGCAACATGCTAGGAAACCATTGCATGTAGGGATGCATGTGACCTCCCTCCCTTAGTCCCTGCCGCTGACCAACCAAGCCCTGTGTAAAGGAAGCTGAATGCATAAGTCTTCATAACAGTACATAACCTCCTCTTCACCAAGACCCCTACTGTGCCTCCTTGTGGCAACACACGGTAAGTGCCAGTCTTGAGCCTCTGGTAGGGGATCTCGGAGCAGATGCCTGGTGGGCTATAGGCTATTTGAACATGGTGGATACCTCCTCACCCGTCGGCTACACCATCTGATAAATGCCATCTGGTCCTCTGAAACCATCCCTCAGGAGAGGAGGGATGCAGACATAATTACCATCTATAAGAGAAAGGGCGACAAAGCTGACTGTGGCAACAGCAGAGGAATTTCCCTACTCTCTGTTGCTGGCAAAGTGCTAGCCCGAGTCATGCTCTCATATTTCTGAAGACATCCTACCAGAACCACAGTGTGGTTTCTGGAGAGACCACAGTACTTAAGACATGATCTTTGTAGTAAGGCAAGTTCCAGAACCAGAAGGGGTCCTACGCGGGGAGCTTAAGTGGACACTTCTGAGAAAAACCTGGACTTACAGTAGGGGGAATAAAATCCCAAAAAAAGAAAGGCACCTACAAACACCAAAGGCTTACCTCATATAGATGTGCAGACAGTGTTGTTGTAATTCCTCAGAATTCCTCATGGGAGCAATAGAATTTACGCACTATAGCTTTAAGTCAAATGGGACCAAAACAACATATCTTTTGAGGGAAATAAACTAGAGAAACCCCATGGCGCGCGAGTGTAGAAGGGTTACAGATGTTTGCATGAGTTGTGAAGCTTCAGGTTACATGCTAATGCTTCACTTATTTCCTCATTGGTCAGGGGAAAAGCCATGATATGAGTTTGTTAACTCAGCCTTATTGGTACATTCAATGCATTTTCACAACAAACCCCCCACCATAGCTCTGATCATGTCTAATAGCAATGGATTATATTCAAGAGTACTGTAATAGTAAATAGTGAGATGTACTGTATGTGATGTCCACATGTGGTTGGCTGTCCCTCTGGCAGGTTCAGTCAAGTACCTGGAGTGCTCCGCTCTGACGCAGCGTGGACTGAAGACGGTGTTTGACGAGGCGATCCGGGCCGTGCTGTGCCCTCCGCCCGTCAAGAAGAGAGGCAGGAGGTGCACATTGTTCTGACTGGGAGCCAGTGGAGACACCTGGGATTCCTTCATACGGTCACACATTAGGGATGAGGCACAGCAGAGTCGGGAGTACTGCTTTGAAACTAAACAGCAGCAGTCTACCGTTCATACAGAAGCAGTTTATCTGAACTTGTTGGAAAGAAAGGGTGAGGATTTTGGAAGGTGGCATATTTAAAACATTTTGGGCAAAAAGATGAATTGTGAATGATGTTTGCTTTAAAATAATGATGTACATGTGTAATGGCCTGCCTCATATATTAGAACATGGATCAGAAAGGGATTATTATTTTTTAAAGTGAAAAAAATTAATGAATAAATTACGAGAAAAAAGTTGTAATTTTACAATGATGAAATCGTAATTTCAAGAGAAAAAAAGGAGTAATATTATGAGACTGAAGTGCAAATCAGCGCCACGTTATTATGAATTGCTGTTGATTGTCTGTGTGTGGCACGGCCTGACACCTGAGACAATCAGTGGGGGACAGGGACACTGCCACTACACTGCTCCCACCCTTGTTTTGTAAATTACAGGTAATATGTTTTGTTGAATTATTTTTTTGTGTTGTAAAATTACTAACATATTCTCGTAATTTTATTTAAAAAAAATCTCCATCTGGCCCTAAAATTCCGTCATATTAACACACATGTACAAAAGAAGGAAACAAAATGTACATTCCCCTTTGGCACATCATGTATGGAGTTTTCTATGTAAGCTCTTTTTGCTGGATTTTGTGAGGTGGCTTTATTTCCCGATGTTCTTATGGGTTTTTATCACATGCAAGGTTTGAATGAGCCATAACCTGAGACGCATCTGGGTTGTTAAACTATTTTTTTAATTACCCCACCCTCCTCCTCATTTATTTAGAATTTATTAACAAATTCGTGACAAAATTTGAATTGCTTGAAATACTTTCAATGAAAAAAAAAAGTTTTATTCATCGCCTTAAGGGGAGTTTTTTTTTATTTGTTTTGAGTACGTGTTACAAAGTTGCCAAAAAACTCTGTGTGAAAACAAATACGACATTAAACATGTTTGAATGTACTGTACTAAAATAAACTGCCTTTTCATGTCTTTGTGTGTTGTGTGTGTACGTGCCTTTAATGTGGCACTCTTTTGAAACTCCACTTTATATCACTCGTTAATTAGAAAAGTGGCGGAGCTGAATATTCCATTTGATGACTACCTATGACAAAGTCTAGTTTGTGGTGTCAAATTACCTTTTTAAAAACAAATATTTTCAATGAAAATTTGAGAACAAAGATTTGATTTTTTTTAAAATTATTATTATATATTAATGTTTTATTAATGAATTTATTATTATTATTATTATTATTATTATTATTATTATTATTATTATTATTATTATTATTATTATTATTATTAATAATAATAATAATAATAATAATAATAATAATAATAATAATAATAAAACTATAATTATTAACACATATAATACATGTTGAGAACATGAGAACTCCTCACTACTGGTCTGGCCTGAGCTAGAACCTGACTTAAAGGCCCACTGCTAACCACTAAGACCCTTATTATGTCCTAAAAAAAGAAAAGTAATGTCAGAAAAAAAATTTAATTGGGAGAAAAAAAAGGCAACGATAGTAAAGCTAAGTGGTCCATTTAATATTTTTTTTAGACCTCTGCTGGGCTGCACTTTGGACAGGCAGCTGGTGACACTGTAGAGGCCTAATGGAGAATAGAGGCAGCAGATGCAGAAGTTTGGCAGGTCTGTGGTATATCGATGGTCATGGTATCTTTATATTTGAGTGTAGATTTGTTAGGATCCTGCAGCAGCTTGACATTTTGAGGTGCCCTGCCGCATCTGGGCATTGGCTCGATGGTATCTGTAGACAGGTAATTAGACCCCTCCACACCAAAAAAGGTTCCAAACGCTCCTCTGGTTGCATTCTTTGCAGATGCGATATCCTTTCCTGCATTAGAAATGTATGGCAGGCGGGTTTGCCTCTGTGGGACTTCACTGTTGTATTTAGAGCTGAGCTGCATCCTCTGGAGTTCCTGACACTGCTGGCTCCATACTTTCTCTGCAGCATTATGGAGGTCATACATCTGGAGAGGAACACCTCTAGCAGTCTCAACTGCAGCATCAGGCTCCCCCCTCTTCAGCTGTTGAAGCCAGACATGTTTTTCAGCCGCCATCTTGGCATTGTAGTTCTGTATTCTTAATTTTTCCTCTCTGTTCTTCTGAGCCTTCAATCTTTGGTTCTCTTTGAACATCCTGTCAGCATCTTTCTGAGACTGGAGCCAGTCCAACTTGCTCTGATTTTCTTCCCTTTTCTTCTGCTCGTTCTCAATTATTATTTTTTGTCTGTGGACAGAGATAGACTGAATCATTGCAGCTCTCTGAGCCTCTTTTTGCTTCTGCTGCTTTACCAGTTCAGCCTCTACTTTAGCCAAATCTATGGCAAATGACTGTTCCACCCGCACAGCTGCAGTGCTGTCCTGCTCCTTCTTTGAGGCTGCCAGTTTGTCCACAGCAATCTCTTTGGGCACCTGGAGCATTGAGAGCCTATTAGCTATTTGAGCTTTTCTTTGCAGCACATTCTCCTGTCTTTCAATGTCAACACATTTGGACTTCTGCTCCTCTGTCTTAAGTATTTGAACTTCCCTGTCCTTTGTGAGTTTTTTCGTGGAGATTTCCTCCACTTGTGTTTTAAAATTGGTTTTCTTTGACTCAGCCTTTTTCCCAGCTTGAAGTCTTTGCTCCTTTGCATGTTGTTCTTCAAGACCTTTGAGCATTTCTCCAAGTTTCTTGTCCTGCAGTTTCTCGGCCTTCCGTAGCATCTCCCTGTCTTTAATTTGCCTTAACTGATATTCTGACAGAGAATGGGAATGGAGCTGGTTCTCAATGACCTTCTCTCTGTCATGTCTCAGAGCTTCTTCTCGTCTAGACAGCATCATCTGTTCATACTTACGGTCTTCATCTTCAGCTAACTTTTGTTTTATTTTCCTAAATTCAATTAGTGCTTCATTCTCCTGATCCATACATCTCCTTAGGTCTTTACTGGTGTATTTTCTGTCAAACCTGACTTTGGTCTGATTTGATAAAGAGTCATCATTAACCCATTCAGACTTAGACCTAAGGTTTACTTCAGCGAAAGCCATGTCTTTTTAGTTATTTTGTATTATTTCATGTTATAGTGTTTGCGTATGAGTTGTTGTGTAAACTTGATTTCCCTCTTAAGTATCTAACCTGTGTTCACAAAGTATGTGAGGTCTGACTGTACTAGAGAGACTGGCTACTCTTTGAATCCGACATCAAAGGTCATCCGACAGCTGGGGTAATTCCAATGCCTTTGATCTTGAGCTCTGTTACTATTTAAAATTGTTTTATCCTGTGACATCATCACATTCCAGTGCTGTTGATCTTGAGATGGGCGGGACTTCCTGTCCGGCGGTTTCCATGGCAACATTATACAAATCCGCTTTCTTACAGCGATAAGGAAATAAAAGATGTGGGAACTCCATGGACATATAAAGAAAAGGACACCGTATTAAAACATGGCGCGCAATCATTCCTATGAAAGCTGCTCATTGGCGCAGAGAGACATACAGGATAGAATTTCTTCCGCATCATGGGTGCCTAACACGCCCCTAGCGCATGACGTTCCGGATGTGAAATATTCTCGTTCTCTAGCATTGTGAGATAGAAGTCATAGGCCCCACCCCTACTTCGGCTAACGACTAAAACAGAAAATAAAACGGCTAACAAAACGAGGATATCTGCTTCCGGGCTCGTATGAATTTACTGACCCGTCCAGCCGGCTAAAACAACTGCAGTACCTGGCTTGGCCACTGAGCACTGCTGGACTGCGGAAGAAGGCGCTTGTCCTGGGGGCTTGGTGAAACACCACCTGTAACACACCTCAAACAGGATAATGTGATCCTGCCACTATCGAGGGATGCAAGGACAACCTGAAGAAGTGGCCTCCAAAAACTTACACAAGTATATTGACTCGACATCATTGCACAATGAAGCTCACCCCTCAATTGATCTCTCGAGCATAAATAAGCTAATTCAACCAAGCAGTCCTGGCATTGCTTATCATGTTATTCAAACAAACATACACTTTATTAAGGTGCAGCCGATGAGCATCTAGTTAGGTGGCTTTCCATAAGATCTGTCTTTCTAAACTTCTTCCTAAAACTGCGGATGGACTCATCTATATGTAGGGTGAGGACTTGGCATTGGGGATATGTCTTCTTTTAAAATAAATTGGAAATAACATCAAGGTCATCTAAAGCTGGGATTTTTTTTAACTGTGCTTTGATTAGTCCAAGGTATGCCCTGCACTATTGTGAGCCCACAGACGTGTAAAGTTGAAAGATTCAGTAATACCCAGAAATTCAGACACTGCTTTAGAAGTGTCATCGTCAACATGCAAGTTAAAATCACCAATCACCAATTCAAACTTTCTCTAACTTTTATAATTTAAAATAATAACTCAATAAAATCAGACAAGAAGTGGCCAGGTTGGCTGTAAATTAAAATACTATAAAATGGCAAAAAATCAACATATGGAGTAAAATAGTAAAATATATATATTTTTGAAATTGTTGCAAGACCTTCACCACGGCCAGACAGCAGATGGAGCTGCAGTCTGCAGGACACTGTTTAATAATGGAGGTATGATCAAGATTCCACTGAAGAATATCTTCATCTTTATTAGAGTGTTCTGTTTACATTTGGTCAACAGGAATTTATTCAAACGATGCAATTACACATTTTACCAATCATAAGATGTATCTCAAAATGTCCTACCTGGGTAACGAAAATGGATTTTAGAATTATTTAAAAGTCAACCATTTTTGGCATAAAAAAGTTCATGCATATATGCATAGCTAGAGCTATAGCCAAACAATCATTGCTCAGAATTTAAATTTTTATCACAATTAATGTGATATATTGGGTATTTATTTTCAACAGTCACACTATTTTCATCCCTGCACAGGAAGCATGTAACCTGTGTCTTCTTCTGTGCAGTAAGCTTCTTGACTCCACCGGAAGACGAGGTTGTTTTAATTTGAATCGTGTTGTCATCCGATGACAGGGACCTAAAGATAAAGAGGCAGAAAAGAAAGCGCTCGGGGCACAAAACAGAAAACGGAAGATTACAGGACAATCTTGATTTGGTGTTCTCAAATTTGACAGTAGCCCTTATAGTATTCCTGACTATGCCTCTGACGGTTGCATCTGCAGAGATCCTTCAGTAAGCTGTAGCTTATCAAAACATACCTTTGTTCGGGTATGAGCAATGATCGATTATCCCAGTTAGCAGTCTCTTCACTGGCTAAACTTTAGAAAATGAAGGTAACAATTTGCAAGCATGTTTTTAAGTAGTTCTGACGTATACAGGCTTGAGTAAATCTTATTATTTGTATTTTGTTATAATAATCTAATAACTTACAATTCTACTTTACTTTTGGCACCAATGTGAACCAATAATCCACTCATTTCGATAAAAATGTAAGTCTAGAAAATGGATTTGATTCATTGGTAATATTGATATTGGTGTTCTTATTGTGCTTAATATTATTAATGGTGTATTATTATTACATTTATGTTGATTGTTGCATTATTACTGTAATTATTATTGGTGATAATTTAAAGTGTCCATTTCACTATACCTTCATATTTTCACACCAATGCTAGCCCCTCATCCATGACTTTTAAATTCTAATATTTTCAATGAAAATGTAAGAGGAAAATGATTTGATATTTTTTTATTATTTCTTTGTTAATATTTTATTATAATTTATTATAATTTATTATAATTTATTATAATTTATTATTATTATTATTATTATTATTATTATTATTATTATTATTATTATTATTATTATTATTATTATTATTATTATTATTATTTACATAATTGTCCAGTTGATCTAGTCCAGATCATTTTTTGTTTCTAGCCGTCTGCCTGTCTGCACAGTGGATGGGCGGGAAGCGTCTGACCACTGGCACTGCAGCGGCCCGTCTAAGGTCCATGGAAAGGGTCTCTTTGTCAGGGGCCCTGCGGTATCTTACCAACGGTGTCTTGGTGGTATCTGTAGACCTATATTGAGACCCCTCCACACAAGAAAAGGGACCAATTACTCCTCTGGCTGCATCTTTTACAGATGTGAAGTTATTTCCTGCATCATAAATGCGTGGGAGGACCTGACTGTTGTCCTTACAGCTGAGCTGCAACCTCTGGCATAGCTGGCTCCATACTTTCTCTGCAGCATTATGGGGGTTATTCTGACTATACTGCTGGACATAAACACCTCTAGCAGGCTCAACTGCAGCATCAGGTTCCCCCCTCTTCAGCTGTCGAAGCCTGGCATGTTTTTCAGCCGCCAGTTTGGCGTTAAAGTTCTGTATTTGAATTTGTTCCTCTCTGTTCTTCTGAGCCTTCAATCTTTGGTTCTCTTTGAACAACCTGTCAGCATCTTTCTGAGACTGGAATAAGTCCAACTTGCTCTGCTTTTCTTCCCTTTTCTTCTGCTCGTTCTCCTCTATCTTTTTTTGTCTGTGGGCAGAGATCGACTGGAAAAGTGCGTCCCTCTTCGCCTGCTTTTGCTTCTGCTGATGTAACAGTTCAGTGTCTCTTTTAGCCAAATCCCTGGCAATGGACTGTTCCAGCGTCAGAGCTGAAGTTCTGGCTCGCTCCTTCTTTGAGTCCGCCACCAGTTTGTTGTAGTCCTGCAGCTGATAGATATTTTGAGGTGCCCTGCGGTACTTTGGCAATGGCATACTGTTACCTGTAGACAGGTAATTAGACCCTTCAATACCAGAAAAGGGACCAACCCCTCCTATTGCATTAGAAAGTGGTGGGAGTCGGGTTGGCCTAATAGGGACCCATCTGTTGTCTTTAAAGCTGAGTTGCAACCTCTGGTGTTCCTGACCCTGCTGGCTCCATACTTTCTCTGCAGCATTATTGGGCTCATGCTGCAGGAGATAAACACCTCTAGCAGGCTCAACTGCAGCATCAGGTTCCCCCCTCTTCAGCTGTTGAAGCCTGTAGTGTTTCTCAGCTACCATCTTGGCGTTAAAGTTTTGTATTTGAATTTTTTCCTCTCTGTTCTTCTGAGCCTTCAATCTTTGGTTCTCTTTGAACATCCTGTCAGCATCTTTCTGAGACTGGAGCCAGTCCAACTTGCTCTGATTTTCTTCCCTTTTCTTCTGCTCGTTCTCCTGGATTTTCTTTTGTCTGTGGACAGAGATTGACTGAATCATGGCAGCCCTTATCACCTCCTTTTGCTTCTTCTGCTTTACCAACTCAGCCTCTTTAGCCAAATCTATGGCAAATGACTGTTCCACCCTCACAGCTGTAGTGCTGGCATGCTGGTTAATTGAGGCTGCCAGTTTGTCCACAACAATCTCTTTGGGCACCTGGAGCATTGAGAGCCTTTTTGCTTTTTCAGTTTTTCTTTGCAGCACATTTTCCTCTCTGTCAAGCTCAACAAGTTTGGCCTTCTGCTCCTCTGTCTTAAGTATTTGAACTTCCCTCTCCTTAATGAGTTTTTTCGTGGAGATTTCCTCCACTTGTGTTTTAAAATTGGTTTTCTTTGACTCAGCCTTTTTCTCAGCTTGAAGTCTTTGCTCCTTTGCATGTTGTTCATCAAGACCTTTGAGCATTTCTCCAAGTTTCTTGTCCTGCAGTTTCTCGGCCTTCTGTAGCATCTCCCTCTCTTTCATTTGCCTTACCTGATATTCTGCCAGAGAATGGGAATGGAGCTGTTTCTGAAAGACCTTCTCTTTGTCTGGCCTCACAGGGTCTTCTCGTCTAGACAGCATCATCTCTTCATACTTACGGTCTTCATCTTCATCAAATCTTTTTTGAATTTTCCTAAATTCTATCAGTGCTTCATTCTCCTGCTCCATATGTTTCCTAAGGTCTGCACTGGAGAATCTTTTGACATTGACATGCTGCTTGAATCGTTGAATATCGTCTTTCTCAACTAGTTTCTGCCTATCCTGTCCACCCACCCCATCATCTGCTCCATATTTCTGATTCAGCGCATTTATATCTACTACTGCATGCCTGCGATACGCTTTGGATTCTGCGGTCTGATTTGATAAAGAGTAATCATCACTAAGCCATTCAGAATTAGACCAAGGGTTAACTTTAGCGGAAGCCATTTCTATTGTTTGGTTTAGTATTATTTCTGTATTTTGTGTTTGTATATATAAGTTGTTTTTTCGATTTATATTTCAAGTATCTTACCTGTGTTACCTACGTATGTGAGGTCTGACTGTATGTGAGACTGGCTACTCTCTTGAGTGGTCGTCTATGAACAATCCAACATCAAAGGGAGCTGGTGAAATTCCAATGAGCTCTAATAGTATTTAAAATTGTGTAATCCTGTGACATCACATTCCAGTGCCTTTGATCTTGAGCTGTATTTATTTAAAAAAAAAAAATATCCTGTGACATCATCACATTCCAGTGCTGTTGAAATTGAGCTAGCTCCCATGATGCCATGCGTGAATTATGGCCGCGGTTTCCATGGTAACATTACACAAATCTTTTTCATAAGAGATATTTTTAAGGTGTTTTAAACATGGACCAATAAAGAAAAGGAAAGCGGATTGGAAACTGTTGCCCATGCATTTCTATGAAAGCTGCTCATTGGCCCCGCGCAACATCGTGGATAGAATGTCTTACCATCAATTAATTTACACTAGCTGGGTTTACGTGGACAGTCATATTTCGATTAAAAATGGTTTTGAAACCTAAACCGAATAAAATAGTTCCATATAAACAATTTATTTGGAATCGAAAGAACAAACAAAATGCATTTTCATTCAGTTGCAGAGGATTGGTTTAAAACCAATCAACAGAACAATGCTATCACAACCTAAGCCGAATATTTCCTAGCTGTGTTCTGCGCATGTCCACTAGCTTCACATCCCTGAGTTATGACGTACACACATTAACTACATATTTTCAAAATGGCAGCTTCGAAAAACCAACTGGTCGACCTTGGACACAACTTTTTCAATTGAAACCCTCAGAGATTGAAACATAACAGGACGGCTTGACGGACAGAAAAATGTCGGTAGCCGGCATAGACCGTAGTGTTGAACAGAAGGCGTAGTATTCAACAAAAAAATGTCAAAGGAATACTTCAAAGACAAGGCCTTGTGAAGTAAATCTATCTTGTGATCTTTCCAGCCAAGACTATATATAGCTGCCATGGTCCACTAACAGGACAGAACCGGCTGCTATGCCCGATGGTATGGGCGATAAACATTAAGACTAAGGTGATGTCATATCGTGCTACATGGGTATTTCGGTATGAGTGTGTGCGGGTAGAAGGCCATACACAGTTAAAAGACTTCAGCAGAAACATGTGACGAAGCAAATGAGTAGACATGGAAAGGGCTGGATGAAGGCCTGCTCTGTGGTGAAGCTTTGGACGCTGATTCCCAACATCTCACACCACAGCAAATAATTTCACAGACACAAGATGAGGCAAACATGGGCTGTGTGGTCAGCACTTCTGCTTGTTTGTTGAACTGGTTAATCTCTGTGACTCTGATATGATATGATAGTAAATATGTTCAAATCTCTGCAACGATTTTACACACTGTATATTGAAAAACTGCAAGGTATTCCAGTCAGGCACAAAATGATAACAAAACAAATTAAACTCCAAAATGTACATTATGGGAACTTTATTTATGCTATTTTGAAAGAAGACATTTTATGGAAGCAAATACATACACATTTCAAAATTGACCTATGCTTTAATGAAGGTACACATTTTTTTTGCAGGGGGGGGGGGCTACATTTTCCATCTCCACTTTCTCCAAAAGTTGCTAAAGTTGTCCTCCTGGTGATGCTCTTTGTTATTGTCAGACAAAAGAATGTGAGTGTGTGTGTGTGTGCAGCAGTAATGTGTAGAAATCCCACTGTGGTAAATAACAGTTATTAGTGCTGTTTTTGATGCGTGGAGACGAGTTGTGGTCAGGAGGCGGATGCTGGCAAGAAGACAGTACAGTAATACACAAACACAGACACATGAAAGAGCTAAACGCAAACAAGCGTACACACAGGAAAAAACACACTGAAAAACTTCCTCTTTAGCCTGTATTCAGGAGCAGATGGCGCCCGAATGCAACACACACAAAGCAAGGATGGACATGTTTAAGGAAGCAAGCGTGTGTGTGTGTTTGTGTGTGCGTGTGTGTGTATTGTTTAGGGCAATTGTTTTGCTGGAGTGGCGCTTGTGTGTTTATTGTGTTCTCATTGTTTCGTAGGTATTTTTAGCCTTGATGACCGAGTGACAGTTATTGTGTGGTTCTGATGGACAACACTGAAGCTCAGCACAGGACCTCAGTGTTTATCACTGCTTACTGTTGTCTTGTGGACAAAAATATCTTGTGTTTAGTTTGGTTTTTCCTCTGCTCATGAAGACGTATGGCGGCAGTGTGTCTAAATCTGGAATTGGAATCTAAAAAGATTTCTCCAAGTCGTGTGGTTCATGAGCAGAGGTGTAATGCAAATAACCACATTTACTTAAGTACTGTACAGTTCAATGTTGAGGCTCTTTTACTTTATTATTTAATTTTTTCTTTACGATTGAGAATACAGATACCATCATCTGAAAAGTTTTTTCCTCGCAGGGTGCAACAGAGATCTGATCCTGGATAAGCACTCAAACAGATGTATGCTAGGAATTTGTGTTAAGTAACCTGAACGCTGGTTGCGTGTCAAATAAAGATTCTATTTAAAGGCACAAAAATGGATAAAGAAGGTGACAGGCCTTTTCAGAATGTACATATGTATCCAAATTTCCCAAGAAGGAGCAGAAATGACCAGACGGAGCATTTGCCTGCTGGATCGCTTTAAGACGGAAATGAGACATGTTGTCATCATTTGGACTGACATTTAGCCACAGTACAGCTTCCAAATAGTTAACCAGCCTAATCATTTCAGTCTCATTCATCACAGAGTAGTGGGAAGTTATAGGGTCATTTCAATCTACAATTTTGGCCAGCATTTTTTCTTTTAGATAATTCTTTGGCATTTACTTTTATTAGATGGTTTGGAGAGACAGAGGTGAAATGAGGCAATGCAACATACTACCATACATTCTACCATACAGACATCTAAATGTTAAGGACAAGTTCTATAATTTCAAATCCATAATATTATTAGAACGTAAGTACTAACTGGCAGATGATGTTGACGTTATGATAAGACAAAGCCGAAGTTGAGTGAAGATGATAGAATTAATCTTTTTGGCAGTGGAACTTCCTGGTACTGATGATATCTGCTGTGTCCTTGGAAATATGCTCACGGCACACAAATAAACAGTGCAGTTCCACCCAGCCATTATCTTCCTACTGTGAAGCCAGTTTGTGGACTAATCATAGGGAGACCAGGGTGACTTCCCTGCCTCAGTCCAAACACTGCAGGGAAATAACAGCTATTTTTGGCATCTGTGTCGGGGCTGAAGGTAGCATAATGTGGGCCATTCATATGAACAAAGCTCTCGGTTATTTTTTGTGAATGCTCACGTAAGCATGATGTAGTAGCTTCTTATCTCAATCGTCCTCTTCCTAGATTCTGTCTGTCTTGATCTTTGATGGAGTTTAAGAGTGAAGCTACTCAGTGTAGTTACTGGATCTATCCCAAGTGTTTGGCTTTAAAAAGGGCTTGATTGAAAATTAATTTTGTTTAGTGGTTCCATACACATTTTGACTCACATTCAGGAGTTACATACCTGGGGCCGTATTCATATATCATCTTAAGGCTAAGAGTAGCTCCTAACTTGCTGATCAGAGATGCCATCCCTTCACCAACCAAAAGAAACAAACCCTATAACACCGGATATCAAAGTTGTGGCCTGACAGTGGGACCTTCTAGGACTTGTGGGTCAGTGTGTCTGTATTGATTACCAATCCTGACACTGATCTAAATTGGAAGAAGTTCGGAAATGTCCTCCTACCTGCCAGGTTTAGGGATTAGGGATTTCCGGGGCAAGGAGGATTAAGAAAAGCCATCTCATGACGTTGGACTTTCTAAACGTCCAGGCGTGATCCTGCTGCCGAAGCCGTCAGCTTGAAACTGCTAGGATGGTGTAGCTTCAATATGTTTCAGTGGTCCGTCCGCAACATGGGCAGATGCTTTCCTCCTTTACATTAACCTATTCCTGCCTGTGGTCATTGCTTATTGAATATATCACTGCTGGCCTAATATCTAGCCTGGCCTTCCAATTCCTATTCCTATCCTGATCTAATAAACTGCTGAAGTCACTGCGAGCCAGCCAAGTTTCCAGGATAAATGTGACACAGGATTTCCCACCTGATTTACTAACATGGTGAAGCAGAGTGTCGAAAGGTTAGAATGAGTGAGCACCTCTGAGTCCGAGGTACTCACTCACACACACACACACACACACACACACACACACACACACACACACACACACACACACACACACACACACACACACACACACACACACACACACACACCTTCATCCCTTACCTTTTATCCATCTAGATTTGTAAAAGGCTCAACACTGGGCAAATTGTGAACATTCTTCCCATTTATATAAAAAAGCCAAGAAAGTTGAGAATATTTTAAAATGTATGGAAGATATCACAAATCTGAAGCAAGTGTCCTAAGCAAGCGTAGTGTTTGAGGTTCGGTGGAAGTTTCTTTTTATTTGGGTACACAGCAAGTACAAAACCATGATTCACTTTGTATTTAATTCAACTAGAAAACAATTCTCCCTGAATCCAGTAGGGATGTTAGCAAAGTCTTTAAGAGCTACTGTGTTACATAATTTAACATTCTACACACAGAAAATCTAATATGCATAATGAAACAACAAACACTTGCAACACTAAATATCATCATATAATAATTTGCATACAGACTGAGGATTTTATTTCCCACTTCTTGCTTTGCACTTTTACAAACTCTTCCTCAATAACTTTCCATCATTTTAGAACATCAGGCAGGTTATATTTTGTACAAGCTTCCATATTACAGCCCACATACACACAATGCCTTTACAAGTCATCTTACCCGTTTGTGTGCAGATAAACACACCACCACACATTCTAGTGAGGCAGAAGTGATATTTGAGTCGGATTGCTTTTTGTGTGCATCATTTTAATGAAAAACAAAATTATAGTCAACCTTTGAAGCTAGAGATATCTGAAGCGAGGGGCTGAACCAACATGTTATGCTTCAGACATGTGAGTAGAAGGTCCTCATTTGGCTGTTGCTGAGCAGATTCCACTGCGTACTATTCTGGTTCTCTCCTACCAGTCATAAATGATTGAGAGCCAGAGCCATCATGTCTCACTGCATTACGGTGGACAGAATTTCACCCTCCTGGAATAAGCTAAAAACCTAAATTTCTGATGTTTTGTAGCAAGTGAAAGTGCTGCTAGAAAACACAAGCGATGTAGTTCAAGTAATAAGTACTTGTACTGAGGTTAGGATTAACAAACTAGTTAGCGCACCTCTAACGGTTAGCTAAAAATAAAAATAAAACTTGTTCCCATCTCGTCACATTAGCAGAGCAGCAGCAGTTTCAGGCCTCTGGACAGAAGGTAGATGGCGTTATTTCACTCACTGGTTATACTACTTTTACTTTGTCTTTATGCATTTGTGGTCTCAAAATAAAGCGTGCACACTTGCCTGATTGTGTTTCTGCATAAATGAACCCCAAAGAGTGCTGAAATATTCTGGGCTGACACTTATCTTTGTTCGTGTGAATGTTTGATTTATTAGAGCTCTGGTGAGTGGAGCTGGAGCACGTAAGAGCTGAATTCAGGTGACTGCTCTTGCCCGTGGCATCCTTTCAGCATTACACAGCTGTGTTTGAGTGTGTGTGTGTGTGTGTGTGTGTGTGTGTGTGTGTGTGTGTGCACTGAAACTATTATCCATCATGTTGATGTGGCAGAGAAACGGCCATCTGTGAGCTGTTACAGGTAATTGTATGTATTGTGTGAGGTTATTCAACACCCCATAAAATGTGCACATGGGCTCCAACTGTGAAAGGGATATAGAGAGGGAATAGGGAGGGGGAGGGGATGTTCAAGAACAACCAATCAAGTTTTAACAGATGAAACATTTGGCTTTTTGAGTGACATTCACGTCCAGAATTCACAGAAACATGTTTGTGCTGCAGATGCCGCATACGCTTCCAGTATTAGTTGGGGAAACCTAGTGATGTGTGGTAACTGTGGTGTTGTTAGAAAAATATTTCATGTTCTTTTAACCAGAGTTGAAGAAGGAAAAACAAGTAGAAGATTTATTTCAAAGCTTAAAGGTTTATTATCTAAATTGCTACATGGAGTTTACTGGTTCTCAAAAAGCGTCCCCAGTAAGACTGAAGATAAAATGGTGAGACATAGTGTTATATGGAAACAAATACATTATTTCTGATTGGTTGACTATGTGTTAGAGGCTGGCCGTAGATGTTAGGCTTGGCTTCCCGATGACGTCTTCTTCTTGCTGGTCTTCATAAGATACATTTCATGGTTTACACTACCCTGCTCATAAGAGAGGTGAAGGGAGGGTGCAGGGTCGTTGCTAGGCCGGTTGTCATGTGCTGGCTCATCCCACACAAATAGTTCTCCCCTGACCTTGGGCAAAGTATCTACTGAAACGGCCTGCCTCTGCATATACAGTTTTGTTATGTGCACTTACAAATGGTGAATGAATGTGAAGTTACTAAACATACAAAAGTGTATAAGTTTAAAAAGCACAAGAGTATAAAATTAAGATTTATTCTCACAGTGTTGATCAGAGATCTAAATGTATATCCACCATGTTCTTCTGTGAAGACTGTCATCACCTAAGGTGAAACTGAACCTGTGAGATTCAAAATTCACCATAACACCAGAGGCACAATAAAATCTGTTTGTAACTGAAGTGGCTATTCAGAAGACTGAACATGGCACCAGATAAAGTGTTGATGTTATTACGTTTCATCCTGAGGGGAACATTAAAGAGGACATACTAAAGTCATTTTCAGGTCTTTGCTTTTGATGGTGGTCTCCTATGGAGCAGCTACACACCATTGACCACACCATAAACTCTGTATATCCTGGGTAAACTAACCTTCTGTATTCCTTATGTTTTCAGCCTTCTCTCTAAACGCTCTGTAGTTTCCTCCTACCCTGCTGCAGAGCCCATTCCGTTGTGATTGGTCACCTTTCTAAAAAGCTCTGACTTTTGTTGTTTCCCTTTCATGGTTTCTTGCATGTAAACCTGCTGTAGATACAATGTCAGGTTTTCGGCTGGACTCAGACCAAAGTGTGACAGGCAATGAGTTACCCTGCTCGACTTTGTAGCTTTTTACGGAGACAACCAGTGGTTACATTTGAAAACCCCAAAACACAATGGAGCCTTGTGAAGGGTAGTCATGGTTCTTTTGTGACATGCTGCTACATTAAACTCTGCCAGAAAAGAAGAGAAGTGAGAAAGTGACTTTGAACTATGTTGTCAGTAAAATGATAGCTTAGATATTAGGTTCGATGAGAATGTCTATTTAGTCTGTCCTTTGAGATGAAACCTTGCAGGCAAAAACTTTGTGTTTTCAAGCACTGGTGAGTTTTGAGAGTTTTTTCAATTTTGCATCCAGACTAAGTCTTCTTTCATACTAGTATAAATCAAAAGGTCCTAAATGTACATTTATGCATTTATGTCACTAAATCTTGTGTGTTTGCATCTGTATATTTCTCCAATACAACCATCTGAAATGGCTTTTACCTCAACATTTCCTAAAAAAAATACTCTGAACCAAAAATCTTAACTTCTAAAAGCATTCACATCAATCATTTTCATAATCATTCTTAGCACCATTCTGAAGGTTATTACCTTGATTTCATTCTCACATGTGTTTCTCTTTGTTACTACTTCTGCCCCAGTAGGAACTGCAGTCTCAATTACTTTCTTTTTTTGAAAACACAAATATTTTGGTTATCTTTTTGAATTGTTGTCTCTGCATATTCTCAGTGTTTTGTGTCTCTTCCAATCGGCCCTCATAGTGTTTCCCAGTCAAGGCCGTCGGCTGCTGTTTTGACTGGAACTCGTCTGGTTTTCAGACAGTTCACTGTGCCAGGAAAGCAGATAAACAGCGGAACAACATCGGCTTCTATTGCCAAACAAATACAAACATGGAGAAAAGGCATCTCCGGCTCCTGGAAATGACAGTGGAGATACTTAAGAATGAAGCAGAGTTCAAGTCTGCTACAGGAGCAGGCAGCCTGGGCAGGAATAGACACCATAGTAACATGTTGGCCCAAATCTGTCTATATTCATAGACTGGGGTAATGTTGATGGTATTCTCATCAAGAATCAAGAATAAGAGTAATGCATACATTTTCCTGTAGGTGTAAAGACATGGTCTCATCTCCCAGTGAGGATTTTTGGCATATTTTACAAATATATAACTTGAATGAAATATACAAGGTCTGCGACAATACATGCAATAATTCAACCCGATCTCACGCCGAGGCGTCACTTCCAGACGCATGGACCGGCGGCTCTATTTCACGCCTTGCCTGACCAGGGCGGCTCTTTTACACGCGCACCTCCGTAGTCAAGATGGCCCGTAGTCAAAATGGCGGCCGCGGTTTTCCGTCAATGTTTTATCTATATTATAACCTCTCCCTGTCCCCTTGCCCTAACCCTAACCACCGAGGGGGCTGCAGCTAGATAGTACGTGCTATTCCTGGGAGAACATGTCGGCCCCTGTTGGTGCTATTCCTCCGTTAATTTAGACTATTCCTCCGTTCGTTTGGACGGCGGGAGGTGCGCGTGTGTAATAGAGCCGCCCTGGTCAGGCAAGGCGTGAAATAGAGCCGCCGGTCCATGCGTCTGGAAGTGACGCCTCGGCGTGATACCAGGTTGAATAATTGATACATTTCTAAAAAGGATCTCCACGCATATTCTATTTACGAATTTGTCTCTTTGTCATTAGCCCCTTTTACACAGAGATTGCGGCATATTGACGGAACAACATCACTCCAATATGCTGGCTTTGCTTGCTTCTGTGTTATTTACACAGAACCAAGCAACGCCGGCCTGCTGGCGCATCAGTAGCCCCGCGTTCCGGAATGAAAGAGGTGCTTGTAAGCAGCGTCAGGTGTGACGTAAACATTTAGCGCCGCGCCGGTCAGCTACTTTACAACAACAACACTGGCCGGTGAATTGAGAGCAGAAGTGCTGGAGCTTGCAGTAAGAGGGCCGTATTTTACTGTCCCCGTGATGTGCCGGTTGATCTCGCTACGCGCTGAGTCCAACATCTCTGGGACTGTTAACCAAACTGACAAAATCACTCCGCTCACTGCTTCACCTGTGGGTGTGTGTGTGTGTGTGTTTGTGTGGCAGGTTGGCTGTGAGCGAGTCTCTTTGTGAGGGCAGCGATCTGCCACACAGTGTGTGAAGTCACGTTACTGTAGACAGAAATAAAGTGTGGATATACGCTCAGACTTAGGATAATAGCGGCGGCGATCCGGTCGCAGCCTAGCTTAGCCTAGCCTAGCGTTCCCACTTCATTGTACAACTTCCCCTGGGCAGAAATAGTCTCATAAACTCTGCAAAATGAAGCGTGGGGCTTTGGATTGAGTAGCGGACCTTATGACCAGCTAGATTATACGCCGTTCCTTTTATTTGGTGATTTTTACTGGACATCAGGCCGCCGTGGTTAATGTTAAACACACTGAAACTGCTAACATGGTCGCATGTTTAACATAGGCTATGGAACGTCAAACGTCCCCCTGTTCCGCAGCAACAAGCTGGAGCATTTATACAGAGAGGTGGACAGATTGTGTCCACAATCTTACTACCCCCCGAGGTAGTAAAATTCCCGGAACAATCTGTTGCGCCTCTCGGCCCCCGCATTTATACAGCAGGGCGAGGGGCCGAAATTCCGGCATATTCCCGGCTTTCACTGGCTGTGTAAAAGGGGCTATTGTCTCTGTTGGTCTTCCAGCTGACTGAAGGTGCTCACTTATTCCGCTAAATTAATCAGATTGTGTGATGGCTTCTGTGAGCCAAATCATATTGCTGTAGATTTTAAAGAAGTACTTTTGATCAAAGTTACTTTTAGCTTCTTTGTAAACTTTTAGGAGTATGTTAGTGAGTTTTGTAGTGCAGTAAATTGACTGAGATTGACAGCACAACAGATTCAACTCAACAGTAATATGCCGGATTGTATTAATGATGCCTTGTTAATGTCTACCACCTTACCTCCTCCTTATGCAAAACCCCTCCCCGTCCTACACACGGTGGGCATCTCCTGCTGAGAATGCAATTGCTGCAGAAGATTACAGTGGGGATGGGGGAGTACTATAGCGTATGACACACACACACACACACACACACACACACACACACACACACACACACACACACACACACACACACACACACACACACACACACACACACACACACACACACACACACACACGCGCGACATCTGGCTGTGATTCATTTCAGACGTATTCCATCCTCCTCCAGTTATTTCCCCTCGCTCACTTTTCCACCCTTAACATCCATGACTAAATAAAGAGCTAAACAAACTAAATGAAAGTCGTTTCTCATCCACACAATGCAGGTCAAGTGTTTATGAGCACGTCCATTGAAATGCCAGGGCCCTAATTGCATGAGCAACCCCAGGACTGAGACAAAGAGCAGAGGGCAGCCGAGGACAATAGGAGGCGTTAGCCCCCAGTGAGGGGCCATAAAACTGTGGCATCAGGGTCCCTCACTATATATGACCTGAGGGAATTCAAGGGTGTTGGAGGGGAATGGCCAGTGACACAGGGGATGGATTCATGTGCTGTGTCAGTGATTTAGGCCCTTATCAGAAAGAGGACCAAGACAGCCAGGCAGCCTTTTGTCTGCTGTGCTGTTTGTGGGCCTGCTCGTCTGTGAGGCTAACCACCGTAATTACTGGCAACAGGAGACAGGATGTCTCACTTAGCGGAGACACAGACAACAGTGCGTGTTGGAGAGCGTAAACAGCGGTCTGCTGAGTGTGAAGGTTGGGACCTGCACAGGGTTTCCCCACAGTAACATGTGCAGTATCCTATTTCAATAGTTATTTGTATGTACAGTATTCTATTTAGTCTACATTTAATAAAAATTTGTACTGCATTCTACTTTATATTTATATGATGCACCTTATCTCTACACTTTTTTTTTTTTTTTTAAAGATATTTTTTGGGCATCTCTGCAGAGAGACAGAGGTGAAATGGGACAGAGAGGGGAGTGACATGCAGAGAATGACCGCGGGTGGGAATCGAACCCGGGTCTGCTGTTGGGCCCGGTCCGGGGGGGGGGGGGGACGCCCTACCAACTGAGCTAAGGGCGCCCCCATCTCTACACTTTTTATCTGCACTGTGTCCTTGCACTACTTCTGTGTTTATTTGTGTCTCAGGTGTTGCTTTACCCACTTGTGTGTTCATATGTTTTCTTCTTATATATTGCATTGTTGAGAGGAGCCTGGGACCTGAGAACTTCATTGCCAATGACTGCTGCTGTAATTACTGTGCATATGACAAATAAACCATCTTGAATCTGTATTCAATGCGACATTCCGAAAGCATTCAGACTCCCTCATTTCTACTTACAATATTGTATTGATACCCAATAACAAAAACTTGAGAACAGGTTTAAGAATTTTTTTGCAAATTCATCTAAAAAAAAATTAAAAGTATAACATTTATTCACAGGGCATGTTGAACTTCCAAAAAAACAACCATGTCCTCCATTTTTAGTGTTTGTGTGTTATTTTTTCTCCAAATTCGTTCCATCTAAAGCCCAGGTAAAAAGGTCTGAATTCAGAGTATGGCTATACTAATATCTATGTAATGAATACATGTGCAGACAAATGTTAGTGATCACCGACATTATGCAGATAATTACCGGTCTGTACCCAAAGGCTCAAAGAGAGCACCTACTTAATGTGTGGCTGTCTGCATACCCAAACATTTATATCATTAGACAGTCTGACATATTTGCAACTGTCTAAATTATGACTCTGCACAGACACAATATCTCCACCCCCACTGTCTTTCCTGCTGCCTATGACTGTCACATGCAATGCTTTGTTGTGCAGTCTGGTTAACAAAGTCAGGCTTTCTCCTATTCATGAAGTAATGTTTGTGTTTTGGAGTGATGATCTTAGAATTACACACTAACTTCTAGATGAGATACTTGCAACCAGACTTCATTTTGATGGCAAAGGCGTTGGTCTTGATCTCCAGTTGGAAATTCCCCTGCACAGATCCGAGTGAATTTAAGTGCTGGTTTGGAGTTATACAGTATGTGCACAAAAATAAATCTCTCTGTGAACTGTGGCAGTAGAAAGTTCAGGAAATCACCAGAGCACCGAATATGGATAAATCCACAGCTGAAAGTAGTCACCAACAAATGCACTATTCACTGCTGTTTGAGTAGCTTCTTCTAAAAAGTACAGTAATATGCTGTTAAAGGAAATCAAAGCTTTTAAAAAATTTAATGTAACTATTTGCGAGATGCTTTTCAAGATTCAAGTCTTAAGTAGGAGGAACCATTGGGGTTAATGGTGAGAGCCCCCCCCCTGCACACACACACACAGACAGAACAAGAGTGAGAGAGAGCATCTGCAAAGACTGTCGAGCTGTCTGAGCAACTATAACAATTGGATACAAACATGTGCATTATTAAATTATAACCCAAGTGCAGAGTTGCGTTAGATTAAGACATGAGGCTCTACTCCCTTAACAGTTTAATATTTTACAGGAGAAACCCTTTGAGATATGTGCTGTTCTGTTGTAAAAACAAACAGTCCCCATTGGGAGTTGGATCTAAGGAAAAGGAAAGGGTTAGGTGTGGAAGCAACTTTGAGTGTTGAGAAAGGCACCATTCATGAAGTATTATTAATAGGACATTTTGATGTCCTTGTAAAGCACTTTGAATTGCCTTGTATCTGGATTGTGTTATATACAGTAAATAAACTCGGAGCCTCTGCTGTGTATAAACACCGGATTTATTTTTTCAGCACACACACACACACACACACACACACACACACACACACACACACACACACACACACACACACACACACACACACACACACACACACACACGGGTAACGGATCGTGAGGCAAATGATAATAAGCTTGAGAAAACAAAGCAAGGGTTCTGTCCTTTGGGCATGAACCCCTGGTGAGATGAAGAGAGGAGGGAGGGGTTGGGGGGTTTCAGAGCGAACCAAACCAGGTGAAAATCAAAAGACTGGAGACGGACAGAGACTTTTGATGTTCCATAAAACAGGTTGCAGGCTGTCAGTTTGCCTTTGATCTCCAACAAATCAATATCTCTTACCTTTATATCCATCCAGTCCGTGTATGTGTCTGGTATATATGCATGTATTTACCCTAGCACAGTGTATGTGTTTATACGTGGTGTATGGTTGTGGATACAACATGTGCAGATTACTTGATGTTCTCCGAACTCACATGTACTAGAACTTGTTCTTTAGCGTGCGTGCGTGTGTGTGTGTGAGAGAGAGCTCATTTATCTGCATGTCTTTTACATAAAAACATGATGTCACCCACATGTATTACATCATCCTTTGTTGACGGATAAACAAGCGCACACGCACACACACACACACACACACACACACACACACACACACACACACACACACACACACACACACACACACACACACACACACACACACACACACACACACACACGCAGCTGATGTCTTGGAAGGACAGACAGTCCGTTGCTTCTAAAGCTGCACTGTTTGTTTAGTCAATTGAGACGATATGGGTAAACACTGAGGGGTGTGTGTGTCCGTTCATCACCCTAGTGGTGAAGAGGTTTGTGTGTCCGGTACCTGGTAGGGTCTCCCATGGAAAAGTGGTCTCTGGTTGGTAGTGAAAGGGCCGGACTAAAACACCTCATGGAACAACAAGGAAGAGGAGGAGAGACCCTGCCCTGAGGAAGCCCAGGACCCCTGTCTGGAGCCAGGCCTGGACGGCATGCTCGTCAGTGAGCACCTAGTGGCCTTGTCTGAATCAAGAATATTGATATCAGGAAAAATCGGCATTGAATTTTATTCAATGACAGGCAGAGAAACATTGGCATCAGCTGCTTTATTCATCCTTGATTATTAATGGATCATTCATCTGCTGTTTACAGTCACTCACACAGGTGTACAGCCCGACACCACTCAATACCCTCATGTCAACACTGTTTGCTGCTGCAACTCCCTCCGGCACACAAACAACCTCTACTATGAGATTACGTAGTGTTGATTTCATGCATGAAATAATTGATGTTGTAAATGCATATTTTTCAGTTTTTCAGCTTTCTTCTAGTCCATATACAGCATTCTCTTCGATTTACATTTAATTGTATATTACATCTGTGTTCCATATCAGATTGTCATGTCTTTGCACTGTTTTGTGTTTAATTCAGTCTCGGTTGGTTCTCTTTACCTTTGTTTCTCTTCATACAAACATGTATTGGATGAGCAAAATGCCTCTTCAAATGTAACAAACAATTGCCTCCTTTTTTCAACCCAGATTAAATATATATAAGTCCTATTTCTATGTAAAAAAAATGCTTGCATTAACGGGTTAGAAGTATATTTAATTTTAAATCACGTCTGATGTATTTTACAACTACAGTTCAGGTCGAGTTGAATACATTTTTAATTTCAGATCAATAGGACTGATATTTCTGTGCTACTGTATATATGCATTCTTCCATTCATTATTAGTATTCTATCTCAGCTTGAGATTCAGATTCATTTATTTGTGAGTCAGCTTTTGAAAGCTTCACCTGGTGAGCGTTATTTTGGACCATGGATTTTTTAACACATTTGAATATCTATGAGACTAGAACTATATGTGAGACTGTCTACCCATTGCTTCTCTAACCTGTGGAAATAAAGCAAATTTTCCCCAAATCTTGAACTATCTCTTTTATTTAGTTCTCTATAAAAGTTTGGACATTCTGTGGGTTAATTAAAGTGACAGGATTGACAATTACACCACAAATTTGATTTGCTAGATATCAATAGAGGGATGTGCAAATGTTTTGTCAGTGAAGATAATGGACCTTTGTGCAGGTTTACATACTACTATGTAACTATAACACTATAACACTATAATATGTTTCCTCTCATTAAGTTCCAGTTGATGATACAAGCTGATTAAATGAGACTGGACTGAATGGAATATCCACTGCTACACCACTGGTTTCATACCTGCTCATCAAAAACCTTTCTGCTGATTCTGGTTCTTCTATTTATCATCTCAACAACACACACACACACACACACACACACACACACACACACACACACACACACACACACACACACACACACACACACACACACACACACACACACACACACACACACGCACTGTGGTTTATGTATGTCTTCATCCCACCGAGACTGGAACCCTTTGTTTTGTTCTGCTCTGTCCATCTGACTCATCTTTTTCCCCGAACAACAGACCTGCTGTCTTACCAACACAGTCTGATATGCACACACACACACACACACACACACACACACACACACACACACACACACACACACACACACACACACACATACACACACACACACACACACACACTTGCACGCACGCACGCACGCACGCACGCACGCACGCACGCACACACACACACACACACACACACACACACACACACACACGACTTGTCAGTGTGGAGTATCTTTCTGAAAGCTCTTCAGACTCTCCCCTCAAACACACACACAGCAAATATCCTCACTCTGACTGGCAAAACAATCAAACGCACACAGTCACACACAATATAATATTCAGATCTACAGTTTTTGTCATTGTATCATTGCCAGAGGCCTCAACAGCTGTTTCCCACATGAGAACCACAGACTGTGACTGTGTGTGTGTGTGTGTGTGACCATCTTTTTCCAGACAGCCGGTAAAGTGGGCTTAGGCAGTTCATTTTTTGCTTTAGTCCAGACGAATAATTCTTCTCACAGGAATACAGGCCCAGACTCACTGATCTCACTGCCACGCGGTCACGTAGCTCTCAACAGTTCCACACAAAGCCCAGTAACTGTGTGTGCCTTATGTGCATCGCTTACTACGTTGAATACACTTACTATACTTATTATATTCATGTGAATAACATAGATAGTAAATAATATGGATGTAGCATCAGGGCTGACCTCAGTTATTCACACGGCATCCAATAATCCTGGTTTGTGCGCGTCGCCATTTTGTGAGATTTTTACTCCGCTTCACGTCGGGGGGAGGGAGATAGCTGACGTATACCTCCGAGGCAAAGTGAGGGACAACGGGCGGAGAGCTGTCACTCAAGAGATCGCGCCAATACGTTTTAACCTCCGATAAAATAATAACTAGCATGGTCCAAAAAAATTCACCCCCCTCAGTGTTGTCATGGAGATATGACCTAAACATACAGACTAAAATGGTTTTGTGGCCCAGGCTGTAAATAGGTTTATTAAGACTTTGAAAACGGCGTATCTAACAAGTGAGTCAAAGAAAAACTGCTCGGTCTTGGCACCACCCCCCTAGTGGCACTTCCTGGTTACTACAGTTGTGGTTGCTTCCTTATTGGATGCTGGTAAAAATCGCTGAGGTTGGGGCTTGGTATATAATTACCCTCTTTCTGGGGAGTGGCAGAGATACAGAATTAATCAGTTTGTCAAGTATGTATGTCTGTCAGTCTGTCTGTCTGTCTGTCAGTCTGTCTGTCTGTCTGTCTGTCTGTCTGTCTGTCTGTCTGTCTGTCTGTCTGTCTGTCTGTCTGTCTGTCTGTCTGTCTGTCTGTCTGTCTGTCTGTCTGTCTGCCTGCATTCCTATACCTGCTTGGAAGATTCTCAATTCCACAAAACCACAAATCATTATCCTGCTGCCACGACTTTTATGCATTTGGCTCCTTCCGTTGTTCTCAGTCCTTGATCCCTAATCATTGTAACATAATTTTATCCCAAGCAGAACCCAAATGTTAGCCCTGTTTCCACCACAGGAGCCAGGGTCTAAACCATATTCCTGGAACATTGAAAAACCCTGCTTGGGAGGGAGTACTCTACAAGGGTTCATGAACTTTGGCCATGTTTAAAAATCAACTTTTGCTACTAGTGATCATCTCATTTCCTGTGTGGTTTCAATCCATTCCTGATTTGCATAACTTCCCCCAGGTTTCAGGCCTCGGTGGAAAGACAGATAACAACAGGCCATATGCACAGATAGATACTTGAAGAGGAGTTCCTGGTACCAATAGTTCCTGGTACTTTTGATGGAAAAACAGCTTAAGTTCAATGTACTCATCCCAACAACAAGCGGTAACATGGGAAACTCAAGAACCTATGACAATGGCTGTTAGTTTTGTTAATGCTATACACTGCAGGTGAATGGGCCAAATGTATAACTTAAAGATATCACCATGAAACATTTTGCCAGTTGATTACTTATATTAAAACTATAATATTTTGTAGACAATGTCTAACTTATTATGTGTAAATGTATATCACTATAAGAAAATTAAGATGTTGGATAAAGACAGGTAAAATGTTTGTTTCATTTTTATAACCTATTCGTGTCCAAGGTTTTTAAAGAACATATGTTTTATGATATTTTTCTTATTTATATATATATATATATAAAGATGCTCTGTACAGATCTAAAAAATGCATTTTAAGATTGTTTTTAAAACCAAAATGTCTAATTAATCAGTATAATCCTTCAGAATATTGCTAAGAATGATTATGGAAAGTTTAGTTGATGTAAGTGCTTTAGAAGTTGAGATTTTTGGTACAGAGTATTGCAAAACACTAATGTTGAGATAATGGCCAATAAAGATGGTTGTATAGGAGAAATATACAGACACACAGCTACAAGGTTTAATCAAGTCAACAGCTTAAAGACATTTTGGATGTTAGATTTATACCAGTATGAAAGAAGATGAACATGCACACGACAGAGATTATTGCTGTCCATTCACTGATACTCAGTCTGTAATTCTGACACTGATAGCTGTTCCTCAACCAAGAGCCGACTGCACATAGTTTCATACTTTCAGTGCTTCCTGAAGATTTGAATGAGTCGAGGAGAGGGAGCTCTCTTCCTGCAGGCAGACAGCTGACACATCAAGCTGACACTCACTTCTCCATACACCAATTAGGTCTCTCTCCCTCTCTCTCTCTCTCTCTCTCTCTCTCTCACAACTCCCTCTCATGTCAGTTACTATTCCAATACCAAGGATGAACTAAACTTGTCTTTCTCAGCTCCACCTCCTCCTCACTACTGTAGGCTACAAATCCCATATTAATGTTGCAAAAACATGAAAAAGTGCAGTTGGCATGATGGATGAACAGTATCGGGTTGTACCCACATGGCTGGATTTTGGCTACTTATTGTAAGATGCTTTGGATAAAAGCATTAGCCAAATAAAGGTTACGTAATGGTGCAGTGTGGGGCACAGCTGTACAGGGTCTCCTCTGTTGCCTTCTGCTCCAGCCTTGACTGAACTGAGCCCTCCACCATCCTGCCACTCATCTCAGTCTTTATGTAATCGTTGCATGACTGTGTGTACTCGCCCGGAGGCCAAATAAGATGGGAGGAGGGGGGGGAAGAGTGATGGAGAGTCCACTTGATCGTTTCAAATGAGTTGATAAAGTCGTGATTTGTCCATACACTGCATTGTTCTTTTACTGCTGTAGGGCATACATGTCCATTTAACTTGTGATAATTCTTGTGGCCTCATTTACCAATTCCCAAAGTTTAACCTGTGCCTATGCTAACTTCTACGTACAACATTTGTTTTTCAATTTCTTCTTGGGCTTAAGAATGTGTGTACATTTACTACTGAAATAACAGTTCAACATTTATACATCCTTTTTACCTGTAATTATATATTTCCCAATGCTTTCAGAAACCAATCTTAAACTTTCCTAAATGTTCAGCCCAATACGCTTCACTTTCTTACCTTTAGGGTTTCTGAATTAGATTGTGTCAAGTGTCTAATAGGGGACCAGTAAGAGTAACCTAATCCTTTCCATTAAAAATAACTATGTGATTTTTGATTTTGACTTTTTTCTTTATATTACAATATATTTCTGAAAATATATTCCCGAAATAAAGAGATTTCCACCATAAATGAATGCAAAAAAGGCATAAATAGGTGTAGAAGAATGTATGTATGTTTCCTGAATGCAGGAAAGTAGGAGTTTGTCGCAAACCCTCCCACTAAATGTGTCTCCCCATGTTTTTTATTTTTATTTTTATTTTAGTGGTTTTATGTTTTTTTTTACAAAAAAAAACAGAATAAGTAAACACATACAATACATACACAACACCCAACCCCCTCTCCCCTCCCCCCTCCCTCACATAAACAGACAAGGAATACAGAAAAAAAGTGAAATAAATAACTAAGACAAAATGATTAAGAAAATAAGCTCAAAGTACACAAGGAACGTCTCCCCCAATGTTGAAATAAATCCTAGGCCCATGCCTCATTCATGCACGGGTGGAATACCTGAACAGCCCTTTGACGTCAGTGGAGCTGCCTTGCCACTCCTCTTGTACTGACCTTAAAGCCTAGAGCTATGGTGAAGAAATAGACAATAAGAAACCAAGTGAGACACAGAGGGGAGAGCTGTCATACAGCCACTGTGTTACCTGAACAAACTGGATATTCTGCCTGAGGCACACATGTTGTGGTACAGGCTTGTTTAAGGCAAGATACTGCAGGTGAATAGGGATTTAAAAAAAAGTAAAAGAGTTCTATTATTTGTCCAAAGTAGGTTAAGATAGCTAGATCAATGAGTGTCTTAATGGAGTAATCCACCAATTGGTTTGCTATAGGAAAAACCCCTGGTGAATCAAGAAAAACTACAAACTGACATTCTGAGTTTGGAAAATATTCTTCTCTAGAGAATGAGATGCAATTGGTTTGTTGCTTTATGAAAAACGAGGACTAAAAATCTGACTCCACTGCTTTGATTTAGAAAATCTGTGTCAAAGTGAGTCTTTATCATCTTTATGGAAGGATATATTGCTTGAGTATAGCCTACCCTTTTAAATGAGATTCCAGTGCCTCAGTTTTTAAAGCATGAGAGGAACATAGTCTTACATTTTCCAAAAGCTTTGCAATAGTGTTTGCAACTAAAACATTTGTAAGATAAAATTCAGAAAACAAACCACTGAGAATGCTTGGAAGGCCTTGTTAACTGAGGACCTAAATGCCTCCCTCTGGGCGTTGGGACGATTAATAGCCCTAAATGTGACACCGTAGAACATAGCTGAAATTCTTGACATGGTTCACATACAGAACTCTGAAGTCATTCCAAGGGATAACCTCCTCCTCCGCAAAACACGAGCATCAACTCGACAAGTCCAACCAGAAGAACCAGAGGAGGATTCCATCTGAGCGTGTGATGGGCACAGACATCATTACTGCGGTTTGAGTTGACGTCAGTCAGGGACGTTCAGCTACAGGCCCAGCATGCAAAGGAAATTAAAAAGTGGGATGTTAAATTTTTAAGTGATGAGTTAAGTTTTGCCTGGTAGAAAGTGGTGAGAAAAATGCAAAGTGTTGAGCTTATAGAGACAAATTAAGATATGGTTACTTTCAGGTTATTCAAGTGGCCTAAAATATTCCTGTTGGCCAAATCCGACCTAAGGGATTGTCAGTCTGTTGGCGACAACCTTATTGAAATCAATATGACAAGAACGCATGGATCGAAAGAGCGCTTGTTGTAGTCCATTTATGGAAAATAGTGTAGTTTCACGCGAGAGACTTACGTGAGCAATACTCTCCGTCGCGCAATGACGTTGGTTAGTAATAGTGGAGTCGAATTTATTTTAAACAGTGCTGTCTCTTCCTATTTTTGAAAAGAAGCACCGTTTCATCTCTCCTTGACCCGATGACGTTTTCCACAAAGGTTAAGTAAAGGAGGCATAAAGGTCAGGAGATTTAACCCCGAAAAGGGCCCTGGAGTAGACGAAGAGGCGCAACACAGAGAGGTTCAATAAATTAACTGACGACATTGCCACCATTACCAAAGCCATCCATGAAGGCTTTGCGATACTGAGGAATCTAATGTCCCATTAGTGTATTTCTTTTGCCTGTTAATCTATATTTAGAAGAGCCTGATGCTGCAGATGTTCCTTAAGAAAAACTTATTTTTCGCTCCAAGAAAAACTACGGGGAAGGCTTGAGACATAAAAGTTTTCCATCCATTCATTCTCTTCAACAATGTATTTCACAAAGTTTTCCCACCCCCCGCTTGTTCTCCCAGGTTTTGTCCAGAAGCATCTTTTGTTTGCCTTCCGACACATATAGGTGGATTTACAATGTGGTTCATATAAAAATAATCAGTTTCTGTTGATCACAGTAATTGTGCAGCAAATGCAACCAGTGCTAGAAGAAATGGAAAAATGGCCGCTGTTAAAAGAGAGGCACAAAGCCCATAACCGAAACCGCTGGTGACCTGCCTCAGTGGAGGACGGAGATTTTTCTTCAGATGGTTGAACTCCACCGATTATGGTAATATATGGTTTTGGATGGACTCAGTTCTATTTCGGAAGGCATGGCTCAACTGAAATGGTGCATAAAGCCGGAGCCTCCCTTTAGCTGACCAGGCTGACAGACATGTAGATACCCATCATAAACCACAGAGCCTTCTACAATTACTGTGCTGCTGGGAGGAGGGAGAAACCGGAAGCAGAAAGTTAACTAATCCCTCTATTTATGGAAAAAGAGTTCACAAATATAATGACTTGGCATTTCCCTTACTCAAGATCATAGTGGCAATGCAGGAAATGTGACTGATTGCAGTTATTGTTGCAACTCTTAACAATATTTATTAGGAAGGGCAACTGTATGTATCTAAATGTTTCATTCAGGAGCTTTAGCAGTGGCAGAGAGGAGAAGTCAGGCACAAAGCCATGGGATTGGTTTGGTCGTGATCCCATGTGTGGTGAGGCCTGCTCACATCTTTACCACAGTAACTTGAGAAAGAGGAACTTCAGAATAATTGGAAACAGATGGTCAGTATGGAAGGAGAACTCGATAGAACTGTGTCCTGCTCATTTTGAAATTAAATTCCCATTAACCTAAAAAGAACCCAAAACTACTCAAGCCTGGAGAACTGGATAAACCAAACAAAAAAAGACATGGAGGAAGCATGGACCAGCCACACATTGGACCGTCGGATCCAAAACTTCCTCCTCCTAAACTTATAAACCCCAACGACTACTACTAAGACTAGCAAACCACGCAAAACTAAACTATCAGGAAGAAACAGATGAAACACCAGAGCAGCAAGCAGGAACTGCCACGTCTGAGGAGAAGAGAGAGAGAGTGAGGCCACAGAGACCTCCTCCTTTAGAGCAGCACGGCTAATCAGGCTGAGGACTAGCAGCTGAGAGCTACTGCACGGCCTAGGCTCTGTAAAATGTTGCTACCTACGGTGGGCCTTAATTTGTTTAAATACCAGTTTACAGAGCCTAGGCTTTTTTCCAGCGCACACAGGCAGTGCAGACAGGTAGCAATCACTGATCACTGATATTGACAAAAAGTGAATTTGAAAACAAGCGGAGTCCAGAATCACTGACTCAACCTTTTAAAATTGCCCACTCTCCAAAACAACAACAACAACAACACATACTTTTAGTGGGACATAGAAAGCAAGAGACAGAGACAGATAATCAAAGAGGTAGACAGGAGCAGAGCCTGTTAAGATGTTAGGACGGAGGTGAGACAAACTGCTTTATTACTGCAGTGTGAAGGACGCAGACAGGAAGCTGACGAGTGGAGGTGAAAACAGCTCAACATACAAATGGCTTGAAGTTAAAAAATGACTGACAAGACTGTCATTTCCAAGATTCAAGATGCTTTATTTGTCATATGCACATTAACAAATACAGCAGCAGTCGTCAGATATGATATTCTCCAGTCCTAGGCTCCACAATTGAAGAGAGCAACACAAATAAAAACAAAAGTAGTGCAAGGTCAAACTGCAGATGAAAAGAAAAATTCAATCCCGCCGGAGTGAATGACTGTCCATTCTGCTGACTCACTAATCCTGCTACTTACTTTAGCTATTGATGGCAGCAGGAGGGAGCCTCCAATCTGGATAATTGGATTGGTGGCCGGGTCGGGGGGAGGGTCAGACAGACCAGTGATTTTAAAGACTCACTAGACAGCTCCAGGCCACGTAACGTCTCTGTGGCAAATAGCCCTAGGGTGAACCTATAAAAAAATTAAATATTTACATTGTGCTTATTTACCCATCTCTAGAAATAAGAGACAGATCTCTGCTACACCTATATCCATTATAACATAAAAATGTGCGTATTGTCGTTCAGCATTTCAGTATTGTTTGTGGTTTACCGATAAATGATGAAAACATTTGGAAACGTGCATGTTTCCGCCCTGCACATGATGACAATGTTTTGAAATGAGTTATAAATAAAGGATTAATTGCTTTTAACTTTTAATTAACTTCTAACAGGTGTTGGAATAACACTTTTTAAATTCATGCTCATCTTCCAGGTAGAACTGGCAGGTGTGAGTATTGTCTTACAAACTTTTAATCAAACGGTTCTAAGCATCTACAAGAATTGACAAGTAGGAAATGTTGAACATGAAGAATTACATTTTAAATGCCATGCCCAGATAGTGTTCATTTCCAATTTCTTAGTTTACTGTATATTGCACACATTGTAAATAATGTTCTTCATTTTGCATATTTTCAATTTTTTACTTTTTTATACTTTTGGTTTTGCCTTACTTTTGCACAATCTAGAATTATTTATTGTTTATATTACTTATCTCTTTTTTAAATCCTTTTACTTATTGCACCGTGTGTTGGAAAGAAATTTTGTATTTTGGATTCCTCTGTATGTCTGGCACATATTGTAGACATTGACAATAAAGTTGACTTGACTTGTTGTTGTGTGAATTCATGCAAAATAAATAGTATTCATTTGAGATTTGGATAAAAGAAAACAGAGATCACATAAGTAACATGTCCTATTCAACAATCAGATAAAGTAGAAACTCCTGTGAGACAGCGAAAGCAGAAAGAAAACCTATAACATATGGCTCTGGGTATAAAAAGGATTTGGGGGATAAGGCGAGAAGACAAAAGGCAGAGCAGACTGGTGGGGGGTTGGGCAACTGTCTAACCTTCACTATCTACCGCTCTAGAAGTATACTGTGTATGGAGCATTGGTGGAGGTATCAGCAGCTTACACTAGACATACCAATAGACCTGTTATACCTGTATAATAAATGCTTTGAAAACTGGTCTGTCGCTCCGTGAGACAAACCTAGAATCAAACTAGAAGCTTAAGTCAACACTTGAATTCCAGCTAATCCAAGAGGGGTTATAGAGTTTATTTAGCTTGGGAAATAGGAGGATAGAATTTTCCCATAAAAGAACATTCGTCATCCTTCACTTTATCCAAAAAATTCAACCTCAAAATCCTCACATTTGGAGATAGTCTAGAGGGGTATGGAAATTGAAATCTGAAAAGTAACAGTAACTAAAGCTTTTAGACAAATATGCAGTTTAGTATAAAGTACAATGTACATGTAAGATGTAGAAGTAGCATGACACTTTGAAACATAACAAGGAAATATTCAAGCTTTTACACAGAAGTTGAGTAAATGTATTTCGCTACAATTCTCATGTCTTTGTATACCTTCCGGTGTAGCCAATGTAGGAACAACTATAAAATATTTGGTTGAACAGCACATCCTACAAACTACTTCTGATTGGATATACCACAGCCCCTTAGTCCAACTCTCAATACTTTTGGACTTCAGCTCCTAAGCCCATTGGTTTCTACCATAGATAGTATATAAAGGGTTTCTATTAAAGACATGTTCTACAAGTTGGGTATCAGAGAACAGCCTGGGCAGGTCCTGTGGGTGGGGGCTGGGCTTCAACATTCCTGTGCCACTGATCTCCCCTGGCTCCACTCTCCATGATAACATTACAGCCCTGATACAACACTGATCACAATCACACTGCAGATCCTTTTGGAGAGCAAAATCGGCTATTTTCTAGGGGGCCACATGTTGGTAACCTGCCATCAGGAGCTCAAATTACACTTTGGACTATGGTTTATTACAGTTTGGGTCATATTTTTTGTGAGAAATGTTTCATACTATTCTCGTTGAAGTTCCCAGGGATCTGTTGACTGCTGGTTTCTTTCCATTCATTAAAATGTTGAACTATTCCTTTAAGGGAACATATTTTTTCCTATCATTGCAACAGATCCACTGACTATGTTCATCTGTTTGACAGTGGCAGTACTGCGTCAAGCTCCATTTAAACTCCCCATGTAGAAGCAAGGCTCCACCTTCCATCAGACCACAAGGGTCAGTACAGATGTTAAGCCCAAAATAACATACTGTACACGTGGACAGTATGCACTGTCTGCACATAAACACACTCTTCACTCAGTTTATTGTGAGTAAATCCACATTTGCATGCAATAAGATTGTAATAGCACACCAAAGTTGGATTCATAGTCCTTGTAGCCCCCCTTAATTACACTACAATTTCTACAAGTTATAGTTATACAAAAACTAGGAGTACTAAGGCTTTTTGAGACACTCTATATTGACTTACCAGCTGTTTTTCCAGAGATTTAGAGAGCTTCAAGTGGTTAAAAATCTTCATTTTTGAGTCCCTCAATAGATGTTCTGGAATGTTCAACTAGTTCACTGGTTGAACGTAGTCGACAACTCTCGAAGTGGACTATGAGTTCTACACATTTTTGGATTCAAACTATGTTGTTGAAGTTGAAGAAATTAATTTATGATGTTGAATGTAATCCTGACGTTTTATTTTTTTACAGATGGTGCTGAGAGGGAACCGATGGGATATTGAGCCGAATGTGAGAGTACTGAGAGATGAACTAATAAATCGCTTGTTTATATCTCAATCTTTTCATTAGAATTGCTGACAATAAGAAAATATGTTGTAACACGGGCCTTCTAAAAGTAACAGTAGTCAGCTGTTTGGAAATCTAAGCAGCTAATCTGCACATCTGATTAATTAAAGAGACACCATGCTACATCCTATAATCCAGCCGTACATTTACCACAAGAAGCCAACATTCACAAAGACAGTGCTAACTTCAAGCTCCCAATGATGAAGGTAATGTATTTTCATGTATAGTATTTTATTTGGTCCCCTGCTCTACAGCCTTCAGTATGAATCACACCCAGGCACTGATAATACAAGCTACAGTATGTACTGTGGGAGAACTGCTCACGTGTTTAAAGACAAGTTCTGACAACAATCAATTAATCATTCGTTTCCACTTGTCAGACCCTGTTGTGGTTCTACCATTTCCCATAAATGCATCGTGGTTTGGCATGGTTAACCAAATTCTGAGCAGACTTGGATAAATGTGAAATGACTGAAATAATTTAAAATAAGACTTTCCAGAAAAGTAATGTCAAAGTTTCTCAATAATTTATTCACAAGTTGACAATTTACAAAAACAAAATGACAATGTATAAACAAATATTTTGAAATTTACAAACCGACCCTTCAGCACACCTGAAATACACCAAACTGAAACAAGCAAACGTCTTTGGTGGAGAGTGAAAAAAACAATGTAGGGTTGCATGGCTGGACTCAGCAGCCTCTGTGTGTCCCAATGGCATACCTAACTGAATACTGGGAGGTTTCTAAGTCATAGTCATCAGAATGATTTTCTTTTGATCAACAAAAGACTCGTCTTCATATGTGTGTGAACATCATGCAACATGGAAGATGTAAAAGAGTAAAGTGTGACATTGAAACGTAGTGAAAGGAACTGTGCTATAGGGCAGGCTGGCAGCATTCTGTTGGCACTAGAACAGTTTGTACAAAACATCCTTCAATAGTGGAGTGAGTGTGTCAGTGAGTGCGAGTCATAATATTATTGCACAGGTTTCCCTCTGTATGTCCTTCGTATGTCTCTCGACGTTCTCCTTAAAATGCAAGAAGGAGAGGTGGAGCGCTCAGGAACACAAACAATCCCATAGTACGCAGGTCAGGGTCTTTGGCTTAGACTTTGCAGTTTTGGACTTGGTAGAAGACATCCTACCACGTCTCCTTCTGGTTTGACCTATTCAAAGTTCCCAAAGTGTCCTAGTCATGTCTGCTGAGAAGAAGCTCCTCAGACCAGTAGTATTGGACCAAGTCTCTTCTGCAGTGGTCCTCCTCATCTGGTCTTCTTGCTGTGTCTGGTCATCTTCCTCCTCTTGAGGATCATGTGGTAGAGTTTCTCCAGGCCGGGCTGTAGACCCTGTCCGTCCAGAGCAGAGCAGCCCTGGGTGTGGTGCTGTGTGGACGAACTCAACTCATGGACAGCCAGCAGCTTCTCCACCTGAGGGACAACACACAACGTCAGTCTTAATGCTAGCTCATCTCATCACCTTTAAAGACACCAGTCACTACAGGCCAAGTCTCTCTCTGATAAGAACCACTGTTAACATAATGACACCAACACTCTCATTTACAGGTAATATGTCATTTCAACAGGAACATTCTTATTTCAAATTATTTGAACTGCCTTCAGTGGAATCAAAAGAAAAGCAGTTTAATATGAGGTTTAACATTGAACTTTTTAAGCTAACATTAGCCTATATTCCCTTCTCTAATAAACTAAACAGGATCAAACCTTCCAGTGGAGGTACTTAGTTTCTAATAACTATTGACAGGCAAAGAGATGCAACAACAACAACAAAACGTTGTCAGTATCATAGGCGATGGAAAACCTTTTATCACACACACATGTGCTGGAGTCATTTAAGGTGAAAAGAGTTTCATGAATCGACCAACCAACATTTGTAGGTCAAAGACTTTCAGTCTGGTTTTAGGGACATCGTAAAGGTCACTCATTACTAGAAAGTAATCAATATGTATGTGGAGGTATACGTGTATGTAGATCTATACTTATGGATGTACAGCGTATGTAGAGGGATGTAAAGCAATCTAACTAGGTAATGAAATATTCAAATGACAGGGCTCAATATTCTATCATTTCACTTCAGAACTTGATGCAAAATCTAACGAAGAAATCATTGCAGCTCTCTTAAGAAACACATATATATTCTATTTAACCAGGTTTGTTTGACGAGATAAAAATCTCTTTTGCAAGAGAGACCTGGCCATGATGGGACAGCAGTACACAGTCACACCATAACCCACAAGACAACAGTGTTGAGCAATAGTAGTTACCTCTAAAGCGGACATGGCTCCATCCAGGTCTTGTTTGTTAGCTAGCACCAGTACAGGCACCCCTTGGTTCTCTGGTGACCTGCTGATGCGATGCAGCTCCACCTTAGCCTCCTCCATGCGCTCTGGCTCTGCTGCGTCCACCACAAACACCAGGCCGTCTGTCCGCCGCGTGTAAGACTTCCAGAGGGGCCGGAGCTTCTCCTGTCCCCCTACGTCCCACACCTGCAGGGTGCTACTGTGAGCCTTAGAGCTCCCTGTGGCCACTTTGATGCGCTCCATGTTAAAGCCTTTGGTGGGAATCGTCTCCACAAACTCCTTTAACTTCAGCCTGTACAGGAGCGAGGTTTTCCCTGCACAGTCCAGACCGATCACCACCACATGTAAAGACTGGAAGCCGGGCAGGAACGAAGGGTTGGGGGCCATTTCTGTCAAATGGTTCCCCATGTTTAAAAAAGGTTCTGGAAGGTGGATTAACCCGAAGATTTGATTGGTTCTCTTTGGCAGGGCTGTCTTTATAACTCCCACTGTCTCCTGGTGTGTAGATCGTTTGAAAACAGAGGTCCCTTGTGCCTTTAGCTGTAGAGCAGGGATCACTCCTGGCCTAGCTTCAAAGGCTGCTGGAGGAGGGTTACCGGGGGACACAGTCACTGACGATCTGAGAGAGGAAGAGAGGAGACTTGATGAGTCAGCCATTCTATCAAGCGCACTGGGCTGGCAGTAATTAGACTAGAACAGCTCAATGCTCAATGGGAACAGAACAGATTTCACGGATGCAATATAAAAAAGACTTAAGACTAAAATCTAAAGTAAAGAGACATGTCCTGCTTGGTATTCATACCAAGTATTTTAGAGAAACTGTCGTGTAAGCAATTGAAGAAAATATATGCATAATCAAAATATTATATTTTTTCAGTAGGCTAATGTGTTCAGATTTCTATCATGTTTCAAACCTTGAAAAAACAAGCATTTTCCAGACTTATGCACGTTGTGTTACATATTCAGATCAACCATGGTAAAAAGGGGACATTAGTACAACTTCTATTAAATGTGACTTGAAAGCTCATGTGTAAAAACAACGGGTTAAACCATTTAACACACTTTTATTGTGAATGCTTTTGTCCCGACTGACTGCAGCAAACAGTCAACCATGGTCAGTATATTGTGAGCTGCGGTATAGTGTTCTCTGTTTCTAGCCTTATCCTGAACAGAACTGGAAAGACAGGGAGCACAGAGAGCCTCCGGTGTTCCGGTATCCAGCGGATTAATGCTACCGCTGCTCAAACAGACGAGCAGTAACACAGAAAAAGCTAATAAAAAGACAAGTTGATTCAACAGAGTACAAAAATAGCAAATTAAACATTATTGCTGTAGTTTAAAGTTAGTTAAAAGTGTATTCTCCCTGTATTGACGGCGTGCTTCGCGGCGAAATCAAAATAACTAGTGTCGCGAGCGTAACCGCGCTCCAGTCAACACTTCGACAAATTGCACTTTAGTATAAATCTTAATGTATCTCACCAATCAGCACTTCAATCCTCCTAAACAAGTCGACATAGTTGCAGCACGACCAATTTGTGATAAATATTCAAGATTTGAGGCAGAGTAATCCCGAGAGACCGCCCGGTGTTTCCAATGCGCTGCAGGTGAAGCTGTGAGACTGTCCCGTTTGTCTGACGAACCAACACTGGCCGAGGGATAGCAGCACGCGCCCAACCCACCGCTGCTGACGTCACAGCAGCTCAGTGACACACACACACACACACACACACACACACACACACACACACACACACACACACACACACACACACACACACACACACACACACACACACACACACACACACACACACACACACACACACACACACACACACGATTTATTTCCACTGCCAGCAATTTAACTAGCCTAACTACTGGAACCATTTGATTTAGGCCTATAAGCCATTTTTTTTTAGGCCTGACTGTTTTATATGTTGGTTAATAAAACAGAAGGCCTGAATGTTATGGGCTTCAGAAAAGGATGAGAGTTCTGAGGGTTTTTGAGAGTGGGAAAGGGTCACTATCAAAGGCTCCTACGTTTAATTTTTCCTACATCTTCACCATCACTATGTGGAGAGGAACTTCTTTATATTCCATAGTGCTTTATTACGTTACATTTCATTTAGCTGGCGCCTTTATCCAAAGTGACTTCCAATGTGCATTGAACCTGAAGGTACAAACCCAGAACAGCAGGTATTATGTATAAAGACAGATGTACAAAGACAGTGCTAACTTCAAGCTCCAAATGATGAAGTAATGTATTTTCATGTACAGTATTTGGTCCCCTGTTCTACAGCCTTCAGTATGAATCACTCACCATGGTGTTGAGCACATCCAGGCACTGATAATAAAAGCTACAGTATGTACTGTGGGAGAACTGCTCACATGTTTAAAGACAAGTTCTGACAACAATCAATTAATCATTCGTTTCCACTTGTCAGACCCTGCTGTGGTTCTACCATTTCCCATAAATGCATCGTTTCTTTGAATCTCATACAAATCAGGGTTAACCAAATTCTGAGCAGACCTACATTAGCTTCAAATAAAACAAACTACAAAGTGCTACATCATGTAAGTGCATTTTTACTTTGCAATATTTATCTTAGTAAGGACAGATAAAAGGAAGTCTGAATAACAGTTTCAGAGGCTAGTTAAACAGAGGCTAGCCCTGACGTGATTTTTCTACAATTATTCAGAAGAAACTACATCAACAGCAGAAACTACATAAAACTCGCTTAAAATAATAATAAGAATAAAAACGCTTGTTTATTTCAAAATAAAAGCTTTATTGGCCAACGGAAAAAGTTGTATCTTGGCCACAGCAGCTCAGCTCAATATAGGTCTATGTGTGGGCCATCCATGACATAATGGCTCAGCTGTTTTGATTTGCATTGTAATGGTCGGCCTCGTTCTTTCCTTGATACCACAATGGAAACCATGTGGGTGTGTGCAGCAGTGTTGTCCTAGTATTGACTGGCAATGGAGCCGGGCCTGCAGGTTGCTTGTTTACTGCATGCCATATGTGACATTAAAGGTGCACTATGCAGTTTCTGAGAAAGAGCGATTTATTTACATTTGCAGAGCCTGCAGTTATTTTACAAAACATATTTTCTCTATATGTTATTCTAAGTATTGAATAATTATATCATCATAAATCAAAACAAATGTATTTTGTGGCAACTGGTAGTAAACGTAAGACTAGAATGTGTCTGTAAACAAAACTGTGGGCCCTGTTGCAACAGTAAAACAGTAGCTTTTAAGGTATAGCTTTCAAACTTCAAACAGTGTTCCAGGGATCCATGAGTAAAGTTTGTTTATGAAGTTATGAGAATATATCTTCGAAAATGTTCACTTCTCTGACACACCCAAAATTACCTGCACCCAAAAGTGCACCTTTCTACAGTATAGTGTTTTAGGATCACTGACAAAAAGAAAATCAAGACAGACACAACTATATGTTTTTTTTGGTGCAGTTTGATCCAGTAATGGGAATTCACACAAGGAGATGGAAAGGTACTGATTTGAATATGATGAGACTGATCTCAGATGATCAGTAGATATGATACAAAACTATAGTTACATAATCAGCATCAAGGAAGATCAGGGCTGGACCAGCAGGAACAAAGATATGAGCACACACACACACACACACACACACACACACACACACACACACACACACACACACACACACACACACACACACACACACACACACACACACACACACACACACACACACACACACACACACACACACACACACACACACACACACACACACACACACACACACACACACACAGGAGCTAGAGTGAAAGCGAATACAGGTTTTGGTTCTGCAGACAAGTTGAAAATAGTTTTGTGACTTTAGTGAGTATCACCTCTTTCCGTTACCCATTGTTTGTGTTTGTCCTACAGAGGGGTGGGACTGTTATTGGATGTTGTGTTTTGAAACTAAATGCTTTTGGAGCATTGGAATTGTAATAACAAAAACAGTCAAGTATGGAAATGTTGGCACCACATGATATATGGTCCTGTACTTATTTGTTTAGAGATATCCCTCATTCAATCATAATTAAATAGCTATTTGTTATGAGTATGAAATTAAAATACACTTAATTATTCCAAAGCAAAGTATACTTTTGCAGAAAAAAAAGATTGTGTTTACCACTACATTGTTGTAATGCGTAAAGGTGGAGCTAAATGTATTGAGGTAGACATACCATATCACAATGGTATTCAGGTACAGTACTTGAATAAATGCACCTAACCTTACTTTAAAGTATCTGCTAAATGAGGGATCAGACTCCTATTCTTTCCTGTGCTCATCCAGAAGTGGTGAATTTGCATAACTGATCCCAGAGCAGTCAGCAAATCCCACCATCATTCCTCTTTGCATAGGATAGTAGCGCACTCTGCTGTCCACAGGAGGTAAGGCTTGATGGACAAACAACCAACCTAATTGTAAAGTAAAAATTTGTTGTGCTACATTTGTTATCTAGAAAACCTCTCTAACATGTATTCAGTTTAGCAAATTCATATTCATATTTCACAGCCAGAATGGACAGGAACAATGGATACAATCACCAACAACAACCATTTAAATGGACATATCCCTATCAATGAAGGAAGTTCTCCATATGACCCGCCCTCTCAGATTAACTTTGCAATTTGTCCTGACTTGTCATGCAAGCACACATCCCTCCAACACCAGCCCAGTTTAGTTATAGTAAATTATATAGTAGCCAGGCAATGTTTTAATTATGAAACCAGACAAAACAACATTGCTCTTTTTATTTTATCCATTTAAAAAAAGTAAGTTAAGTAAGTCAGTAGGATTTGGTTATAATTTACTCATTAACTTTTATATAGGCCTGTAGGCTGTACTAGCTATCTATAGTCTTATTTACATTGAAACGTTTTCCCTATCATGCAGGCCAACTTACAAAATGTAGATAGAGGAGTAGCCTAATCATTTATGTTGATTTGTTTTGAATGAGCAGAAAGACAGAACATCCTGGATAATAAATATTGTAAAGCAAAACAAAATGCCTGTAAGCCTTACTGCATTTTATCACATTATATTTGTGTCACCTTGAACCTGAATGTTGTCTTTACCTTAATACATTTTCACTATAAAACGATGCAGGAAAGGCCTAAATTAGTGCTTAAAAATCCGAAATTTTCTGTTGAAGGATCCACAGACTCCCTGCTCGAAGTGTCCCTACAAAACGAAACTTAAACCCTCTGCAAGGTGGGACTATTGTTAATGGCCCACAGAACCAGGATTTCTCCTCCCTGCCTCTCTGTGTTACAAACGCTGCCCAGGAGAGCATTATGTTGCTTGGAAACTCCACTTAACAAGGTCAGAGCCAGGAGACTGACACCTCAGCCTTTCACCAGTCCTCCACTACAGGTGAGTTAACACTTTTTCTTAGCTTGCTCCTTATATTTCTCTTTTCTATTGCTGTATGCCTGCTCTAACATACAGTTGTGTTTTATACATATTCAATATTTTACTGCAGAGCATCACATGCTTTACCTTGTGTGGATGCGTCTCGCCTGAATACATTACACATCACATATTAAGGTCAAGCTTTATGTGAAGATATGGTTCCAAAATATAATCTTGAATCATATGTTAGATAAGATTTTAAAGGTTAAAAACAATATATCCATGACAGAATTGAGTACACTGTATTGTATTTACTGTGCCATTACATTTTCATGACATGGCAGAAAAAAAAGTTCTGGTCAACAGTTAATCAAATATGTGGATTTATTTGTTTCATGTATGTGTTTGTAGGTTTGCCAAGAATGTAAGGTTTATTGATGAGTCTTTACTTTGATTTCCACTGACAGCAAACCTCATCATATTAGCAGCAGGCTACAGGCTGTGATAGGTGTTGAGTATGTGCCAGGCGACAGCATGGTAACACAGTACTCAGATCAGTAATCAGAGGAGCTGAGGGCAGTGGTTGGGAGTCAGACTGTATCAGGTAACTCCATTGTAAGGTCAAATGGGTAGAATGGAGCTGGACAGAGGAGAAGGAGGTGTTTGTCTAAATCTATATCTAAAAGATTTGCTCTATTATAATTGTAATGCACACGCTGCTCTCGATAAAGATATAAACCTATAGCCAATGCTGAAATATTTCTTGGGATTTTTCTGAGCTCATGCTGCACCAGATTGTAAACGCTGCCATACTGAGAAATACAGAGAGAGTTCTGTGGAGGTGATAGGCTTAATCAACTCTGTGTCAACATTTGGCGATGGCTCGAATGTATCCAACATTCAATATATGTGAAAAAGTTACGCACTACAGCTTTAACACTATGAACAAGGCAAGATACAGATGCAGGAAGGATCCAGGCATTGCATAGTGAATATTGCTGTGTCACTGTGTTGTCTCCTCTGCATCAGAATGTCAGCCATGCATTGGGAAGCCAGACGGCGTCAGAGCGCTTTGGACCGCAGGCTGGCCAGGGATAAACAGCAGGTATATTACATGTCCTAAGGTACTCATAAGCATCTAACTATTCTTGTTTTGATATTTAAATGTTAAAAGGGTACGCATAAGAAGCCTTGTGAGGAGATATTAACTGAATTTGACAAAAAGTGATTTTGATCAACAAGCATTCTCCAGAATCGCTGACTACACCTTTAATGAAGAAGCTATGATAAGTTTCCGCCTTGAAAAACTGTTTGAGGTGTACCAACAGTACAACATGATTAAGATTGGAACTGCTACAGTGGATGTAGCGTTTACTTTCATATCCTGATTCACATACTGTACTGTTAGTTCTGTCTGCTCTACTTTATTATTGAACAGCAGAGCAGAGCTGACACTGAACAGAGACACGCGACACCCCAGCACGGGGTCACAGTGCTTTCCTGTGTGAATCTGCTGACAGCTTGTATCCTGTTGCTGATTTAATTGTTTCAAATGGATTTCATGGTGCCCTTTTTACAGCAATGTTGTTTAAGACCTGAGTTCAGAAGCATTCTTCCACTGCTAACTCAGTGGTGGTTTGTAAAGCTATGCTGAAAAAGTAGCTCCCTCAACACTGTTAAATGTAAAGATGAACACAGTTTTACATGTCTGTTATGGTGACATTTTTGCGATGAAACTTTTGAGTTCACCTTTAAAAGAAAACATTTAGTATTGTAATTTTGCAGTGTTTATTTCAGTTGATGTCTCTCTCTTCACAGCTGCTTCAGAGGGCTTCAGAAACCAGTTACAATACACCCGAAGCAAACACAACACAAGAGCAAACAGGTATCACAATCCCTAACACGCATATATCAGAACAAGGTTTGAACGGCCACCATCTATCAAAAACTATATTTCTGGTCTTTAAAGTGACGCAAACTTAGAGATAATCAGTAAGATATTGCCAAATCTGCATATTTATGTGTTGTTTCCAGTTGGAGGCCAGTCTGTGAACACGTGTCCCCACTGCCATGGCAACCTGAAGACACCTGTCCATCACGGTGCTAAGATCCCCAACAGATCCTCTGTGAGTATCAGAGCCTTTCTGATTAGTCGGATAGGGCATGTGACAAATATAATGAACCCTAGCTTTGACTGGAATAGGCCCGATTAACTATTTGAGAAGAGCTTCAAACATAATATATTTTGGAGACTTAGCAGAGATATAACACCTGTAAATGTCTCACAGTCTTTACAGTACGCCCAGCAGTGGTAAGGGAGGACAGGGAACAACACTGTTCTCTGCTAACCTCACTGGATTTACCGGTCCACGTTTGGAAGCTCTGCGAAGAAGCTCTGCATTTGGTTCTGTGAGAATACCTTGGCTGTGTTATACATTAAAGGTAGAGTCAGTGATTCTGGAGAATATTGTTGTTAGAATCACTTTGTCAAAATCAATGAAAATCTCACAATCCTCTACCTGTCCGTACTGAGAGTCCGCTGAAAAAATCCAGTGTTAAAACACAGCCTAGGCTCTGTAAACCGATATGTATACAAAGGGGGCTCACCGTAGCTAGCAACATGCCGGTTTAAAGAGCCTAGGCTGTGTAATAGCACTGGATTCTTAGTAAGTACAAGGTAGTGGATCACAAGGAGATATTCACTGATTTTGAGCAAAAGGGATTTTGACAAAAACAATTCTAACAGAATCACTGACTACACCTTTAAAACATGTATCTTGATGTAAGTATTTTAGAAGTTGAAATGCCACGATGCCACCTACTGCTAAAAATGAAATACAAAATAAAAAAATAACTTGATTAATCCATGAATTCATTGGTTTTTATTTCACAGCTGTGCCATACTGACAAAACCGTAGTGCAACGTTCACTTCGACAACAGTTGTATTACAGCTCATAAACATATATATAGTCATATATATATGTTTACATATATATGCACTAATATGACTATAAATATAGTCATATTAGTGCACTTTCTTGATTAACCGTTCCTGTAACTGTCCGTGCATTTTTTATATAGAAACGGTCAAATGTTGGTCATCCATGTTAGCTTTGCTCAAACACTGGTATTCAAGTGTTGTAAAGTTTATCTTTTGACCTGCTCCCCTTGAATACCAGTGTTTGAGCCAAGCTAAATAGCGATGGGCGACCTTTGCACCATTTCTAAATAAAAAATGCTCGCACAGTTACACAAACGGTTTCCATCGCCTCTTCTTGAGCCGGAAAGGGAGGCAAAAAGCTCAGAATTTAAAAATGTTGAACTATTCCTTTAAAATTTTAGCCACACAGATCAAGAAACACAAACATTGCAGGACCCACCATGGCACCTCACAGACAGTCCACAGTGTGTGTTGATGTGTGTGTGCGCATCATGTTGGTGGGGGCTGCAGACTGTGTGGTATGGTGCTGTTTGCTCCACAGTCTATGTACTCGTATGTTTCCAGGGACAGCTGCTCATAGTGGGCCAGGTAGAACACTTTCATGGTCATCCTGCAGGGAAAGCAATATAAATCACAGCAGTTAGAAACCTGATCAAAAATATTAAAAATGAATATATCATATCAAAGTTGGGTGTCTCGTTTAAGCTTTTATAAATATCTGATTGAAAGTTAATGTTCATAAATATTATAAAACTTACTTTAAAAAAAGCTTATATAGTGTCTAGATAGTGAGGTTGGGAATTTTGTGTACAGGACACAACAATAAAATGTATAAAAAATGAAAATAAAAATAGTAGGAACCAATAGGTTTGAGGTTGAGTGACCCAGAGATGGACGAACTAAGAGTAGTGCAATTTTTTAACTGTTCCTGGAAAATATCACATTGAAAGTATTTTAAAGAGACAGTGTCACACAGCCTGACCGATTATAGAACACATGCTGATACTCACTGTAGGTGCAGATACATAATGTGAACGGGCAGGAAAGCTTTCCTACAGTAGTTACTGCAGAAAAAGGAGGTTAAAAACAGCCAATCAGTGGTAGCTTTCAAAAAAGTGACATGTACAGTATGCTTTTTAAACAGTTGTTCATCTGATCTTTTGGACAGAGCGGGGATGATCTTGTATGACCAGTATCCAAATGCAAACCACACATTTATTTTTTTAAAGATCATTTTTTTGGCATTTTCAAGCTTTTTATTAGATAGTACAGAGTTGAAATGGGGAGACAGAGAGAGTGTGAGACTTGGCGTGGGGGGAGGGGGGGTTTGGGGCACAGGTGCGGACCCAGGGGTGTCTTAAAGTTATCCCCGGAGGGATAACCACAAAATCGCACAAGCGACTACAGGGGAGGGGGAGAAAACAAAAAGCACAAGGCTACCTTTTAATAACCAAACTAAAGTGAGAACCAAACCACTGCTGCCAAGCAGCTGAACGAAAGACAAACACTTGAACAATTCTTTTTTCTAACTCAGAGGGCACTCAGAGTGAACCTCTCACCCTCTCACCATCACATAGAGCAAACAATGAGCAGCACAGAGCACTGGGGTCTCAGGGCAGATATAACCTCTTCACACCTGGGCTCAATCAGCCAATCAGTGCACACACACCTGATTGCAGTGAGTGAATCAGTCACCATTCTCACGGAGGCGAAACACTCCCCCTGCATTCCAATAGTAGTTGCACTTCCCCTTGTTCATTTACCCTCAGCCCTTGGCATGACGTAACAGCATACGTTGCACGGAGGGAACTTGGAGAGCGGAGGGAGACTGGGCGGGGGAGGAGCGGAGGATTTAAATGGAACCCACTTGCCCACTTGCCCTTGTAGTCGCAATGGACCGTCAGTTACATAGGTAAATCTGAATGCAAATATTACAGAATTATAACATTCTGCTAAGGTAGCCTATGTTGCAGAAAGCCATTTCCATAGCATAACAAACATTGAATTTCGACACGGTAACTCAGATTATCAAGGTATTGTTACTTACACATGTAAATAGTTTGCTCCGACATATTTTCTTATTTATACTTTCAACCAAAAACATTTGTTTTAAATAGTCCTCTAATTGGCAGCCATCGGTGTTATAGCAGCAATGTGTAAACTGCAATACATTCACTGGATTGTTCGTATGGAAATAGGATAGCCTAATTGAGGCGTTTTGGAATATATTTATATATATATTTGTCCTGCGGGTGGCCGCGATGTCCCTAAAAGCATACAGTCTACCGGAAAATAAAAGGAGAAGAAGAAGAAGACGAACTGCAATGCACTGTGGGTGATATCCACCTCGGAGTGACCATCCATGTTGACTTGATCACTCAGCCCTCCGAGGGTCTATCTCACGAAGTTCACTTCAGTTTCCAGACTATTGGAACGACACTTAAGATGGCAGCGGGGATTCCCCCGAGGGCAAGTGCCTAGGGCAAGTGAACGAGGGCCTGTTGAACGGGTATTGGAACGTACCCTCCGTTTCCTCACAGAGAGGGGGGATGACATGCAGTAAAGGTCCATGTGTCGGATTTGAACCCACGACCACTGCAACGAAGGCCGGAGCCAATATGCTACGCGCTCTATCCACTACGCCACCGGAGCGCCCCAAAACCACACATTTTAAAATGATTTAAAACTTACGGTGTTCCTTTTATAGATGTAACTAATGGCATTTTCATCATTATTTACAAATCCTTCTTCAGCTTAAAACAAAACTCTTTGACATAAAGCTTGGTACAGGTATTATGACTTGGCTAAAGGCAGACAGCTGCCTGAGATTCCAGGAAGTTACTTCTACTCCTACTGTAAACCATTACTTGATGTGGACGGTATTTATGCTAACAAGAAAATTAGATCAAATCTACATTCCACCAAACAGGCTTTGTGTGTTTGATGTAGCCAAACCTTTGTTAGTGCCAAACTGGTTTGTTTGTGGCCAAAGCTTGAAGTATGTTTTAAGAATGAAGTCAAATATGTGAACAATGACCTTTTAATGCAAACAAGGTTAAACAGTATTTAGAACAGGGGTGTCCAAACTACGGCCCGCGGGCCCCTTTTTATTGGCCCGCGGCCAATTTTAAAGATATAATGTAATATGGCCCTTTGAAAAAAAAAAAATATATATATATATATATTTTTTTTTTTGCATTTCTTAGTTAACCCACTAGTACAGGGTTGTCAAAACTGATTGATTGGCCTGTGGCACATTTTAAAAATATAATGTAATATGGCCCTTTTAATTTTTAGACAGTGTCTCCATTTTTTTTCATACAAAATTCTTCAGCTTTAGCCTCTTAATTTCCCTCTCAAAGTGCACCAGATTCATGCATTTCACTTTAAAATCTTAAAAAAATCTCCCGGGGGGGCATACCCCCGGACCCCCCTTGGAGGGGCGGGATCTCGGCTGGCTACTATCTTCACCCAGCTGTACATTGGACGCAAAAGCAGAAAACACTGGGTGTATCAATGGCATTTAACAAGAGGGGGAATGTAAAGTGTTGCCGTGCAGAAGGATTACAATTTACCAAAACACTATGAAACTAAACATCAGAGCAGCTACATGTCCTGATAAATGTGTTATTTTTGCAAAGTGGCCCGGCCCTTCATAGATTTTTCTGTATGTGGCCCTCAGTGAAAAAAGTTTGGACACCCCTGATTTAGAACCACAACAGTGAGCTCTTGACATTCTCCATTTTGGACATAGACTGTGACTGAACTGTCCTGTGATATGTTTGCAAATTTTCCAAAAACCTCTGCGGAAATGTGGACCAAAATTCGAAACTCCCTCGCAAATGCTGTTTGCAATTTGTTGCCACCAGTCACTGCCCAGTGAGATAGGGGCTTGAAGCATACAGTCATTCCCCAGTCTACATTGCACAGAGGCTCCAAATGAATGATACAGTAAAGAACAGTGGCAGCTCACCTCAACTCACTGTCTGTCAGCTTGATGGGGATGACAAAGGAGAACTGGAAGGAAGGAGAGAGGCCATTAATTCCCATTCATACCTCACTCACTAAAGGATTCACATTGCCCAAGTAACATGCATCAATATCACAGTATTAGTAATAGTATTTATATATCAAGAGAAATCAACACATGGTTTTTGTCTGCAAAAATCACCTGAAATATGTCGGTGGGAAACAGGTGGGTGGGTTAAAATAATTTTCACAACACAAAAACAGTTATATAGCTGTTAACAACTAAAATCCTTATTAAGACCATCAATTAAATACTTAAACAAAATCAAAACAAAACAACAGCTTCTCTCAAGAATCCTATTGGCTAAGACACTGTACTGGACTGACACTGTGTCTCACCGCTGTGGTAGATCGAGGTTGGACAGAGGTGACGTTCTTAATGGAGACTGTTCCCAAAACCAGCTCAAAGTTCAGGGCCCGCACACTCAGGTTGTAGGCCTGCACTGCCACAAAGTTGTCGTTGGTAATGTTCAGGATATTCTACAAGGAAACACAGGTTTTTTAGTACATAAAAATGGCTCTGAAATGTGAGTAAGTTACACTGAAACTAAGGGCGCACTCACACAAGGCCATCTATACAATGCCCTATTATGTTTGTCCCCTAAAGTCTAGTTGGTTTGACCAGTGCAGTGTGAGTGCTCCGTTCCGTACTCAAGCACGGTACACTTCTTCGGCCATGGCACAGTTGGTAAAGGTGTGCTCAGGCATGGTACAGATGCTAATGAGCCTACACAGACATAGACGGCGATCCTGACGTCTATTCATATGAAACTGTTGCTGAAGGATTCGCGTTGATCTGATGTTTGCAACGCATATAGACCTGGTGACGTACGGCAAGAAGCAATAGCGTCTAGGTCCGGATCTTTAGGAGCAGTGTGAGTACAGGGCAGTGGGGAGGGGGGAAATCTTGCCTTGGCACGGTACGGGGAAACGTTGCCTAGTGTGAGTGCGCCCTAAGAGTTATGACATTCAAAAGAATTATGATCTTATAAACTTTTGACATTTCTTTCTTTATCCATCAAACCTGTGTGTGTGTGTGTGTGTGTGTGTGTGTGTGTCTACCCACCGTGATGTAAATGTTGACGTCTGTCTCAGTGATGTAAACCAGGGATGACTGGACGGCTACTGGAGACAGCAGGACGGATCGAGGGAAGAGGAAGAACAAGACCAGGGAGCTGAGCAGGAGGCACAGGCCCACAGACACAGCCACGTACAGCTTCCTGAGAGGGGAGAGAACAGCAGGCCATATAAGGGCTGTGCTTAAACAAATCGATACTTCACGATTATTTCACTGCTGACCGATACGCTGCACTGCAACGGCGTTAGTTGGCGTAGTACATGTCCGAACTACGCTTGAAAAAAATTGCAACAAGTACGGCTGCTTGTCAGTGCTGTGAAGCCTAAAAGTCTGCAAAACAGCAGTGTAAAAAACCTTAAGGGTTAAAACTGAAAGGATATACATTTTTTGGGCAAGCATTTAAATTTTTAAAGATATATTTTTTTTGGCATTTTTATGCTTTATTGATAGTATAGAGACAGAGTTGAAATGGGGCAGAGAGGGGAGTGACATGCAGAGAACGACCGCGGGCTGGAATCGAACCCAGGTCTGCTGCTGGGCGAGGCCCATGGGGGGGACGCCCTACCAACTGAGCTAAGGGCGCCCCCTTTAGCATTTATATTTAAAAAAAAATGTTCTGCTGGCCCCCTCTGCAAAAGTAAAAGGGTGAGTTACTGTATGCTACAGCGACGTCTCCCCCAAACTCCTCATAGTGACTGCACTGATCGCCATCTCCATAAGGCAACACACTAACCTGCCTTAGTACCTCATAGAACCCCATTTCAAAAATACTGAACTATCCCTTTAATGTTGAGTGTTGTTTTTTCTCACGTGTGTCTGGGTCTCAGCCTCTGGTCATTGCAGGGGATGTAAGCCACCAGCTTGCTCTCCTGACCTAGAACACACATGGAACACGTCTTCAAGATACAGATAACCAAGTGTTTTCTACCTTATAGTGCGTGTGGTGGGTGTGTGTGTATGTGTTACCTCCAGGTATACGTCCAGTGCCATGGCAGGTGGGACAGTGCTCTCCTGAGCTGTGTCTCCTGCTGAATCTCCGCCCCTTCCCTTCCTCCTGCTCTATGATTGGCCGTTTGTCAGGGTTTTGGCCACCATCACTAGTGCTGGGAGCAGCCCCCATACCTGAGGACACATAACACACAATCATAGATAGTATAGGTTACAATTCATGCAGGTCATGACTTTACACTATAATTATTTTCTCTTATTAATATTAAATTCAGAACTTTATCCGTGAACCATTACAACTTTTCTTGCTAGATTAGGCTACTGCTTATTTCTAATAAGGTTCTGACTTATACCAGAACAAATCTTGTATTATTGAACATATGACACTTTTTAAAATAAATCTATGACTTTATTTTGTTCTAATATTATTGAAATCTCATAAAACTAGTTTTGCAACCCTCATCATTTTTTTTTTTAAATTACAACTTTATGGTAATATTGCTATTTTATCTTTGCTTTTACTTTATTATAATTTTAAATATAAATATTTAGAATATTTATAAACACATTTGGACTATGACTATATTATGACCTTAGTAATATTATGGATCTCCTAATGCAAAATGCACTGTCCTTAGTGAATGCAAAAATGCTTATTCCAATGTTATAGCTGCATATTGTATTACAGCTGTTTGCACTCTGGACTCAGACCCGATTACATTTTGTTGCAGTGTAACCTGCTGAGTAGTCTCGCAAAGCCAGACCAAACTACAGCAAGTCTGCTGAGTAATGACAAACAAGTGCATCTAATCTAATCTATTCATTCTTTATGATTAAACAACGTCAACTTCCCACGCTTGCACACACACGTGCACACACACACGCACACACACACACACACACACGCACACACGTCAAAAAGCCCGAACTACGCACTTTTTTTTTATCAGAGACATTTTCTCTTCTAACACGATCAACACTTCAAACCCGGTATGTTAAAATATCACGCAAAGCTAAATTCATGCAGGACAGTAGATAGATACATGTAGTTGTCAAAAGCGCCAATATAATTCATATTTTTAGGCTGTGTATGAATAATGTCACAACTAGCCCTTTAAAACCTGCCTACTCCTCCAGATGTTGCGCGGTGGTTGATATCTTACCTGTCCGCAGCTTCTGGTTCAAGACGGCGACAATGTTTACATCCTCAGTCCTAGGGATCAACTGAGTCCCCTCGGTAGACAATCTTGTTTTGGTCGACGGGGTGGCAGGGGCACACGATCGATCCGACACGGACAGCACACACTTCCTGTTTACTTTGAAACTAAAACTCCCATTTCACAAAGTGGGATACAGTGAACAAGATTTAACAATGGTCTTATCTATTATGTGGGAGGCCTTCATAATAGTAGGCTATTTAAGATCCAGTAGTGGCCTACTAGGCCTACAGTTATAAAGAAAAACAAATGCCATTTGACTGTGGATTTCTCATAGCCTAGGACTTCATGTGCTTGAGTAAAATGTAATTATTTGAGTAGGCTTTGTTCAGCCAGTTGTGAATGACCACAGGCTGTGATGGTCGTTCAAATTGCATTCCGCTTTTATTTTGATTGCAAATGCAGCACCACTTCCGGTATTGTCCTGACACATTTTTGTAAGCTTACTTAAGCTGTTATTCAGTAAACTATTGCGGATAACAGCATTTACCCCCAGGAACTGAATAGCAGGAGATTCACTCATTGGGACATCTCCAAATAATAAATAACATAAGAAACAACTATCTGTTTTATGTTGTCAAATGTCAAAATGTTTTTTACTAAGCAAGACTAACAAGTGTGGTAGCTTCATAGTTACCGTATGACCGTGAGAGGTATAAAGCTTTTCATCTAACTCCTAATAAGAAAGTCAACAGGTATATTTCAAACTTCTACCTTTTAACTAAGAATATGTGTCAGTGGATCATTAATTAATTACTTTTTGATTTGACTTTGCAGCTTGGTATGAAAAAAAAAAAAAATGTAGCATCTCTGTAATAAAGGTTTGTTTTTGTCAGGACCACTGCTTGATGTATTAGGTATGCACAAAATGAAGAATCATAATCCCTCAACAAGTGCTGTTTTTATTCAACGAATAATTCAACTCCAATCCAAAATCTGTCAAGTCTTTCATTTGCGAAACAAAAAGACAGTCTTAATTCATCTGTACAAAGGAAAACACTGACACACATACAGGTGAGCAAATTCAACCACCACACAATAAGCCTTAAAATACAATATCCACAGCTCAAACTTTTTACATTTCCAAACCACCCTCAAGCATTCGAAGCAACGGAAAGAAAACACCTTTAAAAATCTTAACCCTTAACTTAAATGAATGAGATCAACTGATAGTCATTGCTTCCAACTAGGAGGTTCTTGATATATTCATACATTTTTTTGAGAGGAAAGAAAAAACACATTTTCACATTGTTACACACTGTTTTTCCAGTTTGGAATGACCTTAGTGTATATATACAGTCTTTTCATGTGCTCTACCAAAGGAAGTATGCATCCCTTGGGAGTATTGCCCCCCCCCCCCCCCCCCCCTCTCCTCCACACACACACACACACACACACACACACACACACACACACACACACACACACACACACACACACACACACACACAGGAGTGCAAAAATGATATGAACATATGAGCTTTGCCAAAGGGATTTGAAGAGATACAACTTTCCCATTCAAACAGGAACTAAATACAGTCACTTCAAGCAGTGGTTTGCCTCCCAGGCTGATTGTACAGATCCGTGTCATGTGATTTTTAAAAGAAAAGAAAGACAGTGGACACAATGTTAGGGAAGTCTCCGATTAAAACTAAGTCCTCAGTACTCTTCGAACAAATAATTTATTGTATTAACTAAGGTCACTTTCACAACTGTAGTTTAGTTCATTTGGCCTACATCAAGGAAAAAAACAGTAATATACTACTAATACCGTCCTGTGTAAATTGAAAAAACGGCTGTGAGGTCATGTGTACTGGTCTGTTATCATCTTACATTCATCAGCACTGGACTCCTCCAAACAATGACAACTGGGTACAAATAGAATGTTATATTATTTTAGTGAGGAACTCCCATAGTGCACGGACCACGACATACCTCTGTATTAAAGGTCACAAATTATACTCATTTTCAGGTTCAAAATTGTATTCTTGGTTACTAATAGAAACTGTTTAATGGTGCAGTGTCCAAAAACCCCTTTAAGTTTCGAACAGTGCCATTGCTGAATCTCCTCTTTTCAGCCTCTTTCCGAAACTCTCTGTTTTAGAGCCCGTCTCTTCAAGGCCCGCCTTTCAAAAAGCCCATTCTGCTCTGAATGGCCCTAAATCTAACTACCCGTTTGATTCTAACTGCCAGTTAGATTTAGTGGTATCTGGGCTTATCACAGGTGGAGGTAGGTGCTAAGTTAGGTTGGTAATGAGGGGGCGTGGCTTCTCCCCTTATGACGTCATAAGGAGAGAAATCTGACTAAGGTTTTTGAACACAGGTTTTCAGAAAGATGGAGGTATAGAATAAGACAGAGGGTTGATTTGTCATACTTTGGGAGTCTGTAGACACACAGGGGACACATATTAATGTTGAAAAAAATTAAAAGGGGCATTTTGCACAATAGGTGACCTTTAACTCCTAACATAAAAGTGATGAGGCGCATGTGTTACTATGTTTCCAAATTATTTGCATAAATATATGTTGTCTAATGCAGAAATACTATATTTACCATGATAACATCCCTTGGTCTGTTCATTTTGGAGCCAGGCAGAGACCCAACAAAGAAACATGATAGGCAAACTGAGCTATTAAAAAGAACCAAACAACATAAAAGCACCCGGAATGTGTCTTCGATTGGCAGAACCGAAGAAGGCTAAGTCCAAACTACTACAAGCTAGTTAGTTTGAAACATACTGAGACCTTAAGTCAGGGAAACACAGAAAATCTCTATTGTGAGAGCCAGCAAACATGTTCAACACAACAAACAGGTCAATATTAAGAATACGTTTCTGTAGAATGAATGGTCCCTGTCTCCTGTGGGCTTTTAAGTGCAAACGCCATCTCAAAGTCCAAAGTAGAAGCGGAATGTTTTTCTGCTTTCAGTAGTCATATATTCATCTACAGTAGGTTATGCACAAAGTACAGTGAGATGCGTGTGAACATGTTGTACGGAAATAAGTTTAAAAAAATAAAAAATGATTATAATAATAATGCAGCCATACTCCACCATGCTTGAATCTAATGGCGCATAATGGATAATGACTTTGTACCAAGAGCTTAGGCTCATGATATACTTGCTTTTTACCGACATGAATGTGTGACCATGGAACACACAAACAAGTGGTTAAAAGCAAGTATTTTGGTGCAGGGCAAAAGCACACCATATTTATGACAGAGTTTGATGTGGCTAGATTTACCTGTGCAAGCCTCTAAGCTGAATCTCTCGGAATTGTTCAGTATTTTAAAAAGGTAACACAACTTGACATTGTCATACTGTGACACATTAATATATATATATTTGCTGTTGGCTGAAGACTTGTATTAATTAGTGTTTAGCTTTTTCAAAACTAATGGAGCAAAACCCTCTTTCAGGCAGGAGTGCAGGGGCTCAATGGAAATGTGATTCTGAATTTTGGAAAATGCTGAAATGCTACACATAGCTTCTTTGAGACTTTAGCGAACACATCTCTTGAAATTCCTATGCCACTATCAAGACCTAAGCTGAAAGTAATTTTACAGACAGTGGGTTTTCTCGTACGGTAGCCCAGAGAGTTTTCTGGATTCTCTCCTTATATGGTCATAAGATGGACCAATCAGAGGAGAATTGGGCCAAGGGAGGAAGTTATAAAGGTCAGCAGGAATGGATCCCTCTCGATTTCAGTCTTTTTTTCTTGTCCCTTCTTCACAAATATATTCTAAGGGTTTCTTCAGTAGCGTGTAGAGTACCAGTCATTGTCGGTCATCTGAACCAGCTCGTTGACCACATCCAGCAGGTTGTAGTTATATTTGGTGAGCAGCCGTTGGTTCAGCGGCCGGTCGCCAAAGCCCATCTCCACCAGCACGGCCATCATGGTGTCCTGGGTGGACGCATCCACTGGAGGCTGCATATAGACAACAACCTCATCAGTCCATGCAACCAAATGTCCCAGCAACACATGAACAGATCCAGTTGACAATAGGGGTGTAAATCACTGGTTTCCACCTTATACAATATATAAGATTGATTCATTGGACGACGATACGGTATTTGCCCATATCAGTACGGTACGGTATTTGCCGATATCAGTACGGTACGGTAGATACTTCGCCAATGGATCGATATTTTGATGTATCGTTACACCCCTAGTTGACAACTGCCCATTCGCTAAACCCCTCCCCTGAGCAGTGAGGTCAAATCCTAGAAACCATTAAAATGCTTTGGATTTCTCCTCTTGTTGAAACAGTGTGCATTGGGAGATACCCTACAAACAGTTCAATCACTTTTTACACTCTTTCAAACAAAATTGGGAGCAGTTTAAAAAGGAACCTAATTGGCACTTGGACTGGGTTTTATGCCTCTTTTCCAATGAGCAGTACAGTTCGGTGCCATTGAACGGCGCTGGCCGCGGCAGCAACATAACCATCGGATATCATAGCAGCGGGACAAAATCTAGTCCGCAGATTGTCCCTCGCAGGGAAATGACAATTCCGTCGACCATCAAGTGTGAAGCATGTGGCTCCACCCTCTTTGGAACCTTTGGGATGGCTTGGTACCCCAACCAAAGGGTGACCAGAGTAGGCACGGTACGGTTCGCTTGTCTTGCTACCCTTCCCAACTCTTGACAGTGTAAAACGCAAATAATTGCCTGCTGTACCGTACCAACACTGAACAGGACCGCTCAGTGGAAATGGTCCTTTAGGAGGATGGTTGACTTAACTACACAGATGTCAGACATGAGAAATCAGATTTGTGAGACAAAAGCTGCCTGGTTGTTCTTCTTATTGTTATTTGACATAGTTTTATCTTAATAGATATACATTCATAGTTATTATAACTGAGTTTGATTCAGGAGTTCATACTTGTGTAACGACAAGACACTTTTATTGGATTTTATGCTTTACATTTTATAGGCTAACTTGACAAATTTTGATAAATGTGACTTTAAGAGAACGCACGGTGGCATTTTGGTTTGTCTGTTAGTGAGCTGAAGAGCTCAGTGTGTGGAGGCTTGACTAGCTGTGGAGTCACATGGTTGTCATACCGTGTCCGTGTCAATGTTTTTATATGCTCTGGGGATTTCTTTTTGTGACACTTTAGAATATTTTCTTTTTGTGTTTTTAAAGGTGCACTATGCCGTTTCAGGGGAGGGGGATTTGTTTATATAGCCTGCAGTTAGTTTGGAAAAATTGTTTTTTCTACATGTAATTCTTAGTATTAAAATAATATTTAATTCAAAATCAAAACAAAATTATTTTGGGGCACCTGAGGGACCAAACGGAAGACTGGCATATCTTTTTAAACATAAAGTGTGGGCCATGCTGCTGTAAACAACACCAGTGAAACAGTAACTTTAGAGGTAGCTCTCTAACCTCAAACAGTGTTCCTGGGATCCAATTTTTCTGAGTGGAAAGTTTGGTTATTCAGTTATGAGAATAGACATTAGTAAATGTACATTTCTCTAAAGCACCCAAAGATACATAGTGCACCTTTAAACCTTAAAACGGGCTGCGAGTTGGTGGTGCTTCCAGCTAGCTTGCAGTTATGTTGGTAAGAAGGTTGTTATATATAGACATCTGGCTGACCTGTGTGGGGCCTTGTCCAGTGAACAGGGCTTTGTAGGCAGAAGCAGCTACTGACAGCGCTCCTTTCACCAGGCCGCTGGTGATGCCTGGGTGCCTGAGGACAGACAATAGAGGTTACATTCACAAAGTGAATCCTATGGTCAAAGCCATGGCAACAACTCCAACTGAGAATTTTCTACAGAAGTACTAATTAACTGAATAAGAAAAGCAGAATGACAGAAACCTTTAAAGGTCACATATTCTGCTAATTTTCAGGATACCATTTTTATTTTGGGATTGTACTACAAACTGTTTTCATGGTGTAGCGTCCAAACAACCCTTTATATTTTTCAGCCTTTGTCTGAAACGCTACGTTTTGGAGCCTGTCTCTTTAAGTCCCACCTTCCGAAAAATCAAGGTCTGCTCTGATTATGACATCATAAGGGGAGAGAAATCTGACAGGGGTTTTTTGAAAACAGGTTTTCAGAAAGATGGAGGTGGAGAAAAAGAGGTGTTTTTTTCTCATACCTTGGGAGTCTGTAGTCACAGGACCTATATTATTGTAGAAAAAAATATGAAAAAGTGGATTTTGCATAATAGGTGACCTTTAATTTTATTTATTTTTTGGGCCATTCAATGATAGCAAGCAATCTTTTAGATTTCCTCATAGATTTCCAGACAATTATAGAAGTGGAATAAATGATACAACTTGTCTGTGTCACTACTTGAATAGTTGACAAGGAATTAGCAAGTTACCCAGAATAAACCCAGAATAAATATTGTACAATGCTGGGAACAACATGCCAGGGGGGAGTAAATTAACCAATACTAAATTAAGCATTGGGACAGAGTAGCGCTACCACGGTCCGGTTAGCTAGTTTGTTAGTGTTAAGCTCGCCAACTACAATAGTTCAACTTAAAGAGTAAGCAACTCTACACAACAATCAATTAATAGGTATGTGGTTGTGTGCTTTCAGTACATATTTTTATGAATAAATAATTTGAGGATTAATAGTTGTTAATAGCAGCATATTGCAGGGTGAAAGCTGCCCTCTTGTGTAACATGATGAAATGGTGTGGCACTTTCAGTAAATAATTACTAATAGTCACATTTAGTATTCCTGCATACAATTTGATTGCAGTCCGCCTACACATTTCTTTTGTCTTTGTTTGTATTAAGTATGAACATTTCTTTTTGCTTCAAAAACCAATGTATTGTGTGCTAAGTTTTTAGGTTGAATTAATTGTTTCCTCCCTTGCTCTGAACAGAGCAGACAACGTCGTACTGTCTTTCCCGAAACTTAATGCGCCACTATGCATTGCTGCTGGCCGCTTCCGTGCCCAGGGATGCTCCGGGGAAAGGCATACCTGCTGGTTAGAGTGTGAGTGTGTGTGAAATCATACTTGCTAGTTAGAGTGTGAGTGTGTGTGAGACCTGGGGTCCTCAGGGTTGTCCTCCTCTGTTCCTCCAGTAGCTTCAGTATCGTCTGCCTGAGTTTGTTCAGCACCAGAGGCTGTGGGACAACAACACATCACATCTATCCTCCTCTACATCACACGTATATCTTTTGTAAAAAAAAAATTAAACATCCAATTATCTTTCAATATATATGTGAGGAGAATCAGGATTGTGCCTTAGTCATGGTATAACTGTTAGCGTTATGGTGATGTGCTTACCATCTTCAGTTTGGTACAGCTCAGAGCCCTCTGCTCTTTCTTCTCCAACAGCAGCAGGATCAACATATGTTTCTCCACTGCTCTCTAGACTGCACAACATCAACACCAGGACATATTAAAACAACAAACGTTTATTAAGAATCGCTGAACCCACCTTCAATACATCCTGCTAATATTTATCATACTTATGTTTAAAAAAAATACCAAAAATGGGAGCTATTATGCCCTACTGGAAAGCCTTTGTATGAAACATCAGTAAAGGAAGTAATGCGATTAATTTACTGTAGCTTGGGTTGACGCCAATGGAAGAAATAATGTTAATGAATGAAAAACAACATTTTCAGTACTTTTCTGCTGCTGTGTTTGCGTACTGACCTGGGTGTGAAGATGGCGGTAGGCGGAGCCACCACTTCAGGTGTCAGCGGCTCATCGTCCAGCGTCTGAGACGTGCAGAGCATGTCGTTGGCACTGCTGGTGCCCGACACCCCCGTACCTGAAGCCTGGTCTGCCTCTCCTCCCTCCCCCTCAGGCTGCTCTGGAGAGGGGGGGTCTGGGTCTGTGGGGGTCTCTAGGTCTGTGGGAGTGTCTGGTGTTGTGGGGGTCTTGGCCAGCATGTCTCCAGGCTGGGACAGAGCAGAGCTGCAATGGGACAAGGAATTGGGAGATGATTGGAGTGTTACAACATATACGCTCCAGTGGCTATAGTACAGATCTACACCTAACTGTAAAATCCTTTTCACTGTGCAGCACAGTTCGGTTCGGTTTGGCAGGGCACGGTAACGCTAGATCTGGCTTGTGTTTGCATGGCTGGCAGCATCTTCACTTTACTTTAAGACCTGCACGCCGACATTTTTCTTTAAACACAAGACTTTTCACTCTTGCCGTGTTGATTACATAGAGCGGTTTATCTCTCACACGGAAATGATTCTGTCAACCAATCAATGGACTGCAATGTGTAGCTCAGTCCTTTCGGGACCTTTAGGGAGGACTAGGTACCCCAACGAAAGGGTGACAAAAAAAGCAAATAAATGTGTACACCAAACCGAGCAGAACCGCACCGCTCTATAGAACCGAGGCTTAACTGACCTGTACATGGACTCCCCCAGTGGGCGGCTGGTGTCAAAGCAGTCAGGCAGGATGATGATGTAATCCTCTGAGGAGGTGGAGGAGGAGCGACTCCTCTTCTCCTCTCCCCCAGACCCTGGCTCCTTCAAACACATGCTCTTCATGTGGGGCCGCTCAGCTTCAGCTGCTTTGGGATCAAGAAAACATAGTTTGCACACATGATACATGACAGGGCAGATTATTGAAGATGATTGGTATGAAATACTGTTTAAAATGTACACTAGGCCCATTTAATTAGTATAGGATTGGCTGATTCCGTCAGGACTGTGAGCCATTACGAATACTTCAATAAGAACTTGTTTTCCCAATCTCATGCTGATCATTTTGATATAATTATTTTGTGATGTGTATCAGTCACCTGTGTGTGTGTGCCTCTGCTGCAGTGTGTTGGCCCTGGGGGTTGCATGGAGGGGGGTGGGTGCTGAGCTGGGGCCCACAGACAGAGGGGCAGGCAGAGAGGCTTTCAGCGGGGAGGGGAGGCATGCCTTTAGGTTAGCCGGGGTTTTCTCCTCTGTCTTCACTGCTTTACTCTTCACACAGGAGGAAGAGGAGCCGCCCTGAGCAGCAGGACGCACCACTGCAGGCAAACAGACAGTCCACTGTTAGACACTACACTGGAATACTTTCCTCTTTCAATCACATGCAAACACATGCACAGTAGACATTTATTTCCCCATAGAAAGATATAGTTGAGGAAATACCCATGTACATGTGGACATGGCCTAAGTCCTTGTGTTAAGTCCAGATGGGTCTGGTCTATTTAGGACTGGACTGAAGCTTGAGGACAATACAATGAATAATTCATTTGAACACCCCAGCTGACTCACCTTTACCTGTCCCTTGGTGGGACACTCTAAGGGGGGTGTCGTCAGGAGCCTCCTCCAGAGTCATGGAGCGAATCACAGTCTCACACACAAACTGAGTCCCACTGATGTCATCCTCCCCTTCCTCCTGAGCTGGGACTCCTCCCCCTTCTGCTCCAGAGCCCGCCCCATGAGCTGTGGACCAATCACAGGAGGGCAAGTGTTATGACAGACAGATCAGGTACCTCAATTTCCTATCATGGTTATACACTTGTTTCTACACAAGAGCTCTGTCCCATTCGAGGGGCCGCAGCCTATGAAGGCTGCATTTGAAGACCGATAGCGTCATAGTGGCGCGCAAAGGCTTGTACCATTTGGAAGGCTCCTTCATATGCGGCCGAGAAATGCAGCCTTCGTTTCATGGTTTTGAAGGGTCCAACAGATGTATCCTTCGCGGCCCAACATATCCCAAGATTCATTGCGTTTTTTTCAGAGATGGCATAAAATAAAATAAAAAATAACAAAACATCTTCTTAACTTTATCTTCATTTCTTTTTTTCTTGTCTATTCTTTTATTTCTTCTTGTACTTTTTTTTCTTTTCGTCTGGTAGGCAACTTCTTTTTCTTTTTTCCTCCGTTGACAAAGCTGTCTCCTTTGGCAGCAATCAGGGTTGCTAGGCAGCACAGGAGCGGCGAGTCGTCACGTAAGGTAACGGCTTGTTACGCAAACCGGAAATGCTCGTTAAACGGAGACCTGCGGGGACCGTCTCATTTAACAACGCTCGTTCGGCCTTCGATTCGGCCTTCACGGGCTATGGCCTTCATAGACCGCGTAGACCGCGTCCTTAGAAGGATGCGGCCCCTCGATTGGGACACGGCCATAGACAACCATGTGAGACAAAGTGCATTTTTTTAATTTTATTTTTAGAAATCTAGGGGATAACTTTCAGAGTGAATCGTTGCCCTAAATGATTTTATTTCACCTGCTTTGTCTGCATCACAACAACGGTGCCATATTTTTCCATGTGAAATTCAAAACAAATGTAACAATTAAAGGCCTGACAAAAATCTAACCCGTGTTCAAATCCGTCGAGGAAACCAAATGGAAATGTTTCATGATGAAATATCTATAAGTTAAAAATGTTACCCTGTTCACCTGCAGCGTCTCGACCTTAAAAAACAAAAGATTGAATAAGAAACTCCATTACCCATGATGCTATTGATGATTTCAGTCTCTTCCTGGATCAGACCCAGAGTGGGACTTCTCTTGTCCTGCAGGTGGCCATCTTGAGGCAGAGGGGACATGCACGGAGTCATGTCTGAACCAAGACATTATGACAGAGAGGATACACAATGCAGCTGTGTTTATCAGTCAGGGGGCCTACAGTTCCCATAACCACATCTGATCTGTAATTATGACAGTAGCAGCTACAAATCAACAACTTTACATGCATGTGGGGAGCATTTTATTGTCATTTAACCTCTAAAAATGTTTACATGGTCTAAAAAATACCTGCTAAAGGTCCAGACCTCTGCATGGTTCATAGTTTGAGCTTTTGAACACAAGCTCACAGTGTTCCAGATCAATCACACAAGGAAAGCAGTAGAAGTCTCCTTACCAGAGGGCGTGTTGTTCGGGGCGCTTTCCAACTCTTGGACGATGTTGATGTCCAACAGTTCAAAGGACAACAGATCCTGAGAGATAAGCAACAACAGATAATGTCGGTCATAAAAGATGCTGGTGAGATGCTTTGTGGGAAATGTAGAAGGCAATGTTTTTAGAGTGTGACCGATAGGAGGCACTTAAAACTTGAATCGCTACATTTGAGTTCAATGTGGTTTGGCCGTAAATGTCATTGCAGGCGCTTCCGGACGAGAGTTTTTTAGTAAACAGAACATAATTGACTATATGAAGTCAGTATATTGGCAGTTCTTATCAGATTGGGCATTTTAGGAGAAAGAGCCCCGCATCTCATCACATCATTTCTAACTATCGGTAAATATCTCTTAAGGTATAGATATTAGTATAGGTGGAAAAAACCTTGAATATGTTTACATAATGAGTGCAAATGTACCTGTGCAGTCAGCAGGTCAACAGAGGGGATGTAGTACTCTTCATGGTCCATTGACGTTAATGGTTGCTCCCGAGAAACTGCACAAGCTTTTGCATCCTTTGCCACCGGGTTCTTCCCCTGAAGAGACAGTCAAATCATTTCAGAACTGAACACACAATCAATGGGGAAAAAACAGCGATTACATCCCCTAATCAAAGTATGCATTCATATAATTTTTTTTGTCCTGTTTGGTTGTACCTGGGGTGTGACACACGGTGACACCAGTATCCCATCAGCCATCACTGGCGCTGGGGCCAGAGGATCCACCACGATGCTGCACCACACCCGCGGCCCAAACTGCTCTCCGCCGTGGGCCAGGCGCCAGTGGGATGTGTAGGAGCCCTCCACCACAGGAGCACACAGCGCTACACTCACAATACCCACCTGTACACACACACCCACACCCACACCCACACCCACACACACCCACACACACACACACACACACACACACACACACACACACACACACACACACACACACACACACACACACACACACACACACAATAAAAGCATTTAGCATTTAGAAATCAAGAGTATCACACTTAAAACTATATTTTGCTTCAATTAATAGTTCATTTAGTTAATAGCTGTGTAATTAGTGGGAAAATGTATAGGACTTTTCCAAAGATCAGACTGCCAACTCACCTGTCCTGGCTGGAGGAAGGGGACAGACACTTCTCTCCAACGGTCCCCAGATCCAACCGCCAAGTTTCCCCACATGAACTTCAACTGCCGGAAGCAAACCAGACAAAATATGATGCGTACATATCAGTTTTAGTTTATTTAAAGCTCCTACAGGGGAATTTAAAATGTTATTTAAACATTTCTGATGTTTCCTGTGATGATCATATATTTATAGATTAGAAAGCAGTATAGAGAGCCCACCTTAGTATCAGCGCTCCAGCTGACTGTCCCAGTGTTCCTCATCTTCCAGTACTTGATGAACTTGGTTCCAGGTCGCAGCCGGGTTCCATCGGGAAGGTTCTCGTCCAGAAAGGCAGCCGTCATGGCAGGAACCACCAGGGGACAGGGACGCTTAGGACGCCTGGGCAAGACACACAGTCAGTTAGTCCTGCATCTAAACTTTGTTGCTCTTTAAAATATGTTTTTTAGTTTGTTTTTCACCAGTGTTCATAACTGGTTTGATTATGGGTTGCCCCACCCTAGGAGATTTAAAGGTGGAGTAAGTGATTCTACCCCCCCCCCCCCACACTACTCACTCATCCATAATCATTTTTGCTACTTACTTTTTCACAATTTGTGTATTTCTTAAAGTTATGTTGCAATGTATCCTATAGTTTAAGCTTCAGTTTTAAATGCTGTTTAACTTCAAGCTACATCTATCCATCTTTTAGCTAGCTCAAAGATGGATGGGTAAGCTAACTCGGGGCAGTTGTGTTGGTAACCTACTCGGGGCTGCTGTGCTGCGTAGCTCGAGGCTGCAGGAGCACGGGGGAGGAGTTTCCCTCTCGATGGGAGGAGCTCCACTGTATGCCCCGCCTCTCCATCCTCAGCTGTTTGCGGATCTCCTTCACCTCGGCCTTCAGCAGGCGCTTCTCCGCCTTCAGACGCTGCTTCTCCGCCTTACGGAAGCTGCGGTCGCCTCGCCGGTAGAACCTGAAACGGAGAGACAGATGAACCATCTAGTTTACTACGGCCACAGCACACATCCACAGTCAGCACCTGTGTGTTGTTGTTGCTATAGGCAGCAGGGACATGCTAAACAAACAGCTAATGTTGAGGGATAGAAAATATTATTTGGAACCCCTCAATGAGAACATCGATGTTTTAATCACCAACGAAGATCTGTGAACATTCATTCACACCCCCCCCCCCCATAGAGGCTCAATCCTCTTCGCTGCAGACCCGGGTTCAAATCCGTCCCAGGTCATTCTCTGCATGTCATTCCCCTTTTTACCCCATTTTCTGTCTCTCCTCACAATCAATAAAGCATTGAAAAAGCCCAAAAAATTATCTGAAAAATAAATAAAAATAAATGTGTAACAGGGAGCAGTGGTAAAGTAGTTAAAGTAGCGGTACCTGCTGTGGTCGGGGGCAGGTGATCCGTGCTCGGGGATGGACAGAGGAGTCCGGGCTCTCACCAGGTTGTGACTGGGATCGTGAGAGAAACTGCAGGGCTCACACAGAGTACAGGAGGTACACACACTGAGACAGAGAGAGAGAGGGGGGATATGAAAGAGAGAGAGAGAGAGAGAGAGATGAGAGAAGGGGCAGAACCACTGACATCATGACTTAAGAGTACAGAACATCTACACAAGCCACAAATACAGGAATCAAACACTGTGTCGACTCAAGCATTTAATTATATTGCCTCAAGACAATTAACACAAATCTTTTTTTTTTATAACCCTGGCCATCTCCAGATATGATATCTCCAGTATCACTTACATATGCTAAGACTAGAGTAATACTGACACCACTCAGAACGTTCTCTTTCCCTGAAATATGAAACCTAACCTGGGAGTCAGTTTGTGTTAAGCTGGAGACTCTGACTCAGGACCACCCGGCATTCTATTTCATTACATTCATTTAGCCGACACTTTTTATCCTAAAGCTGCGAACACTCCGCACGGCGATATTACATACAAAGTCAATGAGGCGTGGCCACGCCTCAAACGAAGAGTGTGAATCGAAGGCGCTACCATTTGCGGAGCGGCCAACATATGCGGCGAACGCAGAAGATGAAAATATTTATCTTTTTGGCGTCGCCGCGCCGCGATAGCCAATCAGCGTTGAGATTGCCCGGTGGTCTGCAGGGTTCGACATAACGTATAGCCCGATGGCCCGGGGCCAGTAAAATCATATGCAGGGCAAGTTGATTGGCCAGTCACTGTCCCGCCCGGGCCAGTGACTGGCCAATCACAGTTCAGTATCTTTTTGTAGACTACATCATGGTTCATTGAAATGCGCGTTGAGAGTTGGAATGAAAGCAGTGTTTATTTAAGACTCAATATAATAAACCTAATATAAAATATATTTTTTAATGAAAGGCCAGTGGACAACCGATGCGTGGGCGTTTTGACAGGCAGAGCAACAAGCGGGTGCACTCTCGCTCCGTTGGCAGAGCTGCCTACCGTCCGCCTGCGAGTCGACTTGCTTTGCCCCCTTTCTTCCCACAGCAGAGGTGTGCAGAAAATGATAACTGCGCTTTTCCAATATGCCGCCGTAATGTTACAGTATTTGCATCCAAGCTCCAATGGTAATACAAATGAGAGGCGTTATTTAAACGCTGTGAATGCGTCTCCGGTGATTGTGTCGGTTGTAGACAGAAACGAACGGAGGGACTCCGCTCACTGTACAGTTCCTATAGTCGCGCAGTTTGGCACTGTGTTTTCAGGCTCGAGACATTCAATCACATCGCGGAAGTCTTTCCCATTGAAATCGCTAACGGGGAGAATATCCCCGGTTATTATTTTAGCCACAAACCACAGTTCATCTGCGCAGCGGCTCACTCGCTGCCGAGATCACACGGTGAAACGCTGCTGTGATCGGACGAAGGCATTGTGTGTTTCTAAGGTGATTTAACGTCATAGTCTTAGACGAGCGTTTAACTTATGCTGCATATTTTGCACTGCATTGTTTTTTATCAATAGTTTGAAAAAATGGTCCCACACCGGACTCTTATGTGAAGCTGACACTTCATGGAGAAGTGACACTCCTGCAGCGCGCTCACGACCAGACGTGAACTCACATACACGGTGAAATCTCCCATTTAAAAAAACGGCATAACCCACTGATTTTCGGATTTATATTCTATTTTTAAAGTCAACTTGAGTGCAAGTGGAAAACCGGTCATTCGGTCGACACATTCACATCCCTAATTCATATAGAGAAAGTAATAAAAACAGCCTACCACACCACAAAGAATGATCAGACCTTCATATCTTATTTTTTTTTTTATGTTTGAACATGACTTCTGCAGGTGAACTATTCATTAAACTGCCCAAATTCAAGAATACAAACAACCATCAAACTACTGGACTTTAAAATACTGGCCGACTCTTTCAACATACTTTCAGTTGTATAGGCTTCTAATTCAATATGTTTGCCTGGTTTTTATATTATGTGTATGAGCAATATCAACATTTCATATAATTAACTATAAGAAAAATAACCAAATCTAAAGGGAATATATATACTGTTACAGTATAGATATTCCCTTTAGATCTGGTTATCTTTCTTTATTTTTCTAATACAGGTATTATAATTATTGACACTAAATTATGAAGAAAAAAAAAGTGTGTGCAGGGCCGGTGAAAATATACAAGGGGCCAGTAAAACTCGGATCCACTGGCCCGGCGGGCCAGTAGGAAAAAAAAGTTATGTTGAACCCTGGTCTGCAAGACGAGGTGGGCGGGTGGAGTGAGGACATTTGGCTTCCAATACATTCTGCAAATATGTGTATTTTGCATCTGTTTAGCTGTTGGTTGTACTTCAGCCAAGGTAGCGCCAGTTAGCATAGTGAAACTCACCCAGCTGTGTGCTGTTCCGGAGGATAATATGAACCCAAACTTGACGGCAGTGTCCGTGGCGGCGCGGCGACGCCAAAAAGATAAATAATTTCATCTTCTGCGTTCGCCGCATATGTTGGCCGCGCCGCAAATGGCAGCGCCTTCGATTCAAGCGCTTCGATGAGGCGCGGCCACGCGCCGCACAAGCGCCCGCCGCCGATTCTTGGGTGGACGCGAGGCCACACGCTAGTACATTGACTTTGTATGTAATCTCGCCGCGCGGCCAGTGCAGTGTGTTCGCAGCTTTAAGCTTCCAATAGGTGCATCCAACCATAGACGGTAGCCCAGTTAGCTGCCAGTACCTGCACTGGAAGCCTCCCCCTGTGGTCTGGCCCCTACATGAGGAGCAGGGGGGTGTGGAGGAGGATGGAGCTCCAGGCAGAGTGGAGGAGGAGATCTCTGGAACCTGCTGGACCTCAGCTCCTCCTCCCCCGGCTGCTGCTGCTGCTTCCCCCCCTCCCCCCAGGGGCTTGTGGATGCAGCACTGTCCAGAGAACTCCCTGCAGATCTTCTCCACGGCCTCGCGAACCACCTGGTCCTTAAACTGGGAGAGGGAGGTGAGAATAAAGCACTCAATGTTTGGCAGAAAACTTCACTTCTGCTTAAAGCTATAGTGCGTAACTTTGTATGTATGAATGAATGTCGGTTAAGCCATTCAAACTATCACCTGTAGGAGTTGACACAGGGTTGATGAAGTTTACTTGACTGGACTTGATTTGATTAAGCCTATCCACATTTCCACAGAACTGTCTGTATTTCTCAGAATGGCAGTGTTTACAAACTGGTGTCATGCTTTTCTCATTAAATGCACAATTGTAGCGTCTTTGACACTCTAGAGTAGAGTGTCAAAGACGCCTCTATCCCAGTGTTCTTACCTTCTCCATGTATGAGGTGAACCAGGCTGGAGGGGTCTTGTCTTCTTCTTTGGTTCCCTTCACTTCTTTCAAGATCACCTGATCAACAGAAGAACAGAATGTTACTATCGTGTATGTATCGTATCTAACTATTGTAGGGAAAAGAAAATCAGGCTTTAAATGCATGGTGAACTAAAAGCTCCGCTCATGGGTTACTATTATAATATGCATTGTAGCGTAATTCATCGTGACATGTCATATTGTGAGCCATGTATCGTGATGCGTATCGTATCATGAAGTCCTTTCCAATACACAGCCCTACTGCTAAAAGGGACAAAGAAAGGCCCGCTGCCATGAGCAGGGTGTGCTTAGGGTCTTACCATGCCCTGCTCTGGTACTGCAGCCTGGACCTTGCGGCTGACCACCTGGGCCAGAGTGGGGCAGTGCTGCGGGGGTCTGAAGCCCCTCTTGGGCTCTGTGGCGCTGCTGGCCTTGGTGGTGGGGACCCTGGCTGGCTGGCCCCGAGTCTCGTACACGTTCATGTGCAGTCGGTTCCCCTGCCGCGCAGCACTCTAGAAAAACAAGTACACTCTGCATTTATCATGTCTCTATGACAACCCCTAAAGCAATGCGGTATTCAGCACTACTTAGGACATGGCAAACGAAGAGAAAATGAATACCAGCTAGAAATGAAAGTAAAACCCATCCTCCTTAGCACATTTTTATAGCTTGTTTTGGCACATACTGTTGCTAAATCTAGACCTGACAAACTAAAGCAACCCCAGATCATACTATACACTGCCACCACAGGCGTGGACAGTAGACACTAGGCATGATGGGAGCATCACTTCATCCACCTCTCTTCTCACCTTGATGCACCCATCACTCTGGAACAGGGTCAATATGGTCTCATCAGACCACACAACCTTTTTCCATTGCTCCAGAGTTCAATCTGTATGCTGCAAAGCTGTATAGTTCATATCCCTTATGTTCTCTTCACATTTTGATTCCAAATCCTGACTATGACTGCTACCCCACACCAATATATTGAAATGGTCTTGCACATGATACAGTCTTAAAAGGGGCCTTGTCATTACAGCATCGTCATATTTTAAACAGTGAATAGAACTAAAAATGTGGGATTTGAAATAAGTAGATACACATCAAAAGAAACTGAACTTCAAATCAACTTACCTTCAAAGCCTCTTCATACTCCCCTAACAAAAGCAGAAACATTCATTATTAGAAATACAATCATTTGAAAATCAAAATCTTTATCTGGTAGAATGTGTCGGTGTGTCATGTCTGGTCATGTTTGCTTACCTTGGCTGTTTATAGAAACCTGGAAGAAGAGAGAGGATGGATTCTTATTGTCACTCTGTTGTTTAACTGTGGCATCTGTTTGTTATTGTTAATTGGTAATACAGTTCAGGGAATTAAAGGGGCACTCCACCAATTGCACTAATTCGAACAATTACTTTTTATTTGATCTATCTCGCCAATTTATATGGTTGATAAATGATATCCCTTCATACCTACCACCACTTATATCAATAAGAATAAATGATAGCTATAGAGTGCTTCTCAAGTAACTTAAGAGCCAAGTTGGCATCATTCAACTTAGTTTTATGAAATAATTATATATATGAGCTCCACCCAATGAAAAAAACGTCGTGCAGAGGTGTATTGCATAAGAAATAGTTTATAATCATTATTAGGGGTACAATGAACTGGGAGATTGCCCAGCATTAGTGTTAAGTTTAAAAATAGCAACAACAAAAAACCCGACAAAGGCCACTGTGAAAAGCAAAGTTTCTCACCTCCTCGTTGTCCTCATCGAAATAGGTCAGCTGCAGACTGCACAGGCCAAACGAGCGCTTCACCTGCACACACACACACACACACACACACACACACCACACACCACACACCACACACCACACACCACACACCACACACACACACACACACACACACACACACACACACACACACACACACACAGAGCTTCAGGGTGGCTGGCTTTAATAAAGTTGGTTACAATTAACACACATTTCAATTAGGATGACACTGTGTTTGTGTGTGTGAATGTGAATATGTGAGTGTGTGTGTGTGTGAGCTTGTGTGTGTGTGTGTGTGTGTGTGGGGGTGGTGGTGGTGGGGGGGAGCTCAGTGACCTTTAAAGTAACATTCCTTGAGATGCCATACATGCAAAAAGTCAGTTTGTCAGATTCCTGCCCTCTAGATTTGCCTTGGTTAACTTTAAGTTGTTATTACAGTATTATTTTTTTTACCTTAAATTCATAAGCAACAAAACATGCTGTTGGTATATTCCATAAATTCATGGGTTTTGCTGCCACAACCTTATCTGGTATAACAACAGTGTTTTAAGGTGGCTTATGTCAATAGCTGTGTGTACATTATTGATACAATACAGATAGTACCTATTGTCATGGCATGGGTATGGACTGCCTTGCACTGGAATACACTAGGGGAAAGCCTGTGGGCTATCAGATATAACCCATCTCTAATAGACAGAGCAGTGTAGGCTAGTCTGGGATTAGACCGAAACATCCACCTTGATTCATTACAATGTGCTGATAATGATAAACCACTTCCCTGATTGTTCAGTACACAGTCATTTTTGTGTGCAGTGATGCTGTGAGGAGCTAAACACAGCAGCTACAGTAGGTTATGAAGAGAGACAGGCTACCATACATGCCAGGCCGGCTAAGCAGAGCAGAGGAACACATCTCAAATGGTGGATATTATTCGGAGTAGCCTATATTCATTCAAAGCGGTTATGTGGAGCAGGTACATTTGTTTCCATGACGACAAACCCACTGTGCTAATGAATCCTTGACGGACCGCAGTGCATCCTCCCTGTCCTCTGTGACACTGTTTACCGTTACAGCGACGTGAATGTGAAGCAACGGTATGTCAGTAGCATCTCTCCTAAAGCAGCTTCTGCAGGCTATTCCCTTAACACGACACCATGTCACCAGTCACAGTCTCTGTGTGTGTGTGTGTGTGTGTGTGTAGGCTGTGCATACGGCAGTGTGTGTGTGTGTGAGTGTGTGTTTGTGTGTGTGTGAGTAGAATGACTGTGTGCTGTTTGGAGAACGGGCCCGGTGCCGATCGCTTACCATGGCCTCCATCGACTCCCAGCTCTTGGTCTCGGATCCCGACAGGAGGAAATTTTTGGAATTTCCCCTGAAATTCACCTTGAGATTGATGTAGAAGTCCATGGCGTCGACCTAACGTATAGTATGCCTTGGCTATACGCACGGCACGACGGACGGACACGGAGCGCTTCCCCCCCCACCCCGACCCACGAAGGATAGCCTATATTCGGGTTAATCTCTACAATTCTCTCCACTGTGATTTTCTCCGACGGGGGATGAGGCGTATTTTGTGTTTACATCAGCGGACCTGGGCACGCCCCCCCTGCACCATGTGTCCGGAACAACCATCTACACTTCCGTTTGTCAATAATGCATGCTCTTTCGTTTTCTTTTTTTTATTATTATTAAACAATCAAAATAGCCTACCGTACAAAACCTTCGAAATAAAATCCAGGGACTATACAAATATATTTCTAAACTAGTATGGAAATTAAAATAATAATGCATATCCTACTTAATAGCCTACTGACCGCTGGAGGGCGTCATGGAGTCACCTCCCATCAGAGTTGTAGACCTTTTTCGTTATTTTTTATTATTGGAAAGTTCAGATAATATATTTTTATTAAACTTCTTCAGTGGCATTGTGTAGGTTGGATACATTGTAGAGAGTGGAGGTCAACACGAGCGCACACACACACACACACACAAACACACACACACACACACACAAACGAAGACACACACACACACACACACACACACACACACACACACACACACACACACACACACACACACACACACACACACACACACACACACACACACACACACACAAACACAAGATGACTTGGCTGCTACAAAGTGAGAAGTCGTCTCCTTTATAACATCTTTCGAAGACCAAAAACGATTTTATTTCATTTCACCTCAACTGGCTACCATCAGCATTACACACATGCTCAAACCCACCCCAGGTCAAAACTCGTTTACAAATACACATGGTTATGATATTCCTTTTTGATAACATTACACTTTATGTATATACATGTGTCACATTGATTTGACTGATCATTTGTAGAATGATGCATATAACAAAAGTTGTATAATTTCTTGTAGCCCACAAAATGATAAAATGATTATAATGTATTTTCAAACGACACAGAAGTTTAAAAAAAAACTTTATTGCTTTTGTATACTTCAGTTTAAACGGTTGGACTAACCTCGCATACACAACCGATTGTTAAGTAGACAGTAGTATATGTTGAGTATGTAGGAGGGAGGCCGTTAGTAGGCCGTTTCAAAGACAGCCTACTGTATCTGGCCTTCTGTACAAGTGATGCCCTCCTGAGTACGAGTCATAGACATTTATAGTTGATAGGCTACTAGACGATAGTGCCGGGGCTTCATCTACCCTTTACAAGAAGGCACGCTTTGAAGCGCTTGGATTTAGCATTAGATTATTCCTTGTTGAGGAATGGCCTGGAGGCATATTGTACCCAGGTTTTTTTTTTCTGTATAAGAAAAGAAATGCAAACCAGGCGCGAGGAATAACTTGGCACGGCCCTTTCGAGAGCACTGATACTAATCCCTTGAGAATAGGGCTTTAGCTGTGCACATGCAAGGTCTGTATTTTGAGGAGTAGGTTAAGGACACATTTTGTGAAACGAGTCATAAGTTATATTACTTTTCTGAGTAACGAGCCCGACACTGGTTAGGCTAATGTACTTGAAACAAAACTGGTCGCGTGTTCTCTCCAAGTATAGACTGTACTTCTTGAGTACTCCATCCGCCTAACCCTTATCTTGGAAACATCTTAGAAATATTCACTGTCCCATCTAGCTGTGGAATGCTACCGACTGGTTTGACTTGAATAACAGAAATGAAGTTGTAAATGAGGGGCTGAAACGCCCAGGGAAAAGATTGTCTTTGATGTTCGATCCCCGGCTGGTATTTCACGTACGCTTCCCACCATCTCTACCATTGTGTCCTTGAGCAAGGCACTTAACCTCCAAAACTGCTCCACCTGACTGCTGCGGTAGACACTCCCCTTCTGGAGAACTGCGTGTGTGTGTTAGAGATGTAGGAGGGAATGGCGAAGACGTCATTTCGATTGGCATGTGTGTAACTTACCTTGCGTGACTAACCATGTGTGTTAAATTGACAATAAAGGACTTTAAGTCAAAAGAGTCTGTAGCATTCCAAAGCTGGTTGGGACAGTCATTTCTAATGGGGCTTTCACATGATATGGCTCTGGTTCTGGCTCTCGTCTTGTGCCTTTATTATGATGCTCTCTAACTCCTCCTGGAATTTGGTTTGTGCCCAAATCACCACCAAGCATTTAGTTTCCTCTGCGAATCACTGACAGTTTTTCTTTTTCGGCTGCCTGGACATTGTCCCTGCCTTCGTCTCCTTCCTTCTTCTTCTCATCTTAGAGACGCCCCTTGATGACGCCCCCATGGTTCTCAAGAAAAATCTAAAAAAAATTGGTTCCAGCTGAGAACAGACTTTTCAGGTTCAGAGACAATTTATTTTAAGTGTGAACCGGCATGCAGCCTTGCCGGTTTTGTTGGGGGGGGCAAACAATAATAATAATAATAAAAAAGAAAAGGGCTGTGCGGTCGGAGTACTCAAGAAGTCCAGTCCATGCAGAACTCTCAGAGCTGGGTTTCAGATAGTGAGAAGGCTTTTTTTTTTTTTTTTTTTTTTATTATTTTTTTTTTTTAAAGATTATTTTTTGGCATTTTCAAGCTTTATTGGATAGTACACAGTTGAAATGGGGAGACAGAGAGAGAGGGGGGATGACCTGCAGTAAAGGTCCACGGGTCGGATTTGAACCCGCGACCACTGGAACGAAGGCCGGAGCCAATATGGTACGCGCTCTATCCACTACGCCACCGGAGCGCCCGTGAGAAGGCTTTTTGACCAGTTTTGTTTTCAGGTGCACAGACAGATATCACCCGATACACAACACCAACTGGCAGCGATAATGTTCTCAGCAACATGCCAATGAAAGACAAGGAAGAAGAAGAACAGTCAAACGCTAGCTAGCACACAAACATTCATTCAACCAATGGAGGTTTCAAATCCTGCCAAACAGGAGGAAGGAAATGCACACTGTGACTTGAGCTCAATGAAACACTCAACGTCCCTCCGGCAACATACTCAGAAATCCACCAGTACAGAGTGACTCATAACTTCTCCGGGGAAGGGACTAACGTTGGTTTCATCTCTGTTATATTCAGTGAATGTTCTTCTTTTGTTTTGGGACGAACAGGACGCCACAGGGACGACAGACGCTGTTGAGGAGAGAAAAGGACATTTAGACCAACACAATGCTTATACTATTAATATAATGTTCATGGGGGGAGAAACAAATGTTTATAAAGTTAAGCAGGTTAAAAAGAACCCTCTGTGAGATGTGGTTGTGCTCTGACCTGTCTGAGGGTGCCCTTGCTCAGGCAGACTTTGACCACAGCGTAGACGGGTACTGGAAGCACAGAGGAGAGGGCCATGGCCCAGCCCAAACGATAGGCCCATTCTGGAAACACATAACCCCCGCTGGAGGTCAGGGGCGTGTCTTCCAGGAAGGAGCAGACGAAGCAAACCTTGAAGGAAAAGCAGAGGAACAAACTAATGCTTCTGTGTGTGAACCAACAGGCTGCACTCACACTCTAAAGTCCCTCAACTTTAACACAGCAACAATTCAAAATCTTACCAATCGTTGTTCTAAGGCCTAGTCCCTAAACATCTCTGCTTTCATGGAATGTATTCGCTTGAGCTACATCTCAACGATTGTTTATGTGTGTTAAGAAAGTGGTAAATATTTAGCGCTTCCAGCAGATTCAGTTTTGATGATTCATTTGTGTATTTTATGTATTGGCTTGTGTATACATGGTTGAATGCACTTATCCTAAATCACTAACAAAGTTAATGTAATGTAATCCTTTCCTTCCAAACATTTGATATAATATATCAAAACAATATAAACAATAAAATTATAAGGAGAGTGTCCAGGGTGATTGTTTCTAGTGTTCTCACAAAGTTGCCTTGATCTCTTTGTTTAGGAGTGCTGTGTGGATCTCACCATGCAGGTAATAGGGGTGAGGTAACGCCAGCACACGTTGAATAGATGCCATGGTCTTTGCCCTGTCATTTCTTCCACGGCATCACACAACCGGTCAGCCCCTACATGTGGATTGACAGGTTACTGGTTAGTAACCATTTCAACAACAACCATAAAATCACAACATTAAGATCAACAGTCTGAGTTTATGCCTAATGGGAACTTGGCGTGAGCTTGTCTCTTTCCAGCTAGAAGCAACTAGTTATGTTGAACTGTATCTTGTCTGTTTACTTTGCACATAAAACCAAAGTGTGAAGAACACACATTGTGGTTCCATGGGTTTTGTTATAAGGTTGCAATAAAGAAGGTCTTTATCAAAACCAGCCAAGACTCCAGAAAGTCAACGCTTCATCCCTTTTCTGAATTATGGGCACATTATAGTTACTTCACCCAGCACCAGACAATGGACATACATTGTTAGGTGTGGAATTTTCAAATATAATACAAATTGTTACTATTACATCTGCTAAAAACACTGAATAATTGAATGATTGTATCGTTACAACTCACCAAAGGCCCAGCCAACAGCCACACACTGGACCAGAGACACAAATAAGATGCAAGCTCCATTGGAACCATAGTAGTCCATCAGCTGGAACAGGTACACTCCTCCCTGAACAAGACATAACAGGTACACATACAGTATATGTGTGTAGTGTCACATAAAATGCTCCTCCAACAACATGAGGTTATGTTAATTGTTAGTCAAGGTAACACAGGCCTGTGTGGTACCTGAGTGGTGAAACAGATCTGTAGGATGAAGGTGACAGAGCAGAAGAAAAGGAGGAAGATTTCTCTGCGCCAGGGTCTGCGCATCTGTGCCGGGAACAAGTCAATCACTGACGACGTTATAGTTTCCAAACCTGCAAACTAACAAAACACATGTGTCATTAGACCAAATCCTTACCTAAAACATGCAGAGTCAGTGAAGAGCCTGGCTTCATCGTAACATAAAAAGGTAACAGTGTATCTTGAATAAAAACATTTGCAGTTTACCAACATTATGCCGTGTGTCCTTACCAGTGTGTCCAGACCCAACAGAATGAGCATCAGAAAGAAGCAGATGGCCCACAGCTGAGGGACAGGCATCATGGCTACAGCCTGAGGAAATGCGATGAACGCCAGCCCAGGGCCTGTGGGGACACAAGAGACATTTCTATTGTTCTACTCCCCAATTGCCTTGAATTAGATATTTGTCCTTTTGCAGTGTTGAGGTAAATGTGAGTGTTTCGGTAAGACTTGCTCTGGGCTTTGAATGGTACCTGAATCGACCACCCTTTCGATGGGTATTCCCTGTGTGTGAGCCATGAAGCCCAGACATGAGAAGACTGCGAAGCCGGCAACCAAGCTGGTGGTGCTGTTGAGCAAACACAGCCACAGACTGTCCCTGCATACACACAGACCAGAGGTGAGCATTCACCTAATCTTATTTTAAACCTTAAGATGCAGCTAAAGCCATTCATAATTGATACTCCCCAAACAGAGATGCAGTTCAGATTTGAGATAATTAACATCACTTTATTCTTCCCGTATTGGGTGGAACTCTTCTGTAAGGGCTTACTTGTAACAGTTGTTCTTGACTTTGTTGTAGCTGCCCAGGGTAATAAGGGTTCCTGATGCAACACCATAGGAGAAGAGGACCTGAGCACAAGCCTCCATCCACACCTGATGAGCAAAGATGAAGAAACATATCTCATTAAGTAAATATTATATGTTCTTTTAGCTACATTTTAATCGGTCAATTATTTGCTCATCTCCAGTCAACTGGCCGGAGTGACATTTACTGTTAATGCCACTTCTCAAACATAAGCAGACAGTGTGAAGCTGCATCATTAGTCCGGGGGTGTCTCACCTTGATGTCCAGCAGTCGAGAGGGAACAGGGTACAGGTAGAAGACCACCCCCTGCCAGGCTCCTGGTAGTGTCAACCCTCTGACCAACAGGATGGCCAGAGTCACATAGGGGAACACAGCCGTGAAGTACACCACCTGAAATATCAGTGGCTTTTGGTTACGAAAAAACAATTCCCCCAATGCTATGTTTCTTCTTTAAATGCTTCAGTAGTGTATCTGTCACTACTGTAGGAGCCTCAAATTGCCATTGTCTTCATGCGGAAATTACGACTAGGAAACAGTCAACATTTTTAGTAGCGGAATGTACATTAGCACATTTAATGTAACTTAATTCCATTTCTAGATACATTCCATGACTACTTCCATGACATGTTCATTTATAATTATTATCTACAAAAATTCATTCAAAATACTTTCATTACATTTATCTGCATTTATCTGACGGCTATAATATTACATCCCTTTTCAGCATGACTTGGCGTAAAACATTTCACTTTGTTTGTAATGAATGTAAAATAAATGAGAGTTTTACTTTTTGAATAAAAATTAAGGAAAACAATGAACTTTTACATGATATTCTAATGACATACTGTATACTGTATTATGTTTGGCATCACAGCAGGGTTGACAGACCTTTCCTGTGGAGCGGACTCCTTTCCAGATGCAGAAGTAGCAGGCCACCCAGCAGGCCAGCAGACACAGCACGAGCTCCCACTGCACTGCACCAACCTCCTCTATTCCCCCAGACATGGACAACACCTGCTTCCTGTACGGGGACAACACACACTCAGTGATGATGGTTAGATGCACTAAACAGAACAGAATGCATGCGATCCTTTGCTGCTGCCCTATATGGAATTAGTTAGTTTGACTGACTCACTCCCAGAACTCAGAGACTGAAGACTTGGTGAGATTTCCAGATGTCCAGTTTACTGTCAGGTTGCCAGTGTGTATTTCAGTCCCGTTAGCCGAGGTGAGGTCTACACATCTGTCTGTTGATGGTGAGGGCAAATGATCACGTTGATTAAGTGGAGTTACTGAAGTGGTCATTAGAATGTCTTTTGGTGATACATTTTGTCTTATCGTAATTTAAAGTTCAATCATTAGCAGCCTGTGTCTTCAGAATTGAAAATGAAAATAAAGTAAAGAAAAGATGGTTGAGTGTATTTCGGCAAAAGATCTTCTTGTTATTTATTGTTTATTCACTTTTTTGTTGCAGCTTACTTGGCACCTTCTTACTTTTAGTAATTACAATTTTGAAAAGAAATAGAAAAAGAAAAAGAAAAGGTGGGCAGTACATTTTGTTTTGGCCTCTCTGGCTCTCCGTCCCCTCAAAGGTCAGTACTTTCTAGAGAGGTTGCTATTGGAAACAGGTTCAACTGTCGAATACCCTAATATCAGCGATCACATGGGAATGTTGGTTTGATCAGGCCTTAACATGGACCAAGAGTTACACAGGCTGTAGGGGTCACACTGATGGATACAAATGAGACCAGAAATCTTCTTCAGAGCTAAGGGGTAACTTTTTCCCCCCATAAAAATATAATCTAAATATGCTACACAATAAACAATTGGAAAAACAATTATTAGAACTTTCACCTTGCACAATTAGAATTGTATTGCTGTGAAGCTTGTTGAAGAACTCACATAAAGAATGAAGACATGAGACCTACATTTTTTTCTGACAGTGGTTCCGGAGAAATCATGGTGTGTGCCAATGATAAAACATATTAAACAAAAAGGAACCCATCCATCCATCTAGCCAGCCTAACCCAACACTGACCTGTGTTCCAGGGATTGTTGCAGCTGGCCCAGGGCAGAGGGTCTCTAAAACAGTAGATGAGGTAGAGCAGGGCCCAGGCCAGGATAATGCTGTAGATTCTGGAATACAGCTGGATCACTATAATAGAATAGCCAGTCCCTACAGAGAGAAAACATCTAAGATTGTGTCCATGTACAAATTAATCAATTCAAATTTTTTTTTATGTTATGCATAAAGTCAACATTAGAAAGACCCCATCCAGATTTTAGATGGGAGTAAATGGCCTGAGCATTTTTTAATCACCAGAGCAATTTTGAAACAAGGTCATCATAAATGCTGACTACTTGAATCTGACATAGGAATGTTAAGTTGAATAAAGGTTGGTGACATTTGATATTTTCCTTATTGTCAACCAATCATCTTGAACAAACAATTAAGTATATATATTGTTTGTGTGTATGTGTGTGTGTGTGTATGTGTGTGTGTGTCTGTGTTTGTGCTTGTGTAACAGTTGGATGTTTCTCTCTCCTTCTTGGGACACACAGAAGCCTCATTGTTGAATGGTAACCTTTTAAAAACACATCACTTTTGAACTGTAGTGAGAAAAAGAGATCATAAGAAGGCTGTAATAATCAAGCAAATAGTATTTAATCAAACAACAGAGGCTTCATGTTCTTGGATCCTGTAAGAACATGGAGGTCCATTCCATCCAGGAAGCCCCGCGGTGGCTTTCTGAGAAGAATGGCAAGAAATAGTACAGGGCTCAGGTGTATCCTGGCAACAACAATGGCTTCAGTTCACCATAACAACAAAGCAATGCTCTCAATTGGTCAGTCATGTGAGGGGAGGCAGTGGGGGGGACAGTTTGAAGCATAGACATAATTATTATGTCTATGGTTTGAAGATACAGCAGGGGGAGTTCTGAGCATAAGACAATAGAAGAGGTGTGGCCTGTATGAGTGGTTTGTTGTATACGCATTTGAGGAATCTACATTTCAGTTTAGAATTAAACAACATGCAATATATCTCATTACACTTACAAGTCTATACAAGATAAATACCATGTTTCTTATTGCAGATATAAGCATTCTAACATTTGAGTCCAGATATATATATCATATGCAATATTTGCCATTACAGAACTTTAAAACATGTTACATATTGATATCTATTGCTAGTTTATTTTGAACCAGCTCAACACACACACACACACACACACACACACACACACACACACACACACACACACACACACACACACACACACACACACACACACACACACACACACACACACACACACACACACACACACACACACACACACACACACACACACACACACACACACAGTGTTCTGCTGCCCTCTGAAAATACGATTTCCTCTTGTTTGAGTAACGTTTGATATAAAACTTGAGCATGGTTTTTGATTTTTTAATTTGAAGGAAACTTCGTTAGCTATTTGTGATGGTCTTACCTTGTGCCAGAGGGCAGAGAGTGGTCCAGCAGGTGATGGCCCCTTCCTGTGTGTACTGACCAATCACAGTCTCAAGCAGGAAGAGAGGCACGCCACACAGCACAGCAAAGATACAGTACGGCAGCAGGAACGCACCTGTGCACACGCACACACACACACACACACACACACACACACACACACACACACACACACACACACACACACACACACACACACACACACACACACACACACACACACACACACACACACACACACACACACACACACACACACACACACACACACACACAAACACACATGTAATGAGAGATCTTTAGGGAAGAAATTGGACGGCACTAGATAGAACAGATAAAACCAGGTCAGTTTAGGCCCACCAAAGTGAACCCATACAGGTCAGACTTGCCTAAAGTGAAAACAATCTCAGAGGATCTCAGGAAGAGAGTTGTGATGTTGCACATTTGTCTGGGGACAGCTATACATTAATTTATTTGGTTCTTGTGCCATAAACAGCTTGTGTGCATTCAGATCAGCATGATGCAACAAGAGTACAAGTCTGTGTCATCACCTACTGAGACTGTGTCTTTTGTTCTGGCAGAGGCAATGGCAGTTTGGACAATGAGCACATCTGCATTGTGCTTTGCATGGTTTGTGATACACCATTTTTTGTCTTACAAGTTTCTTTGAAAATTAATTTTAATATGCAAATGAGCTATACACTAATCAAATATAGGCTACCCAAAATATATCAGCAAAGGCTTAATTTGAACCTTCAAAGATCCAAGGGAAGAGGAAACTTGTAATACAAAAAAAGTTACTTTTCTAGTATACTTTTACTATGTAAAGTTGTATTGTGGTAGGAGTAAAGGAAAAAATTAAGCCTATTTGGGTTTATTTTGGGCATGTACGATTAGTGTATAGCTCATTTGCATATTAAAATTCATTTTCAAAGAAAGTTGAAATACAACATTTTTTAATTATCACGGATACTTTCATTGTGTAAAGTTTCATTTTGATAGGACTAAAGGAAAATAATAGCCCTATTGGGATTTATTGGTGTCTAGCCTTATTGGCACACATCTCGGATTGATGAGAATTAAACATATTTCCTCAACTAGGATTTCTTAGGACTTTTAGTATGTTGTTCTGGACACCTCATAGAAATGATCCAAGCTGAAAAAAATATTTTACAATTTATTCTATGAAAAATGCTATTTTGCCTGGACTATTAATGAAGGACTTACTTCAATCATTAAGCAATACATATGTTGATCTATTGAATGGCAGAAAGTGAATACCTCAGCCCAAAGTGAAGTATTCAAATGTCTTGTTTTGTCTGACCTTTTTAGTCCTGAACCCAAAGCTATTTGACCTACAATGTTACAAAACCAAGAAACAGAAGGGCCCTGTTGGAGTCAAGTCTACACTGACCCTCACACTCTACCCATCTCTCTGCTTGTTACATCATTCATCCTCAGTTACACTCCTAACACAGTATCAACCTAGTGCTCACCATGGAAGAACACCCTCCTAAACAGGAAAAGCATTTGGATCGACCACTGGACTGACTGACTACATCCATTAACCATCAATCAGGTCCATTGTGTTTGTGTCGTTTTAGTTTGACTCGACGTCATTGGAAATGAGGGTCACCCCACAATGATCTCTTGAGTATTAATAAAGGTTAAAGCAAAACGTGTTATACAAGTGGCACGTTTATAAACCAAGTCACTGAATATAAAGTACTCGTGTAATTGACTAGACAGCACCTTCTCGCAACACATCAGGTTACAGTCTAAGGTCAAATCCAAACTTAGTTCACTCCCTCTGCCAAACTCACTCACATGCACTGCATCATGCTCATCTACAAAACCTTCCTTGTTCAAAGTGTTTGGATGAGCTGGTTGCGTGCTGTTTGTCCTTTAAACATTTCATTTTACCTTTTGTGTTTAGAAAGTACTTAGTCTTAAAGGCCTACTTCACCGGTTTGAATATGAAGGTGTATTGAATTCTGAGATCCTATGTAGTATAAATGTGCGAAAAAAATTGAAATCGGTTCATCCTAGCCTGAGAAAAGGCAGAAAGAGTGTTTTTTTTAACCCTATATTTCTCCTTCTCGTGACATCACAGAAAGAGAAATATAGGGTTAAAAAAAAACATACTTTGTAAACATTACTGTGATGTCACAGTAAAAGACATCACAGTAACATTTACAAAGAAAGTTTTTTTTTAACCCTATATTTCTCTTTCTGTGATGTCACGAGAAGGAGAAATATAGGGTAAAAAAAAAACACTCTTTCTGCCTTTTCTCAGGCTAGGATGAACCGTTTTTTTTTTTTTTTTTGCACATTTATACTACAAAGGTTCTCAGAATTCAATACACCTTCATATTCAAACCGGTGAAGTAGGCCTTTAATGCAAAATGCAAAAATGTGGAACTCTTTGGTGGTGACACCATGTGAAAGTTGTAAAATCACCAGAGTGATCAAATTCATCCTATAAAGGGTATGAGTAATGTTTGTGAAGACGTTTGTGCCAATCCAATAAGTGTATGTGTTGAGCTGTGTAAAAGTAAGAACCATGCTAGCATTGTTTACAACCTGCTTAACCACTTACCCTACCATTAAATTAATTCTCTACATGCCAACTGTCAAAAACCAATCACACGTATGAGATGTTTACGCACACTGTGAATAGATGTGTTGTCTAAGGTATTTGCCGTTTGAAATGATTGGTGTCATTAACATTTACAGTGTTTGTCATAAGACCCAGTTGCTGGAGGAAGACAGTTACTAGTACTGACCTTAAAGCTCCCATATTATACACTTTTCGGTTCTATTATACACCATATTATATGGTCTTAGTGGTCCCTAATACGTTTTTCTTTAATTGTTTGCTGAAAAAAACTTTCAGATAATTTATTGTACTATGCTGATGTTCAGCTAATCTCACAATGGCCTATTTTTTAAAAAGAGCTGCAGCTCCCCTCGTAAATATACAATCTTTGAGCTCCCCCCGCCCCCTGTCCGGAAGCGAAGCCAGATACGCCTCGCCCTCTGTCTATCAGGGCCGTGGACCAAAAAGAAATAGGGGTGTGGGCTGCACAGTGGAAGCTTCTGGCTTTCCAGTTTTTGAGGTCAGAAACGAGGAGAATTCTGACTGGAGTATATTGGGGGGGGGGGGGGGGGAGGGGTGGGGGGGGGGATTCAGAAAGGGGGAGAGTGAGAAAAGGAGAGATTGTTATTTTTTAAAATATTTTGGCAGTCTCTAGGCACACCGTGGACCCATGGATATGTTAGAACACATTTAAAAAGTGCTTTTAGCATAATATGGGACCTTTAAGTGCACTCCACGGCTAAACGCCCCAGTATAATGTTAAATCTGAGATCTCTCAAATCATGTGAACGATTTATGAAAAAGCTGAAAATCTTTAATTCATTTCGCTGACTTAATTTTAACTTGTCTGCGGACGCTAATTTGACTTTTAGTGTTCTAATACTGTTATTGGTGCGTGTATTGTGTATTTTTGTTGTTATTTCTTTTATGTAAAGCACTTTGTGATTTTATATCTGTGAAGATGATGTGAGGGAATTTTGGGGCTTTAGTTGTAATATTAATGGTAAAGATTAATTGTTCATATTCGATTCTCCCAGACTCATGCTTAGAGCTGTCTATTAACCTTGCGCTATCTCTAACACCTCCCCGGCTTGGGCACCAAGCGTACCAATGTTTTGGTTCAGAGCTGAATACAGTGAACCATAACATTCTGGAGTAGAAGGAGATGAGACTTTATCTATACAGCTGACCTAAGTGTCTCCCAACAGGCTCCAAGGCTGACCTAGAGTCTGTGAGACAGACACACAAGATAGGCATACATGCACTATTCTTTACCATTAATATTACAACTAAAGACCCAAAGTTCCCTCACAGATGCTATTCAAAATAAACTTCACTTACAATTGAATGTCTTTCACTGAAAATCCTTTAAGAAGTATGAAGATTAAATATAATTAAGTATGTATAAAGAATGGAGAAGTTTTACCAGCATTTCAAAGCTACAGCTGTACCAAGCGGCACTGTGTATTTTTTATATTTCTTATTTTATCCTCCTGCTATTATACAGCAATATGTCACAAGTTTGAGGCTAAAGTCAAGTCAGATTTATTTATATAGCCCAAATTCACAAATAAGAATTTTCCTCCAGGGCGCTTAGAGATGGTAGGTAGATCACAGTCAAATAGTGAAAATGAGAAATTCCCAGGCTCAAACTCTTGAGCATGCCCAGCGGTCTAGACCTGTCACAGACTGATTGACTGTAGACATGCAGGAGAAACCCAGCTCCCAACCGCATTATCTGGTTGTGTTAGTTTAGTCAAATTGTGTTAGTTTAGTCAAATTTCTGTTGGACTAACATGTTAACATGCATTTTAAAAAATCCAGTTTCAGACCGGTTTTAGGCTAGCATTTATATATGTGGAGAAAATCGTTTTTCTTTTAGCCCTGTCTGCAACAGTACAATGCTGGTTTCTGCTACAGCGACATCCCCCACAAACTCATTATAGTGACTGCACTGATCGCCATCTCCATAAGGTAACAGACTAACTATAAGTACCCCATACAACCACATTTAAAAAACACTGAACTACCCTTTAAACTGCATCTCATTCCCTGAAAGCTATAGTGGGCTTAAAACACGCCAGACTGTGGCTATAGTATATATCGTACATGCAATATCAACTTAACATGTTCTGCTACAAAGCGAAAAAACTGTAAAATTAAATCAACTTCTGTGTTCAAATAGGTACAATCATTTCTATCAGACTGATCGTAACAGTAACAAAGAATATTTGCCATAAGTGATTTTCATTAAAGGTGAGACCATGTCGTGTGTGTGTGTGTGTGTGTGTATGTGTGTATGTGTGTTTTGAGCTCACCTCCTCCATTCTTGTAGCACAGGTAGGGGAATCTCCACACGTTGCCCAAGCCCACCACATTGCCGGCTGCTGCAAGAATATATTCCCTTTTCCTGCTCCACTGTTCCCTCTTTCCTACTTTGGTGTCCTCCATCTCTGTGCTCCCTCCCGAGACTCTCTCAGTATAGGCTACAATCAGTGATCCAACCTGTATGTCCCACTCAACTGCAGACACTATTCTGACTGGTTTAATACCTAGGAATATGGCTGCAGGGGCAAGTGCTTATGTCAAATCCTGTTTGTTTTTACTACTGGTGTCAGTTACAGGGAACAGGTTTGACAGTATGTCTTTATTTTTACACAGTTCATCTTGGTGATCAATGTTATTTCTCTACTCGCTTTCATTTAAAAGTTAACTATTTCAAAAATACAATTACAATTGAATTGTTTTCCACTAAAGACCTTAAAGGAGGTATTACAATTAAATATCATTCTTATGTATGTATAACAAACTGAGACTGGAGAAGTTTTAGCACCATTTTAAAGTTGATCTGGACGGAGTGGCTTTGTGTATGTTGTACATACTTTATATCCTCCTAGAGCAATTTTGAGGGTAAAGTCAAATATAATGATGACAACAAAAAAACAACGATAACAATAAGAAAATAAAATTGCGCAGCTAGCGGTATGACTATCTTTTGGTCGGTCCTCCACTTTGGTCCACTTAGGTTAAGCTTGTGCTCATCACACAGGATTCCACGACATTTCCAAATGAGGTTGTGTGAACATTCTTGGATAATTAATCATAAACTATGCTTATCTCAATCAGTGTCTGTTGCCAGCAAACACTCTCTGAAATATCCAAGGGCTCCAGGTCTTTGCCTTGGGTGTGAGCTGAACACAGTAAACAATAACTTTTTTAAAAATTATTTTTAAACAAATTATTATTTACAAAGACAGCCTGGCAAAAGGCAAAAGCCTTTTAAGGGAACATAAACATCTTGGAACTCACCTGAGACACCTGCAAGTAAAATTATTTGTTAAGCATTGTGTATACTCAAAATCCTGGACATTCTTATGCAAACACTGGGCCTCTATTCTTGTTTATGGTGCACCGGCTTATCTAAGGATCGCATCTTCAAGCAGCCACTTAACAATTACAACAAAATAAATTGTTCACTCAGGTTAGCAGGTGCATCCGCTAGATGTGTTATGTTATGTCTGAGAGGCTGCCAAAGCTGCTCTCAAGGTCTGACAATGAGACACATTATCTCTTACATGTTTTGATTTACAGTTGTGTTGTGACTGCATGTGGAAATAGATAATAAGCCTTTAATACTATCCCCGGTGGGTGGGACAATTTAATTAATTTCTAACCAATCTTTTGCATTCATATATGAATCAGCCAATTCTCAAATGTTCTGAGTCAAAAGGAAAAGTTAAATATCAACAAGTTGGATTCAAGGAAAACAACATATCTAATAATAGGAGATTTGCCAATTAATCATCAAGTGAAAATCTTTATAAAACAGGTTGGCATTGGGAAATTGTATAAACATTCAGATATCGGTATGGTTCATAAAATAATAAACATTGCTGCTCCTCCCTTGTCCAGCCTCTGCTCTGGAACCACCTGTACAACTACAAGGTCCACCACTAGGGGGGAGTGTAGATCACTAAAAAAACTTTCTACATTTGGTCAGTCCTCATTTTCAAACAGAGCAATAAAAGCATGGAACTATGGAATTATTCCCAATGAGCTAACAGTTTTGGCGAACTTTTACTTGTTTTCATGCCAACTCAAAAAGAGGATTGTAAATAACCTAACTTGCTCACATTAGTAAGATTTTAGTAGTCTTCATTTGATTGATTTTGTTTTGATTTCAATCAGTGTAATTCTGAAAAGGCAAATGGTTATTTCATGTGTAGCATATTGTGATACGATATGTATATACATTTGTATTGCATGTATTGTATTCTGTGTTCCCATGCACGGGGACTGCAGATGGAAATGAAGAACAATACATTATTTTAACTCTGAATCACAGAACACAGACCATAAGAGTCTTTTATCATTTATTCAAGTGAAGACCCAAGATGTTTTTATCCAAATTTGCTTTTTAACACAGCTGACCTGCTACGAGTAACTTTTAAATATTTCTGACACAGGGGCACCCCCCACCCCCTTTCTTTACAGTCTATGAGTAGTGCAAGTCAGAATTCTATGCAATGCTTAGGCCTATTGAAACTTTGAGCATGTATGATAACTGCTAGACACAACATTATCACGTCGTATTTTAAGAGATTGTCACGTTCATAACACTAAACCCTTCCTATTCAAATGTAATGGAAAAAATACCTGTCTCCAAATATGCAAATTAGTTGATGTCATTTAGCGACTTTTAAGGTAGCCAATAGCTACTTTCCTTACTAAGAAGTTGGCGACACTGACCTGTGCTTCCATAAAACTTCAGCAGTGCCACATGCTGATCGCCTCCATGTCACACCGCATTAATGCAATAATTAGTGCAAAAGGAACCCCGACCAAGTATTGAGTGGATGAATGAACATACTTTTCAGAAGGTCGACATTTCTGTATTAGAATCTTGTTTTGGGGCCTTATGTTATTATATAATATTTTGAGGGACTGGATTTTTGATTTTCATGATGTAATCATCTAAATTAAAACAAAGAAAGGCCTGAAATATTTAACTTTGTGTTGTGTATTTAGGATATATACGAAACTTTAACTTTTTGAATAAAATTACAAGAAAAAAATGACCTTTTACATGATAATCCTATTTTATGAGATGTACCTCCTATCTCCAATCAAATCTCAAAACTACTAAAAACAAACTTTTAACAAAGGTTCAAAAAGCAGTTCAAAATATACACAGTATATATATTTATACACTCACCGGCCACTTTATTAGGTACAGCGGTTCATTTTCTTACATATATCAGCCAATTACATCAAAGCAACTCAATGCATTTAGGCATGTAGACCTGGACAGGACAACTTATTTAAGTTAAAACCAAGCATCAGAATGCGGAAGAAAGGGGGATTAAGTGACCTTATACATGGCATTGTTGATGGTGCCAGAAGGGCTGGTCTGAGTATTTCAGAAACTGCTGATCTACTTGGATTTTCACACACAACCATCTCTAGGGTTGACAGAGAATGGCCTGAAAAAGAAAACATATCCAGTGAGCGGCATTTGTGTAGTGGAAAATGTCTTGTTGATGTCAGAGGTCAGAGGAGGATGGGCATTCTGGTTCAAGATGATAGAAAGGCAACAGTAACTCAAATAACCACTCATTACAACCAGGGTATGCAGAATACCATCTCTGAACGCAAAACATGACCAACCTTGAAGCAGATGGGCTACAGCAACAGAAGACCCCATCGGGTGCTACTCCTGTCAGCTAAAAACAGGAAAATGAGGCTACAATTCTCACAGTATTGCCAATATTGGACAATAAAAGATTGGAAAAGTCGTGCCTGGTCTGATGAGTCTCGATTTCAGTTGTGAAAGTATAGAGTTAGAATTTGGCGTAAACAACATGAAAGCCTGGATCAATCCTGCCGTGGACCATCAACCATGCCATGTTAAAAGTCGCTTAAATCCCCTTTCTTTCCATTCTGAAGCTCTTTTAACTTCAGCATGTTGTCTTGACCACGTCTACATGCATTGAGTTGCTGCCATGTGATTGGAAAATTTACTTTTTGTTTTTATAAGCAAATGAACAGGTCTGTATATAGTATATATACTGTATGTACATATATATATATAGTATATATACTGTATGTACATATATATATAGTATATATACTGTATGTATGTACGTCGTATATTAACACAAGTTGAAAAGAAGTTTGTGTAAAACAACTACAAAACACAATATTTACATAAGCTGAAAAGCAGTTATCTAAAGAAAAAAGTAAGAAAGGCTGACTGCTAACATTTTAAAGCTTTACAAGCCACTGACATATGAAGCTTAATCAACTCTGTGTCAACTCGTTTGGCGATGACTTGAATGTTACCGACATTCATTCATATGAAAAAGTTACACGCTATCTGACAAACAAAGTCAGAACATTTTTCCTTTTTTCATATGTAGAATTGTAACGATAGGCGCTATACATGTAAAGTTAAAAAGTAACTCTAGGCTGCAGAATGGATTTAGAGGTAATGCTGAAACAAACACATTTGCATCAACATAAAATGAACACAACATTTGACATTTTGTTCTGAGTTACCCTATATCTTAACTGGAGGGGGAGGGGAATGGAAATGATACATTGGAGGGAGGATAGGAGTTGTGATAGCTTATCACATCAAGATGGAGTTGGGAATTCTAAGAATGAACTGTGTGTGTGTGTGTGAGGGGGTGTGTTTGTGTGTGTGTGTGTGTGTGTGTGTGTGTGTGTGTGTGTGGGGGTGGGGGCATGTTTTCTTTCTTACTTCCAGTCATTACTCTTTTAATCTACTCGACAGAGCAGGAAATGGATTAAAGTTCAGTCAGTGGTCACAGGTGTGGTTTTCTTTATATGTGCCAACTAAAGAAAATCATTAATAGAGAAAATATCAAAAGTAATGTTAAGCCCCTTTGCACATCTAGTTATATTATAATTGTGTAACATAACATATGACAACAAGGAGGTCAAATAATCAGCATTTTTCTTTTTTTCTAGCCATTCTGACCTTAAAATCTTCAATAACTTATGAACTCCATTAGGAAGCCAAGGAGCTGTTGGAAAAGTAACTGGATTCACAGAAGTGGACGAAAGCTCTCGGGAACTGGGAGCGTCAGCATCCTGTTCCCAGACCGAGGCTCATTCCTTTCAGTACGTGTGAGGGAAGTGGAACTCATGCTTTAGCTCCTCTTGGAAAGAGTTGACACTGTACCAAACTATATACGCAAGTATAAAAGGACTATTGAGTGGATGGGACATATTGGGACATATAAACTATACAAACAGCATTCCCAGCATGAGGGATATCTCTGATGAGTCGACCAGCTGGAGCCGAGACTTTGTCTTGGAAAAAAAAAAAAAGCTGGAATGTATAGCGAGCACAGGGTCAATCTCAACAGCCAGTTATAAAACAGGAACAGACGCGTGCGTGTGTGTGTGTGTGTGTGTGTGTGTGTGTGTTCCTTCTGTTAAGGAGTGCTAGCCTGAATGTGTACATCTTGCACATACAAATGTGTACGTGCAAAATGTACATAAACATTTAGATGTACATACACATACAAATGTGTAAGTGCAAGATACAGGGGTCCAACTGAGTGTGTAACCAGTGTGTGTGTGTGTGTCCTGCTTGAGCAATGCACTTCTCCATCTTGCAGTCTTTAAACATTTCCAAATGTGTGTGTGTGTGTGTGTGTGTGTGTGTGTGTGTGTGTGTGTGTGTGTGTGCGTTGCAGAGAGAGTTAGCAGACCTCTACCTCCTTACAGCATTCTTTTAAATATTTACATTTATATTAACAGCCAACCAGGGAGGGTTGTTCTCCGGTCAGCTGCCATCACACAGGTCAATCAAAGAGGCCGAGCCCTGCCAAGTAAAGTTACACAACAAGGGGCTTTCAGTGGGAAAGAAAGTCAGGCACACACACTCCTGCCTTGTTCTGAACCTGCTCTGAACGCAAACAATGGAAGAAGTCTGCAATTTCACACTGTGTCTGAAAACCTTTGGAAAGATTCAAATGCAATGCAATGCAAAATTCCGCAGCTGCAAAAGAACGAGGTGGAACCAAAAGGACAAGCACATTATATATAAAAACTGGATCTAATAGTGACATCATGTTGACTTTTGGTGTGAAGAGAGGCAGTAAACAACAAGAGCATGCACAACACCAACACACACATAACGCTTTGATTTCTGTGATGATTGGACAGGAGATTGAATGGCGCTTGCAGAGAAATGCAGATGACAAAACACTCAAGACACAAGGATAGTAAGCATGACACCTTATTTGCAAAGACAACATAAAATAGGGATTGAATAGTGACCTCAAATTCACATGTGTCATAGGTAGGAAAAGTGCGTTCTTCACATACACTGAAGACAATGTGAGCCTCAACGCTGGCTCACATTATGCAACATGGTGTTGCACACATCGAAGGACCTAATTATCTATAAACTGTTTTTTCCTGTAGAAACCCTCCATGTTACTTTTCCAGTCATCTACTCCAACCATGGGCTAATGGGGCAAACTACAGTGGGTCCAGAGAGGTGTCCATTCTGGGGTTTTAGAATGGGAATTCTAATAAACACACACGGTCTTATGAACGATTAGCTAGGTATTAATCGCACAATCTTTGAATTAGATCTATGAATTATGGATGGAATTTTGGATGAGATAGATCTTTTTTTACCAGGCCTTAATTTCTTTTGTTTCAGGTCTTTTATGAAAAGTATGAATTGATAGGTTATCAATTATTTTTTACATTTCAAAATGACATTCAATTAAAGCTTCCTACAACAGGAAGACTGTGATTAAATGTGTGTATGTCACTGTCAATGTCAATTTGCTGTGTTTTACATACACATTCTAAATGCTTTAAATCCTGACCAACAATATTTCTTAAATATATTTATAGTCTGACTTTCAATGTTTGAATTCTTTCTATAGCTTCTTATTATGTTGTCTTACTGTGTCACTTTGGCCAAATTTCCACACAAAGGAATTAGTGTTTAATCTGATGTACAGTAAAGGGTATGTCAGAAAAAAAGTAAATGCATAGTAGTATGGAAAGGGGAATTGCGAGTTTTTTCTTATTATTCATAATAAAAAATTATTGATTGCTAATTGATTACGACATCTCTCCTCTTAATCCAAAGTGGCCTTACTCTGTGCCGAAACCTGTTTTTGAACTCTTGCATCAACATGTTGGAAGGAAGCTTACCAAATCAAAGACATCCGAATGTGGAAGTGAAAGCTGAGTACAAGTCTAATCTGAAAAAAAAAATCATTTCCCACCAGCAGGCAAACAGGAAGCACGGCCGGCTGAGAGCAGAGCAAAAACAACAACAGGGGTCCCGTCTGCAGTCTGCACGTCCACCTCAACTGATGTAGAAGGGGTCATTAAGGGAAGGGAAAGACAGAGATATACTCAAATATATATCTAAAAATAAGACATGCTGATTACTCAATACTATGAGGATGTTATGCGCAAGTCCCTTTTTCAAGGTTACACTTTTATCAGTCGCAGTAAAATCCCAGTGTTCCACCAATTGTTAAAGCCTATCTCACTGTCCTTCAACACGTCAATAATCATGTACACTGCCTGGCCAAACACAAGTCACAAACTCTTATTTAGCTTTGATTACGGCACGCATTCGCTTTTTTTATGCACATAAGATTGCTGACACTAGACCAGACCAACTGAAGAGACCCCAGATCATACTGTACACTGCCCACACAGGCTTGTACAGTAGGCACTAGGCATGATGGGAGCATCACTTCATCCGCCTCTCTTCATACCCTGGTGCACTCGGGAACAGGGTCAATCTGAACTCAGCAGACCACATAACCGGTTTCCATTGCTCCAGAGTCCAATCTTTATGCTCACTGGCAAATGGAAGCATTTTTTTCCTGATAAACCCTACTGATAAGTGGTTGTCTTAAAGTTGTATTTGAGTTACATTGTTGTAGCCGTAAATGTAAATGCAGGTGCTTCTGGGCTAGAGATTGTTTCATTATCAGCATGTATTTAAAGATGAAGTAAGCGATTTATTTATGTTAATAAAAGTGTTAAATCGCTATTTATTCATACAGTGATCACTTACATAATGTGCGCGTTTCATAAAGCCAATCTCTTAGTCAGCTGCTCTGCACGTAATCGGCAAATAAACTTATTGGAGGATCCCGACATTTTTATCCAATCACAAGAGAGAACGCTACAGACCGACACCGTCTCACTCATGGTCTCACTGCCGGTGCACGCCAGCGCAACAAATGGGTGAATGTTTATGCGCCTACAATGGCGGAGCAGGTAAAAATCCTTCCGAATGCCTGTTTTGATGGTTTTTATCATGTTTTATCACACTTATGGATCTGAGATGATGCTAGATAACTCGCTGCTTGAAGACCACAGTGCATTAATGTGGTGACGTGGGGACGAGCGAGGGGACTGCTAACTGCAGTAACTGACAGGAAGTTATAGCTAAAAGAACCATTCCGCTTACAGCACCTTTAATGCCAAAATGTATTGTTGATCAATCAACAACATTGTCGAGGAAATTCTATATTTCTGACATATCTGTAATAGAAGATTAATCTCACAGAGAATTTAATAATCTAATTACATTATACAATAAGACAAAACCTGCAGGGAGACAGCCCAGAAGGGACTGCCTCCTGACCAGTATTTTCAGAGACCATTTATGCCTCTAGAGGAGAGGGGTGTGTGTACAAACATTAACCTCAGGGTTACAGGATAACACAATTAATAGTTGGCCTTGTGTTTATATTGTAGTGAGGAACTAGATATCTTCAAAGGGACAGGTAAACCCAGTTATATTGCCCCCAATAAACATTCCATACACTACAGTTATCTAAGAATCTCTTGACTTCTTAACACATAAAGACTAGAGCAAGATTACAAGAGAGTAATTGTAGAAATACATTACTACAAATAATTCTGCCCTCACAAACACAATATGAACAAATTCTTCTGAATTAACCTTCAGAATAGTGCTTAATGACTATGAAAAGTTAAGTTGGTGTTAGAAGATGGGGTCTTTGGTTCAGGGTGAAATAGGACTGTTGAGATAATGGCTGTTAAAGATGGTTGTAGTTGAAATATACAGACGCAGACAAGGATAGGTCAAATCAACACCTACATCTACAATTTGGAACTTGTATTTACACTAGAATGAAAGAAGACTTGTTATGAAAGCAACAATGTGTTTTCCTGCAGTGTGTCACCTGAAAACACCATGTGTAAAATAGTCATGTTGGCCTGTGTGGCTGCACAGAGGCTGGATGAAACGTGGTGGGGTCCAATGCAGAGAGGGTGGGGAAAAGGAAGAACAGAGGGGCGCGCCTCTCTTTTCCAACATTTGTCAGAGAAGCTCGCTCCAGCTCAAAGCTCATTCCTTGTCCTCGCTTTATCCAAGAGAGGAGAGTCCGTGCGTAATGGTAGAACGGAGGATGAACCCTCTAGTGAAATGGGCGCTCATCCTCTTTGTCCTCGTGTCCATCATTCTCAACGTTGTCCTGATCTGCATCCAATCCGGCCGTGCGCCCAAATGCTCCGCTCAGCGCGTCCATCCGCTGCGGGGCAAACACAACGAGCGCAGCGGCGTCTTCGCTGACCTCACGCGGGAGGAGTACCTGCAGGTCCAGCGGTACATGGTCTCGCAGAAAGACTTGGACATATCCACCAAACAGAACACAAAGCCCTCGGAAAACTTCTTGTTTTTAATCGACCTGTCTTTGCCAAAGAAAGCGGACGCGTTGGCTTACTTGGACATGAGCGCCGCCAAACCAGTGAGAGAGGCGACGGTGGTGGTATTCTTCGGCTCGAGGGGCCACATCAAGGAGTACACAGTGGGGCCCCTTCCAAACCCAACATACTACAAAGCACGTGCGGAGCATCCTATCAATGCGCGCACGGTCACCGTCGGGGAATACACGCAGATTTTCCAGTTTTTAAAGGTGGAGGTCTTCTCCAAACTGGGGAAGCTCTTGAAGGAGAGCTTCCATGTGGGTCTGGGCAAGGACCTGAACCCTTTCGAGCAGATGCCTCGCGGAGTCCGATCCGGAGACAGAACGACCTGGATCTCTTTCTTCAGGGACGCTGCCGGCATGTACATCCAGCCGGTGGGCATCGAGGTGCAGCTCAACCACGAGAGCGTAAACTCGTCCGACTGGAGAGTGGAGCGACTGCTTTATAACGGCCAATACTTTCAAACCGCGGAGGAACTTAGAGAGAAATATGACGCGGGGTCTGTGGAGAAAATAGTTTACAAAGAGTCGCCCGACTACGGTTCACTGAAGCCCAAAACAAAGCCTCTGCAGGTGGGGCCGCAGCAGTTTTACGTGGAGGGGAAGCGATACAGCGTCAGCAACAACCACGTCCTGTACATGGACTGGAGCTTTGCCTTTGGGCTGAGCTCTCTCACGGGCATGAGGGTGTTCGATGTGCGCCACAAGGATGAGAGGATAGCCTACGAGCTGAGCGTGCAGGAGGCCATGTCGGTGTATGGCTCCCTCACTCCGGGGATGATGATGACCAAGTTTCTGGACTCGAGTATCGGGATAGGGCGCTTCGCACACGAGCTGGTCCGCGGCGTGGACTGCCCCTACGAGGCCACTTACATAGACACGTACCGCTACATAGACGTCGCAGCTCCTGTGAGGTTTAAGAATTCAATATGCGTCTTTGAGCACAACATGGGGCAGCCCTTGCGCAGACACTTCTCGGACTTTTTCCACAACAGTTACGGTGGAATGGTGAACAGCGCCTTGGTGTTCAGGACGATCACAGCCATAGGAAACTATGACTACATGTGGGATTTCATCTTCTACCAGAGTGGCTCGGTGGAGGCCAAGGTGCACGCCACCGGCTACATCTCCTCCTCCTATCTGGTGAAAGGGAATCGGAGATACGGACACCAGGTGGCGGAAAATGTGCTTGGCAACATTCACACCCACTTCATCAACTTCAAGGTCGACCTGGATGTGTTAGGTGAGTGGCAGCAGTCCTACATTTAAAGCGTTTTGTTTGTGCAGGTTGAGGGAAAAAGTGCTGGAGAATCATTGTCAAATAAAAAGAAATATTCACAAACGGAAGACCTGACGCACGCGCGCGCGCGCACACACACACACACACACACACACACACACACACACACACACACACACACACACACACACACACACACACACACACGTGTTTTCGTGTGTGTGTGTGTGTGTGTAGGACTATATTGGGTTTAAAATTAGGACATGCCTTTACCAAAAACAGAAAATGCATCAGTCTATAGGAAAAACATTGATTATCATGTGCATTTAGTAAGTGAAATATTTAGCCTGACATCAAACAGTTAAGTTGACTTGTTTTGACTTAAAAACTAAAACAGGAAACAAGTATTATTGTCATTTTCTCTGCAGGAGTGAAGAACGTTTTCCAGACCAAAGACATGCAATACGTCAATGTGTCACTGCCATGGATGCCTGATCACTACGCCATGGTTCCTGAGCTGGTGGAGAATCAACTCAAAACAGAACAGGTCTGCCTCCATTCTTCTTTAAGATATACACTGGCAATAGTTTTTATTCAACACATTTAAACAGGAGTAACTGGAATGACAGTGGAGTGACAGTGTGTAAGAAAGTTCATGAGCTGGATTCAAGCTTTTGTCAGTGTGGAGAAAGCATGAAGTGTTCTCTGCAAAGGCACCAGAAAGTCTCAGTCTAATATCTTTTAGACTGCATTGGTGTGGACAGTACTATTGGATTTGTTACAATTTATTAAAGTCATTTACATGAATTGCTTCCAAAATTATTCTAAAATACTATATCTTTAGCGCGCGCACACACACACACACACACACACACACACACACACACACACACACACACACACACACACACACACACACACACACACACACACACACACATAATATTTATTTTTCTTTAACTGATCCGCAGAGATCTTCTCCTCTCCAAATAAATTGACTTTATCCATTACGGTAAAGCACAATAACGCAGTTACATGTTTAAAAACAGGGATTATGATCCAAATGATGTACTGTACAGACGCAACACATTAATTGTGCTTATTAAAAATATGAACCCACTGAAGACGCTCTGACCAATCACTGTTCAGTACCTGGTACATACTTGTTTGGAACCTCAATGGAGTAGGTTCCAAAAAAGTAGGGACTTTTTAGTACTAAATGACTTTAGTGTTTTAGTAGTACATTGATGAGGAACTGTCTCTTACCGCACATCCATAGGAGGCCGCTCTGCGTTACGGCACCAAGACCCCTCGCTACCTCCACATCGCCAGCAACCAGACCAACCGCTGGGGCCAGCAGCGCTCCTACAGGCTGCAGGTGATCAGCTTCACTGGAGACCATCTCCCAGAGAGCCAGCCAGAGGAGAGGAGCATGTCATGGGCCAGGTGAGACTGCACGGCAAAGCAAAAACACTCAAGACGTCAATGACACCTGTGTAGCAGCTGATTTTAGTTAGTATCAGTAACTTACCTTACCACTGACAGCACATAGTATGATGGTCAGCACATTAGCCCCAAACACTCTATCTAGATCATCCTAACAGGTCCAGTAAAGGTAGCCTGAAAGTTGTCCTACAGTCAAACCAAGAAACGTCACACCTATGCCATCATGGTTTTGTGAGACTATATGCTGGGTGGACCGTGTACGTCTAAAAGGAGCTTGGGTATTGCGAAATCTTTCAACAGCAATGTTCTTGTCTAGTGGTGGGGTTTACACCCTCTATGAGCCACAATGCAGCCTGAGATCTTCAGGCATGCCTCTGCCTACCATCCAATGCTCTTATCTGTGCCTCTTCTGTCTCCAGGTATAAGGTAGCCATCACTAAGCACAAGGACTCAGAGCAGACCAGCTCCAGCCTGTACAGTCAGAACAACATCTGGACTCCAGCTGTGGACTTCAGCAAGTACATTGAAGACAACGAAAGCATCGAAGACGAGGTTTGTTGAGATGTAATCTGCATGTTAAACATTCTTTTAGTTTAATGTGTAAATTTGAATCTCTTTAAAACCAAAAATCAAGATGTTGGATAAAGCCAGAATTAAAATCTTTATTTCATTTCTTCAACATATTAATGTCCAAAGGTTTCACTGAACAGATTTTTGATAGTTTTTTTTAAAAATGTTATGATCAAAACAATATGTTGTCTTTAAAATGCATTTTCTGCATGTTTTTAAGAAAAAAATGCATCATAAATCAGACAATTAACAACATTAGAACACATCCTTCACTAATAACCTTCAGAATAGTTCTAACAGTGATTATGGAAAGTTTAGTTGATGTAAGTGCTTTAGAAGTTGAGATATTTTGTTCATAGTATTGAAAACATTTTTTTAAAGTTAGATAATGGCCATTAAAGATGTTTGCAAAGGAGATACTGAAGACGCAGACAGACGATGCTTAATCAAATAAACACCTAAATTACATTTTGGACCTATTTTGGAAATAAGACATGTAATGGAAGCAAAATAGAAAATATCTCAAAATTGACCAGTGATTGAAAAACACACAGATATTTTGCTTTAACTTGAAATGAGATAACTGAGCTGAAGGATATCTGCCTGACATGTGCCTGTGCAGGACCTGGTTGCCTGGGTGACCACCGGCTTCCTCCACATCCCCCACTCCGAGGACATCCCTAACACGGTCACAGTGGGGAACGGGGGCGGCGTGCTGCTGAGACCCCACAACTACTTTGACGAGGACCCGTCCATCCACTCTCCTGACTCTGTGCACATCGCCCCGGGCACAGAGGACAGCTGTGTCAACAACAGGATGGCCTGCATGGCTAAAGACACATGCAGCCCCGTGCTGGAACCCTTCACCTACCATGGTTTTGAGGGAGTCATGCGTTTTGATGATTAGGTCTGATTTGTTGAGCACTGATGAATACACAGAGGTTGGGCTTATTTACCAAAGCTTGTTTCAAGAATGTTTCAATGCAGTTTAGGGCAGGAAATGACTTGTGCTCCATGTGTTTTAAAAGCAGTGCCAGGCAATAGATTTGGTCTTTCTGGCTAAGGGCCAGATCGACCAAAGGATTGTGCTGCTTTTGTGGCAGCTAAACCTGGGCAAATGATAGAAAAAGATAACGTCCAATTCACAAAGCACAAGCAAAGGGTGAATTACACGCAAACTGCACTGCCAAGCACACAGCAGCTGGGTGCGCCTGTCCCATTTCCATGTGTGTAAATTAAGGAATATTAAAAAATTCAGCGCACAATTGCCCCCTTCCTTTTGAAAAAAAGCTTTCTACAAATACCAACTAATTCACAGAGACCAGCACTAATTGCCACAGGCAGTTATAGTGGTGCTATTTAAAACTGTTGTCTACCGTGTATAATCAAATCTGTGTGCAATTTCTCTCTCTCTCTCTCTTCAAAGCTCCTGAGCTTTAAATGAGCTTGTATCTTTGCAGATCATGAAGCTAACCGTGCGCGCAATCCATTCATTGTGGATCTGGCTCTAAGAATAAAGGGTGCAAGCACGGGGAAACAGCTAGCCTTGCATAAATACACAGACATGAGATTAGTATGGACCCTCCCATTTCGTTCTTGAAAATAAACACAATTCCCCTCATAAAGAAAAGGATATAGTGGACCAATAGAGTCTTTACGGGTGTATATGGCCAAACAAATATGCAGTCAATGAAAATCAACCTAATTTTTTTCAAAGTAATTAATCCTAGGACTGCCAGGCTCCTGGTTTAGCTGTTTGGTAGGTAATAACACATAGGTGCAATCAAATGGAAGGGAATTAATCTAGAAGTGTAAGGCATAATTTCAGTAAATCATTTCTAAAACCAAAGGAAAACAGAAAATCCAAACATGTCAAAGAATGTGCCACGTGCCACAGTACCTTGCCTGATGACAGCTTTCTGTACAAATTAGCCTCAACGCTGCTTACTACAATTAACTCACTAGTGCTTTCTCAATATTTCATCACTTTAAAAAATGAAAAACTTAATCAATGTTTACTATTTTTCTATATATTTCATATGTTCAACACATCCCATGAGGTCCATCTCTCAGTACATCTTCAAAGAGGCTTACAATTATATATTTCTTTATACTAAAAAAAGCTCAGTAATTTTCTAACACAGTAACAAACATTACTCAAACAAGAGGGAAATAGTGCATTTGTTCAGGACTATTTTCAGGAGCGGATGAATCTACATGTGGTGCTTTAGTGAATATCTGAGGCAGCAGGGCGATGTATGTGGGATTGAGCCAGAATGATCCAGTGTCTGTAATTCTATAATGATGACTAAACATGTCATCCAGTGCAACACTGTGGATGACTGATGTGTTTTTAATAGTTTTAGGAATAAAATGGCAATTAGATACCTCCGGCATTCAGACTGAATGTAAAATGATTTTATTAGAGGGAAATGTATGTATGTACTTTCTTTTATTCATAACACTATTCACTGCAAGTTTATATTTTTTATCAGTGATAATTGTTGCCTGGGATTCATCACTCTGTTTTTGATATTTGAAATAATCTTTGGATAAGTGATCAACGGTTTAAGATTTTTCAAGTGTAAAGACGTTCATCATTTCATTAAAGGAATAGTTCAGTATTTTCAAAGTGGGGTTGTATGGGGTACTTGGGCATAGTGTGTTACCTTATGGAGATGGGGGTCAGAGCAGTCACAAGGAGTTTGGGGGAGACGTCACTTTCTGCTGGTCCCTTCTGCAACAGTACAAGGCTTACATCTGCTACAGTTCTCCCACAAACTCCTCATAGTGACTGCACTGATCACCATCTCCATAAGGTAACACACTAATAACTATGTATTAAGTATCCCATAAAACTAGACTTCAAAAATAAACTATCCCTAGTAACTACTAATGAACTATCCCTTTAAGGTTTTCAAACACTCTTTGGCCTTAAGTGTAAATGCACTTAAATGGCATTGGGAATTTGGATTCTTTGCTCCACTCCGTTTCTTACTGAGCCACTGTGATATTAACTGTGATTGAAATACTGTAAACTGACATTGTACCGTCAGCTGTGTGAATGCACTGAAGAAGATTCAGTCCAAAGCAGGAGCATCCTGGAGGCTGTGACTACTGAACATCTGACTGACCACTCGCTCTTTTTGTATATTTTTTCTACCGTGCAACATTCTGAGGAATGTTGATGTTGCTTAAATAAATGTATTGAAGCTAAAGGGCTTCAGAAGTCTGCATTTGTTTCTATGCAAAAAGACAGACAGGCACACGCGTGCACACAGTTGAAATTTCCTCATTAATACAATGTAGTCTGTAGTAACTTGCAATCAAGCTAGTCCAATTTACAACATTTTTCCCCCGCCATGTAGGGCAACCAACAAAATGTGGAGAATACAAGTCAAGTCAGATAGAGAAATTGTATCGAAACCGAGAACTGCCATGCCTGTATATTTATTTTATATATATATACACCTTGTTGAAAGTATGCCATGAAGAATTAAGGCAGTTCAGAAGGCCAAAAGGAGGTCCAATCCTGTACAGGCAAGGTGTACCTAATAAAGTGGCCTGTGAGTGTTGATGTGTACACTATTTATAAAGCTCCTCTAACTCACTGTCACTCAGATAGCTGGTGTTTCCATATTGAACAGGGTGCACAAATCATCTTACAGTTTTATTTTTTCCAATAATAAAACACTTTTATTAAAAAATAAGTCGGTCCTATCCACTGAATGGCTGATCTTTAACATTTAAATGACATGTCTAGTCATGTACAGTGTGTGTACATCTGATACAACAGCAGCTTATCCTTCTCAAGTGTCCATGCATTATTTATTTATTTCATTTGAATTATTTTATGTTGAAGTTTTCAATAGTGAATAAAAAAACAGTTGTCCAAAGGCAGCATCTCATTTGAAAAGCCCCAAATCATCAGGCACTACATTACAAAAGCAAAGAATTATTGGTCAGAAATGTATGATCCCTAGCTAAGAGAATGAGTGTGTGTGTGTGTGTGTGTGTGTGTGTGTGTGTGTGTGTGTGTGTGTGTGTGTGTGTGTGTGTGTGTGTGTGTATGGGTTATCAGTAAAGAGCTGCAGAGTTGCAGTTTCTTGGTTTCTTGATCTTCTCGATGTTCTTCAGGATCATATCATGTAGGATGACCTGAAGGCAAAAGGCAGAAATGTTAAGATTAGTGTTTCATTATTTTCATTTGGGTGCATCCCTGGTTCTACTGGAGCCTTTGAGCCCATGTGACTGTAGTGTGTGTGTGTGTGTGTGTGTGTGTGTGTGTGTGTGTGCGTTCACTCACAAACTGGTTCCTGAGCTCGGACACAATGATCTTCAGACTGATGTACTGCTTCTCATCGATCTCTGTCACCGTCCGCCTGTAGTCCTCCTATACAGAAGGGAAAGCACATCGACACAGACAGCAAGTCAGATTATTCTGCAGTAAAACCAAACCTGTACTTGACTGTCTACGACACACACACACACACACACACACACACTGAACCCACCACATGAGGGTACTTTGCAATCTTGGAGACCAGCTTGGCTCTCATGATGTAATATCTGGAGATCTGGTCCAGGTAAGAGGCTGTCTCTGACTCCACGGCCCTCAGCTCTGCCAGCGTCTCTTCCTGTAGACAGACAAAGAAAGCTGATTTAGCATATGCGGTAACGGCTAAATAACATGTTAATGCAAACTCCTTTTAATAGCGTTCGTTTTTTAACGGGCGATAAACGTGTGACCCTTAGTTTGGGAAATCAGGAAGCCATGGAGCAGTGAGATTGTGTATGGCCAACCAGAAACTTCTCCTTGAGCATAAGTAGATACGTTATTTTAATTTACTGTGGAGTTACCGCCGGAGTGAGTCACCTCTGCACACGGTCGGGAGGTCATCCCTGCTGCATACACCATGACATGAGTGGCTACCTGGTTGATCCTGTGAGTAGCCTATGCTTGTCTAAAAGATTCAGCCATGCAAATATCCCAATAACTTGCTGACCAAGCACAGCACACTCTCTGACGGACTGGAGCCGACTTGTGTTAGTGAGACCACAGGAGAGCCTAACCATATATGGTACTGTGGATCAGACACAGTCACAACTGTCTCACTCTGACATAAGCCATGAAAAGGTGCATTTGCTTGATATGGGACCTTTGGGAAGTTCATTGGGTACAATTACATAAAGTTGTCTTTCTCATAGAGGTGTAAAAAAAAAGAAAACAGCATGGAAACCCCTATTTGTCATTAAGCTCTAATCACTACAGCACGAGTGCCCCCTAATACATGAGACTTTTATTTTGGAGTTTAACTTTTTAAAAGCTGAAAGTGAATTTTTAACAACTGTCCTCTTTATGTATTATGATGATTATCCCATAATATATTGCAGCTGCACACAGTTTGGTTGTCATCTCTTTTCGACCACCATTGTTTCCATGGCCAACAAATATATAATAATACACATCTGACTGCACACCACTCACTCAAACCTTATCTGAGTCAAAGCTGTAGAGGTCAATGCTGCCCCCCAGTGACAAACACTGGGACTGCACATTCTGCCTCCATTCATCAAAACATTTCAAGAAAAAATTGAGTAGATACTATTGACAATCAAGACCTGTGGTAATGTGCCGACTGGTAAAAAAATATATATATATATATATATTTGTTTTTAATTAGAATAACATATTAGATGTTGCTATTGCAGAGGGATGAACAATGTAAGAGTGTGAATGATGAAGCCTTGGGAGAGGACTGACCTGTATGGACACTCCAAAGTTGTTTCCATCTTCTATTCTGGGGATGAGCAGCTGGACCCACATCTTCACCTGACACAGTGGACAGACAATGGGAATGTCAACATCTTCTCAGTGCAAATGACAACTGGCTAAACATTGTGCCATTTTAGTACGTTTGCCTTAATTCATATGCATTATCAGGCATTATCCCCATTATCACCTGAAGTGACAATGAGTGTGTCTGTGTGTGCGTGGACACTTACTGTGTTACACTTGTCCACCAGCGTCCTGATCTCTGGTTTGACTCGTTCTATCAGGTCCACCAGCTTGGCGTTACATTTCATCATCCCCTCTGGCATCACCAGTGTTTCAGTTCCCCCTGGAACCACACACACAGCAGAGAGTCATGTACAATGCAACACCATTACCTAGGACCTACTGGCTCACCGTGGTCTGTCAAAGCTCAACACGCATTTACTGGATCATTTCAAGCAGGTGTTACAGTTGAGGACAGACAAGTAGACACAAAAGCTCCACTCATAATCATTGATGGATTCCCAGTACCCTTCTCCTCCAAAGTCAAGAGCCTCGGCGTCATCCTGGACAACACCCTCTCATTCGCACCCCATATTCAAAACATCACCCGGACTGCATTCTTCCACCTCCGCAACATCGCCAGACTCCGCCCATCACTGACCCAATCCAGCACTGAAATCCTGGGGCCTATCCGAAAACTTTTTTTTGCATAGGAAATTTCCTTTCCTATCGAGATGAACCGGAAGTACTCGGCGGATAGGTGATCCGAATTCTCCAAATGCTTAGGAAAGGCATAGGAAAGGAGCCTCGATTCATCCTTTAACCCTCCTTTAGCATAGGTTACTCCTGACCAACCTATGCTAAAGGAAAGGAGATAGTGGTATCCCATAATCCTTTACGGCGGCAAGATTTAAAGCAACAGGCCACCGCCGGAGTTTACCGACTCTACACGGATACGAACGAGAGGTAAAACAGAAGAGAGGAGAGGAGAAGAGAGAAAGATTTAACTCGGCTAAAACAAAATACCCCCTCCCCCCCACACACACACACACACACACACACACACAGGCTAAAGATAATAAAGAACTCATAAAAGACCAACATCATAATAGTTATTTTCGTAACACATAATTAACACCATAATAAAATAAAATACCAACTTCACATTTAATGAAGTTACTGGGGGCAGTTCATTTCAACATCAACACAAGTGTAGCCTCTTTTTATTCCACATGTGAATTGGGATATATGGGAGTGATTCTCACTCTGTTGGCGACAACCTGATTAAAATCAATATGAAAAGAACGCATGGATCAAACCAGCGCTTGTTGTGGTCAATTTTCGGAGAATAGGCTAGTGTAGTTTCACGCTAGTGACTCACGTCAGCAATACTCGCCGTCGCGCAATGACGTCGGTTAGGAAAAGTGGAGTCGAATTCATTTGAAACAGCGCTGTCCTTTCCTATGTTCGATAGGAAGCACCTTTCATCTCTCCTTAACCCCGATGACGTTTAGGGGTTAAGGCATAGGAAAGGAGGCTTATAGGTTAGGAGATTGGACTTTTCGGATAGGCCCCTGGTTCACTCATTTGTCACATCACGCATAGACTACTGCAACGCCCTCCTCTCCGGACTCCCCAACAAACTCATCAACAGACTGCAGATCATTCAGAACTCAGCCGCCCGGATCATCACCCGCACCAAATCATCTGACCATATCACCCCTGTCCTCATCCAACTTCATTGGCTCCCAGTACCCTACCGCATCCAATACAAAACCCTCCTCCTCACCTACAAAGCTCTCCATAACCTTGCCCCCAATTACCTCTGCGACCTCCTCCAAGAATACACTCCCTCCCGCTCCCTTCGCTCATCCTCTGCAGGACTACTATCCATCCCCACATCACGCCTCAGCACAATGGGTGCCCGGTCATTCAGTTATTCAGCACCCAGGCTCTGGAACTCCCTCCCCCCACACATAAAACAGTCAGACACCATTACAACCTTCAAGTCACAACTCAAAACTCACCTCTTCAAACTCGCACACAAAGTACAACTGGTCACTGTCTTGTTTGTTTGTTGGTTTTGTTGTTTTTTTTTCCCCACAATGTCTTGTTTTTAATGATTTTATGATGATTTTCTTTTAATGCTTTGTAAGGTGACCTTGGGTGTCCTGAAAGGCGCCAATAAATTAAATGTATTATTATTATTATTAAAAGCATTTCAATGAGCTGTCCTTAGTCTAGAGCCTGACATTATGACGATGAGATGATATGAAATGAAAGAGAAATAGATTTTTCTTTGCATAAAATAAATACAAAATGAGTTTATTAATAACCCTACGTAAAAAGAATGGTTTGAAATCTCAGTTTGTATTTATACCATGCCAGCTCTCACCTGTGACTCCATCTTCTTGTTTTCTCTTCTTGTTGTTCTGCAGCACAAACAAGAGGCAGATTTCATTTGACAACTGAATGGCAGTAATACATTCAGTTATTCATCCAAATGGTCCTTTTACAAGGCACAGCCATAGTGATGAGCTGGGGTACTTGTGATACAGAGATTAAATAAAATGTTCCAAGTCTGCGTAGAAAAGGCTGCAGCAGAGATATCCTGATATTTTGTACAAAGTAAGGAGCAAGCTGCAAAAAGAACAACATTTCCCACAACGCAGTGTGGTCAAAAGGTGATCAGGAAATGGGACATTTATTTGTAATTTATTTTTTAAGTTTACATTCCAGTGCCATGTCCTTGTTCTAGAAGTTGTTCACAATGACATCCTTTAACTGTGTCAAAACACCATCAACATGTGTGTGTGTGTGTGTGTGTGTGTGTGTTTACTATTAGCATTAGCTGTCTGCTGTCTACATCAATCTTTCATATATACAGTCTATGGTTGGACCTGTAAACACATGAGTTTGAATAATGTAGGTCACATGATAACAACTGAAGCATCTCCATGACAACTGAGCAACTACTACCATCCCCTGAAGAAGGCCATGAGATGTGGCTTGAGGTCCCTTTTTGTTGACAATTATTTATCCTCTTGTGTTCCTCATGGACAAAAGCTTGTCAAATGAAAATATCCATCCGTTTTTATTCAGGAGAACAACCCAGCAGTTAGACCCTCCCTATCAACAACAGGGAGCCCTAATCCATGGCAAACAGCTGGCCTTTGAGGTGAATGCTAACCTGGTAGAATGTGCTGTAGCCGTCATGGTTGTTAGTGAAGAGGATAGGCTCCGGGATCTTGACCTGGATCTCTGAATGGATTTCCTTCAGGTCGACCACGTTTAGAATGGGCTCCTGGTGGAGGAAGGGATACGTGGAAAAGCTTGAACAGGGTGGAACTAAAACAACGCTGACTGAATGATGCCATTATTTTTCTTCACAGTTGTAAAGCATTAACAACCGACTTGGTTTGTCCTGTTAAGAGAAGCAGCTTTTGTCATTTTATGTCTTATTTGACATGGGATTTTGATAGAGTATTTATTTCTATTATTATTCATTCAAAACAGGTAAAAATAAATTGCTTTAAGAACACATGTACATTTGATGCATTTTTGTATATGTTTTGCTCTTGTGGTTTCCTTCAGCCTCATGTAACAATTCACATAACACAATCAACAATACAAATAGTAATCATGATAATAACGTTCAAGATACAATTCCCCGTGGTATCAGATGCAGTATCAGTATTAGCAGCTATCCAAGTCTTGGTATTTGAATGGGAACTGAAAACAAAGTGCATCTCCACCAGTTACAACTAGGGATGCACCGAATATTCGGCCACCGAAAAAGTTCGGCCGAAAATGGCAAAATAAGTCATTTTCGGTTTCGGCCCGAAACAGTTAAAAAGCCGAACAACATTACCGAAAATTGGCAAACTAAATGACACTAAGGAAATATGTTTTTAAAAGAGCTGCGCGCTTGTACACCAGGAAATGGCAGTAAAGAGAGACGTAACCGTGTATGCGAGTCCACACGTCTCTAACTTTATGCTTTATGCAGCATAAAGTTAAAACGCTCGTCCAAGACTGATGTTTGATCACCATAGAAACACAAAAGCAGCGATTCACCCGGTGCAACTCTGTGACAGTGTGACAGTTGGTAACGGTGTCATTCACAGTGACACCTCGCCGGTGAGGGCCACTGCGCAAAAAAAAACTTTAGTTTGACAGCTAAAATGATAACCGGAGATATCCTGTCCGTTAGCGCTGTTGGGGGAAAAGGCTCCTACGGTCTGATTGCATTTCTCGAGCCTGAATACACAGCCATGCCGGCAAACTGACAGCGCGACTAAATATATGTCCAGCAAGCCGCCTCCCCCCGTTAGTTTCAGTTTACAGACGAAAAAGTTACAATCACCTCCTAAGCATGGACATCGTTTAAAGCCTCTCATTGTTATGATCAGGGCTTTGATGCAAATTCTGAAGTCTGGACATTACGGTGGGAGCTGTGGTGCAGTTTTTTTTAGAGCAACTCAACCTGCACTGCACAGCAAAAAATTAAGAAGTCGATCTTTTTGTAGATTCATCCTCATATAGGCTAAGGCTAGTTGTAGGCTATGTTTGAGGAGAACATTTGGGAGTTCATGTATGCAATGTTGAAATAATTGACTAAATAATAAACAAAACTGCAAAAGCCTCTTTCGGTATTCGGTAACTGTTTAATTTTATTCGGTTTCGGTTTCGGCCAAGAATTTTCATTTCGGTGCATCCCTAGTTACAACAGACTTTCACTCAGGCCACACTCACCCTCAGAAAATCATCCAACTCCAGAAGCTTTTGAGGGAAAAAGCTGGCGACCAGGTGCTCTGCCTGCAGCAGCAAACAGAGAAGGTTATTGGGATTAAAAACAGTGGAATGAACCGATGCTAACAATGCTAACGTGAAACTCAACCAGAAGGCATGTCAAAAAAAATAAAAGAGAAATCAAATCAAAATAGAATAAGTGGTTGTTGGTGTGTAGCTGTATCGTGTACAACACTCACTTCACTGGTGATCCGCTCTCTGAACTTCTCCACCTGTGGACAGATTGACGGACATTAGAACTCCTCGCACATCCAGTCACTATCCACACACGTATGTAGGGTTGGAATCCTACACCATTTGAATCTCACAATGATAGATTATTTGTAACAAGTGACAAGGATACAACTTCATGTGCTGTATGATACACAGAACAGGGATGAGGAGGAAAAGATTTGATCACAATAAAAAACAATCACAATATGTTGATTCTGGTCAATTATTACCATGAGTTACATTCCATTTTTTAATGGAGGTAATATATCCTCACACCGGTGACCTCAAACACTTTCATTATTGTGTTAATTTCCTGATTTATTTTGAATTGATTCCAATGCATCTTCATCTTTCCAATCATTCCTAAACCTGTCACCGTGGCTGAAGGCTGTGTGCTTGACCATTGAACCAGTATGTTTTAGAGCCACTTTAAGGGTTTCCAGAATTTTGATGAATATTGGGATAATATCGCAATTATTTGGCTAGTACAATCTCAGGACATGACATTTTCTTCATATAATCCAAATGGGACAACTACTAATAATTGTTTTCATTAAGCGCATTTTTCTTTAATCAATCCATTAATCATGTGGCCAATGAAACGCAAGGAATCCCAACAGAATGAGCAAAGTGTTCTTCCATAGAAAAGGCCAACCAACAGACCAAAAGGCTGACAATCTAAAGTTAATGGAACTGTCACTGTTGTTTGTAAATGACGTAAATGATTGCTTAAACTGGGAAATGTGGTTGAAAGCTCCAGAGAAAAAGATGAATTTTGAATTGAGATTGTCTTCCCATCTTTATACTTCTAAAGCACATTACATTGTCTTGTGTCTGAATTGTGCTATATAAATAAACTTGCCTTGCCTAAAGGTGACTCAAAAAAGAAAGAAAAAAAGCCTAACAAATTTGTGAATGAAGCAAAAAAATCATGCTGCAGAAAGACACAACAAACACCTTTGCAAAACCATAAACAATGAGGAGAAAGCTTGTTGTCAAAATCACCCCATGATCCGCTATCTGTACGTGTGTCCTGAAACATTTAATTAAATCAGTCTTAATACAAAGCCTAGGCTCTGTAAACGGGCATGTTGCTAGCTGCGTTACCCCTTTGTTTACATACCAGTTTACAGAGCCTAGGCTGAGTATTTACACTAGAAGCGCACGCACACAGTACAGGTAGCACTAGCAGATCGCGAGGAGATATTCAATGATTTTGACAACAAGCCTTCTCCAGAATCGCTGACTCCACCTTTGATTCCTTTGCTGTGGAGGGAAACTCGTGGTAGAGGAAAACAATTCAAATGGCCTACTGTAAACTTTTTTTTAGCAGCACGTGAGACCATTTCAAACCGACACCGGTTCACATGAATAAACTGAATTGTAACATAGCCTGGTATAGGCCACTAGAGGTTTGAGAATAATTATTTGTGTTTTTGAGTTGAAATAACTTCAATAACGTTAAAGGATAGGATAAAATAAAAAGAGCGAACTAGCTTGCGTGAGTTGCAGCAGGCTACAGAGATAAAAAATGAAGGTCTGACAAAACACAACATGACTTCGGTGCTATCTTAGGTATATGCGCAGTAACTTTAGCTTGTTCATCATTGAGGAGGGGCTCACAGACTCACCTTGCCTTTCAGCTCGCTGTCTACCTTCAAGAGGGATGACATGTTGCTCAGTTAAATGTCCGAAGCTGCTCCTGTATCCAGCAGCGATAAAGACTCTTCTCCACTTCACAAATGCTACGCTCAAACCACTATGGACACGAGGCGGAACTGACTTGTCCACCATCCAGTGACGTCATGAGAAAGCGACACACCATTTTTAGAAGTTTTTTTTATGTTTTATTATTGACAATTTTTTATCGAAATAAAATAACCGCCCACGTTATGTTTTTCAAAAAAATCTTCATCAAAATATGTGTTTACATATTATTAAATAATGTGTTAAACTAGTTTACATAGGCCTAGTAAAAGGTGGAGTCAGTGATTCTGGATTCAAGGTTTGTTGTCAAAATCACTTTTTGTCAAAATCAATGAATATTTCTTTAGAAAAATCAATAAATAAAGGAATAAAAAACAGCTAGGTAGTCTATACTCTTTAAGGGATAAGGTCCTTTACTAAGTAAAAAAAATTGCAAATGGAGCAATATTTTGCTCCATATATTTCAGAGATAAAACCAATAAGAAAGCTATTTGAGAAAATGATGGACATTTTGATTTCATGAATCAAGCATCATTAAGCATTATCAAAATTACATTTATAAAATATATAGGCCCATGTTTTAAATTATCCGTATGATTGACCATAATGACGTGCTTAGAATTCATCAGAACGATATTTTGTTTTTCATTGACAAGTTTAAAAGTTAAGCTCCTTCACTTCTGGTGCAAAAGGAAACTTGAAGAATTTTGATCTCAGACTCTCCGGTTCTTTTTTTGAGGATAATTGTAGCATTGAATTTCTGTTTGATAGGCTAATAAAGGATATAATTGTTTAACAAAGATTTGTAGGGATCATGGGGAGTTGCCTTAAGCTAATAAATAGCCTATTGGATAACGTGACCATACACATGTTTCTACACGGATGTATTTTTAGTGTGTACAGTTGATTAGCGCCGCCCATTATAACCCTATAACTCTCAGATCAACTCCACTCTTTATGCCACTTGGCCGGCTTAATCGATCCACAGAGTAGTGCTCACATTCAATTAAACTGGGGCAGACTGTAGGCATATAAATATTTACTTTGACATTGTTTTTCGTCGCCCTGTGAAGTTTTAGGTGCAGGCCTAGTTTTTTTCAGACAGTGTTGGAGGGCAGGCGGAGTTTCCTCGAGAAGTTATTAGGCTAATTTATTTTCTTAAGTTATTGGCTCGACCGTTGGATATTTCAAACCATGGCTTGTGAAGGAAACGGCATGTCAGGTGAGCTTTATAAACCTTAAAACGAATAGCCGTATTGAAGTAATAGCCTACTAAAGTATGATAAAATAAGTTGACGTTCGACTGTATCAAGTTAACACTGTAGCCATTTTGATGGTCAGAGCTCATAACGCAATAACTTTGTAACGCCTTATAACTAGGCTATATTAGACACTAATGTTGCTTTTATTCCCCCAGATGAAAGGATAGGCGAGGCCCTCATCAAAGAGTAAGTTCAAGTTAAATTCATACATTTTCGCCATGCGCCATGCTATGCCTGTCATATGTCCGTTATGTAAAGCAAAACCACTTTCAATTTCGTTTTACAGTAACTGCTCTGAGTGACCACCTTACAGTAAATCACATGTCTGAATCATGTTGTACTTTACCCTGACTGACTCATTAACGTGACTGTTTGTGTGGTTGATAGGGACGACCGAAATAAAGTAATTGGCCGAAACTGAAAGTAAATAAACACTTGGCCGAATACAGAATGCGTTTTTTCGTAGGTTTTCATTTATTTTGATTTTTTTTTAACCAATGCAAAAATTAAATAGTCTAAATGTGCTTTTAAGTTTTTATGTTGCTTTCCAAAGAAAAAACTACAAAACTACAATGTATATCAATATATATTTCTTTTAGCAGACATTATCATCAACACAGTACATATAACTTCACATAAATACTTTCAGTATTTAGCCAAGAAGTTCTCGCAGCGGCCATATTTCTATGAAGTGAGGCTTCTGGGTACTCAGATTAGTTTCCACACAACTGAACAAACTCATTCAAAGTCTGTTTGTAAAATGACTCCATTTACGTATCATCCAAAAAATATTTAGTCCTGAGGTTTCTTCCACTTAACCCCCAATCCTGTCTGAATTGACAGTCTATTCAGAGAGGGTGACTTGACATAAGGTGCTGTTCTGTTCCAGGGTCATAG